>NW_020172685.1:857480-1130704 GCF_003031525.2 Neophocaena asiaeorientalis asiaeorientalis
GGGGTTGTGCTCCTGTCTTGTTAGTTGTTTGGCATAGGGTGTCCAGCACTGTAGCTTGCTGGTCGTTGAGTGGAGCAGGGTCTTGGCATTGAGATGGAGATCTCTGGGAGATTTTCACCGTTTGATATTACATGGAGCTGGGAGGTCTGTTGTGGACCAGGGTCCTGAACTTGGCTCTCCCACCTCAGTGGCACAGCCTGACGCCTGGCTGGAGCACCAACAGCCTGTCCTCCACATGGCTCATAATAAAAGGGAGGAAAAAAAGAAGAAGATAAAATAAAATAAAGTAAAATAAAATAAAGTAATTAAAATAAAAAATAATTATTAAGAAAAAGATTTTTAAGTAGTATCAAAAAAACAAAAACGGACAGACAGAACCCTAGGACAAATGGTAAAAGCAAAGCTATACAGAGAAAATCACACACAGAAGCATACACATACACATTCACAAAAAAGGAAAAAGGGAAAAAAATACATATATCGTTGCTCCCAAAGTCCACCTCCTCAATTTGGGATGATTCATTGTCTATCCAGGTATTCCACAGATGCAGAGTTCATCAAGTTGTTTGTGGAGATTTAATCTGCTGCTCCTGAGGCTGCTGGGAGAGATTTCCCTTTCTCTTCTTTGTTCGCACAGCTCCCGGGGGTCACCTTTGGATTTGGACCCGCCTCTGTGTGTAGGTCGCAGGAGGGCATCTGTTCTTTGCTCAGACAGGATGGGGTTAAAGGAGCAGCTGAATCAGGGGCTGTGGCTCACTTAGGCCAGCGGAAGGGAGGGGTATGGATGCGGGGCGAGCCTGCGGCGGCAGAGGCCAGAGTGACATTGCAACAGCCTGAGGCACGCCATGCATTCCCCCGGGGAAGTTGCCCCTGGATCACGGGACCCTGGCAGTGGCGGGCTGCACAGCCTCCTGGGAGGGGCAGTGTGGACAGCGACCTGTGCTTGCACACAGGCTTCTTGGTGGCGGCAGCAGCAGCCTTAGCGTCCCATGCCCGTCTCTGGGGTCCGCACTGATAGCAACAGCTCACGCCCAGCGGCGCTCTGAATCCCCTCTCCTGACGCACCAGGAAACAAAGAGGCAAGAAAAAGTCTCTTGCCTCTTCGGCAGCTCCAGACTTTTTCCTGGACTCCCTCCCGGCTATCCATGGCACACTAACTCCTTCAGGCTGTGTTCATGCAGCCAACCCCAGTCCTCTCCCTGGCGTCTGACCTCCGAAGCCCGAACCTCAGCTCGCAGCCCCGCCCACCCCCGGGGGTGAGCAGACAAGCCTCTCGGGCTGGTGAGTGCTGGTCAGCACCGATCCTCTGTGCGGGAATCTCTCCGCTTTGCCCTCCGCACCCCTGTGGCTGCGCTCTCCTCCGTGGCTCTGAAGCTTTCCCCCCTCCGCCACCCACAGCCTCCGCCCACGAAGGGGCTTCCTAGTGTGTGGAAACCTTTCCTCCTTCACAGCTCCCTCCCACTGGTGTAGGTCCCATCCCTATTTTTCTGTTTTTTCTTTTTTCTTTTGCCCTACCCAGGTACGTGGGGAGTCTCTTGCCTTTTGGGAAGTCTGAGGTCTTCTGCCAGCATTCAGTAGGTGTTCTGTAGGAGTTGTTCCACGTGTAGATGTATTTCTGATGTATTTGTGGGGAGGAGGGTGATCTCTGCCTCTTACTCTTCCGCCATCTTGAAGCTCCTCTGGGATAAATAATGATTTAATTTTACAGAACCCCTTTTCTAAAGAGCACTGTTTTTGCTCTTTTTGCATTTGTACTTGTATTTTTTATGCAGTAGAGCTTAGTAAAGGACTTGATATGATTGTTGACTATTTCTAAGGGACACATTGAAATGGCATTTGTTTTTAATCAATATTACAAATGCTTGTTGAAGGGAGACTCAACCTTTGCATAAAGTTCTTCCATCAATTTGTCAACAGTATTTAAAAGTTTCTTCAGCTGAAAAGTACCATGAAATGCTAGAAAAAAGGGAGATGAAGGCCACTTACAAGCTAATAAGGCAGCTTCTTAGTAAGGATTGTTTTCTATCATATAATTATCCTGGTGGGTTTTTACAGGTTGTTTTAAATGGCTTAGAGCAGCAGAGTCTGCCACCATTCCCAGAAGGTGTTTCCATGACATACATCCTTTGTTGGATATTTTCCCTTTAAATTCTGCATCAGTTCTTAATGATGCATTAGTGTTCAGTGTTATTTGTTATTGTTTCCTTTCTGTGTATACATTCTACACGTTTGCTCAGGAGAAATTAATGAAAATAAAATGTCACCATTCACATCCTTTAGAGAACTCAAACTTGCTGTGTGCCTTCTCTACATAAGGCGTCATGCATGGATTGTTTCTTCATGAATTCTCACTTATTCACAAAAACAAAGCCTCTCAGTTGTCATTGGACATGTGTGTCTCATCCTGCATCTCACTTTTTACAATTGCTTCTTCATGTATATGGGTTCCTTTCACAAAACAGGACTTGGTAGAAAATGATGTTATAAGAAAGTTACATATTCAAGCATTCATAAGTAACAGTGTTTTATCTACAGTGTGATTAATTGTTTACATATAAGTTGAAGACTATTTTTAAAATATGCTAGCACTAAAACTAATGAACATTTGTAAAATTTATAGGTTCGGGGGGAATCTTCCACAATAGGTTGAGAGTATTATGATCAGAAGCTAGATAAATAGCACAATGAACATATATATACAGAGAGGAGAGAGCTATCTAGCTAAACAGCTAGGTAGCAAGATAGATAGATTACTGATCTAGATATAATGGTATATATAGACAAGATATTAGTTGTAGTAGAAAAACAACACCAGTCTTCTAGTACCCCTTTGAAAATGTGTGTTTGAATCTGGTATGAGTCTAATGTGACAATTCTCTCAGGCAGAAAGAATTATCTCCTCTCTGCTGCCATAGGTGAAGCTCACCATACTGTGTTGAAATTATATATTTACAGTATTTATTTGTCCTCATACTGAGCTCTCGAAGCCCTGTATGGTGTCTTTGTGCCATGCCTGAAGAATATAAAGATGATGGTTGATGACACAGGGTACATGAAAGTAAGTGCTGTGGGATGATTGAGGAGTCTCGTTAACCCCATTTTACAGATAAAAGAAACTGGGGCTTTAAGCAGTTTAACTAGTTGCACCAAAAATCACACAGCTAGTAAAAAACAAGCCAAGATTGAAAGCCAGAGTTTTATAAGTGATTTTTCTGGTCAATATGACTATTTAAAGAAATAGTATTCTACGTGTATTAGGATCACTTGTTCCTTCTCCTCTACTTCTTCATTATTATATTAGACAATGTTGTTGAGGGAAAGAATGCATGAATAAACAAAAAGATGGATGACTGAGAGGCTTGCCCAAAGTACATAACTTCTCTGAACCCATTTCCTCACCCATTAATTGGAGCCAACTATCCCCTCATTGTCAAGCTCACTGGACTAACAGCTGGTGTGTGTGTATGTGTGTACATATATGTGATATATGTGTATTAATATGTAACTTACCAAAATCTATCTCATGTCATTTGATGGAAAGAATAAAACTATTTCCCAAGTTGAGCTTTAAGAATAAATTCCCATTAGTATCTCTTTAAATATTGATTTACATTTAAACACTTTTGACATCAAATTTGCTTTTAAAAAAAAAATACTTGCTTTGGTATATGCCTTTACTCTTTTAATTTAGAATAAACCTGAAGCTATAGAAGTTACCTGAACTCTCAAATATTCTTCAGTTCCATCTGAAAAGAATACTTTGGAATAATATGTAATTCCTTTAAATTCATCATTTTTTATTTTAAAATTGAGGAAAAGGAATAGAGCAGGTACTGATGTGCTCCTAGTCATAAAGACAGTTGGGAGTGGAGATTTTTTTCATGTATTCTCTACCGTTTCTTGTCACATGTTAGAAATATGACTATAGAAATATGACATATAGAAATATGACTATAATAAGAGTTTCATTTCAATCTATATTTTATAAGTTAGGAAACTGGGGCTCGAAAGCATTAATTTTTCACAGGATTGTTTTGAGGATTAAATGAGAAAATATAGGGTGAAAAATAATCAGTGCAGTTGCCTGACATCTATAGACAGTCAATAAGTGTTTGTTTTTAGGATTAGCCAATGAAAAGAAATTAATGAGCTATAAAATTGTAGACTCGGTGATGAAACAGCTACACACAGGATCTCAAGTCTTGATATCTCCCTATAAATTCCTGATCAAAGGAGAAAAATCAGGCCTGGGTATTGCTGTTCTGACAGGATTAATAGTGGAAACTAAATCCACTGCTTGCTTTTCACTCTGGAAAATAAGGACCCCACAACCAAATCAACAAAACGAAACAACAGAAACAAGAACAGTAACTACAAAAAAATGCCGGAGCATCACACACTCCTCTCCACACTTTCTCTCTTTACTTTAAACAATTTTACATACTTTGAAAACTCTGACTTCGTTTTCCTTTTCATACAAATAAAAATAATTGTGGCTTGGTTCCTACCCAGCTTTCCCTTTAGACAACAGGTGCATGGGAACAAATGAGTGGGTAGAATATCTAAGAAATAAAATAAAGGTCATTAGACTTTCTTGATTATTAATATTATCTTCAATTCTACTATATTCAGATGCTATAAAAGTGGATTTTCTCATATTTGTGACAAGTTCTTCAAAACTGTGTCTTCAGATTCCCTCAGCTGATCACTGGCTAATAGATTCCCTAGTTCTCTAGCATTCCATGACACAAGTGTTTGTACTTATCTATTTATATAACACAATAAACTAATGCCTTCCTTATAAAAGTTCCTATTGTGTTATCTCTTTCATCTTGAATTTTTGCAGGTAGTATTTAGATCCAATCTAAATATTTTGACTTTCTCCTGCTGCTTATCTAAGAGTCCATACTAGCATTTTTGGATCCCTATACAAGTAGAGATGAGGAAGAGATTTCATTAAGCATGCTGACAGTAATCAATGGATAATGGCTGCTTTGACTGTGAATTGGAAAATATTCTGAGGCCAGTGAAAATGAATGTTACAATCAACCAGGGATGCCTGCCAAGGTTAGGAGAGAGGGGAATGGCTTCCTGCAGGCTACTTCTACCTAAAGAGCTGAGGTATCAAAATATATAATGCATGAAGGTTTCCCCAGATGCCCTCTATACATGGTCAGCTTATGCCTTCTGTGGCCTGATTTCTGCAATCATCTATCCCATCTCCCACTTTTTAAAAAGTCAGACACAACCAGGAAGCACCTCAGTCAACACAAGTCCAAATTTTGAGCACTAAAGAAGTTATTCCAAAGCCAAATGCAAACACCAATACTGTTTGAACATATAATTGAAGAAATAAAACAAGTGGATAGTGGCATATAAGAAAATGAAGAACAATCAGATTACTTAATGAGAAGAGATTCTATAGATATTGACTATCAGATTCAAGAATTATCAAATGGAAAAACCCACACACAGACAGATCCTCTGTTCTTTCCACACAATGAGAAAACTCATAATCAGAAAATATATAAAAATAGATATATATTAATCCAGAAACTTAATCCTACTTAAAAACATACAGAAGAATCACTTTAAGAGCTATTCCTTTTAACAAAGCTAAAAAGTTAAGTGGTACAAATGATTTTAAGAATAGAAAGCTTTTTTTTTTTTTTTTTTTTTGGGGTAAGCTTTTCCCGTTGGGGAGCACAGGCTCCGGACGCGCAGGCTCAGCGGCCATGGCTCACGGGCCCAGCCACTCCGCGGCATGTGGGATCTTCCCGGACCGGGGCACGAACCCGTGGCCCCTGCATCGGCAGGCGGACTTTCAACCACTGCGCCACCAGGGAAGCCCAAGAATAGAAAACTTTTAAGAGATAACAGTAAAAATGATAAATGATGATGATTGTAATCCCAGACACTATACAAAGTGCTTCTCATGAATTACTCAATTTAATCAACACAACTGAAGAAGCAGGTATCATCAATATCCCCATTGTACAGAAGAGAAAATTTATCTGATACACTTAACTTGCTCAAGGTCACAATGCTGTAACAGAGCAAAGTTGGGACACTACAGCTGACTTAAACTCCTGATTCATAACTACATGGTACTGGCACAGCAACAGTGCCATAGTCATCGCTGATAACTTTTACCTTCGTCTGAACTCAGGTCAATTTCCTGTACTACACATAAAAAGGGACTATGATATTAAGCATAGCAGTGTAGCAGTATAAATCCTGAAAAAAGTTGCATTTGTAAAGATCCAGAGACAGTGCCTTTTATATTTCCAATGCCCTATACCTCTGCCTTTCTCAGTAGTTTTATGATCTGCTTTAGCAGACAGCCCCTCAGCAAGTTTGCAGGGTAATTTTTTTGAATTGATCTCATTTATGCCTGCCCGTTTCTTGCCAGTAACAAATCTTATAAAAACACTTAGCATTCCAGGGCTTTTCACATATAACTCATCCAACTGAAGGTTTAAGAAAGTAATTCACAACACAGCTCTCTATCAAAAGAGGTAATCATTTCCATTTTGGTCTTCATGTAAGATATAATAATTCTATAATTTATGGGGCCACAGAAGCTCTATGACTTATATCATTTGGAGCATAATGTGATCTTCTCTGATTAATAGCTGCCATTTATTCAGAGACTGTGCAGGATACTTTATATTTATTGAACATTCTCATTTAATTCTCACAACAGTTGTAGAGGAAGCTATCATTATCTCCACCTTACAGTTTCAGTAACAATTGTAGGTCATGCAGCCAGTAACCAGAGCCAAGACAAATCCGAGGAACATTGATTATTCTGTCAAACAATAAAGGGGTAGGAAAGTAGAATGAAGGTTGGGTACTATCTGTCTCACATTAACATTTGCCATTTTATAATTTATTTATTCAATCAACCTTTACGAAGTTTTATCTAGGTATAAAACACAATGGGATTATTGAATTATATGTCTAATGAGTGGAATATTTAAAAGGTATCACCACCCAGAAAGCAGTTGCTCAGCTATATGGCTGCCACAGTGATTCTCAAACCTCCATGCCCTGTCTATCCATCCCATCACTCTAGACCAGGGTTTCTCAACAGTGTTGTGAACTTTTAAGAGCAAAGAAATCCTTGTTGTGAGGGCTGTCAGGTGCCACTGTAAGATGTTTAACAGCATCCCTGGTCTCTACCCACTAGATTCCAGTAGGTCTACCCTCCCCAGTTGTGATAATAAAAATGTCTCCAGACATGGCCACATGGCCACATGTCCACAGGGGAGCAAAATTTCCCCTGTTTGGGAAGCCTAGGCTAGACTGAAATCTCATCTAACATGTCTTTGCAATATTCATCATGCTTTTTACATTTAACAAACAATTATATCTTCTTTGATTAAACATAAGCTCCTTCAGTGTGTAGTCATAGCCATAATAACTACACTATGTGGGACCTATCAGATTCTTAAAGAAAAGTTGGTTGGATAAACGTACGGAATGACCAAACTCAACTAATTTATTTATTAAGACACTATTTTGAAAAGACACTTTCATGACTTTTTTGACAGCCAAGCAGGATGTATTTCTTTTGGTCAGACCTGTCCTTAAAGCAAATAAAACGTAAGACATAAAAATCAGAGAGACTTGCTAACTTTTGTGTTCATCTAAAAATATCTGCATAGCAAGTGGCTTTGACTTTCCTGACAGCCATGTATTTGACATCGATTCTCTACACTGGAAATACCGAGACTCTTAAGGTCATCTTTCAGGTCTCCTATCTCCAAAAGGGAATTGGAAAGCATTTTTCTCAATGCAACAACGTAAAATTTTAATAGCAAATTTTATATTAACCATATTGCTTCTTCAATCACTCCCTACACTGTAATTGCATCAAGGTCAGAGAGAATCTCCAGTTTGTTTGTTTACCATATTAAGCAATAAATATTATGGAGTGAAACTGCATAAATGAATGGACAATAAGAGATACATGTTAAGATAAGTAAAAGGAAAACATCTTTCCCATTATAACTATAGATCTTAAGGAAGTCTTTACCCTGGACAAGTTGTACAAATTTAAGCTACACCAAAATCTTTTACTCCAGAAAATTTGCAATTGTCTGATCCATAATGTAATATTTAGTTTAAATTAAAATATTTTGCATGTTTACTTCTCTGATAAGCATAAATTTGTTCCATAATATATAGGTAACAGAAACACCAGTGTTTGTTGGCACTAAGTTAATTCTTGAAAAGGGCAAAACAGATTTCCAAAATAAATTATGCTCCACCCCATGTCCACCTTGCACTCACTTGAGACCTATGGCCTTATGTGGTAGAATAGATGTACCAGAGCCAACACAGATGCCATACAAGCCTGATTTTAAGCATCCTCTGGAATGCTTCCTGGAGCAACAATGACTGCCCCATATGCCTCTAAAAGAGGCCTTTCATACTACCAATAAGCTCAGTCTCACAATTTCTCATCAAGCCTCCTAGGAAATATCACCTAGAGTTCAGCTTCTATAAGGAACCAACAGCCAGTTTTCAACAAGAGCATGTGAATAAATAGTGCAGGGATCTACACCATTCTTGAACTACCTCTACCATACCTCCTTGCCAAAACAGCTGCTCATACCTTCTACCTTCTTTACTCTTTAAAGACTTCCTTCTCCGAGATAGGATACTTCTGTCTCTCTTACCCTTGGACCATCCCTTCTAGGATTATCCAATATCATCAGCCATTAAATTGCAGGGTTTTAATATTTTAAAGGTGTGTTAATTCTCACTGGGGACAAGTGTAACTTCACACCTCCAGAAATCAAAAACGTCATTCTCTAAAACAGGAGAAAGAAAATTTTCCTCTCATTATCTTAAGCATCTTACAGCATCTAAAACCAAAAACCAATTCATATCTCAATAGATTATCATGTGATACCTGTTATGAGCTTTGTAATGAGGCAAATAACCAGATTCTTCATTTTATGCTTATGAATATTAGAATTATTAGTGATATAAAGCACAAAATTGACCTGAAATCCCAAAACGTAAAGCAGTGAAATGAACACAAAATTTGTGCCACTCTTTGGCAGTAAAAAATGTCTTCTCTATCTTTGAATGGTGGAAATTATTTAGCAATTTAGAGTATCGCTATAATTTTATATTTATTACTAGCTGACATATATATTTATTAGGAAATTGTGTAGTTCCACTTTTCTCCAGGACTATAAAATTATTTTGTCATGGCTTTCAAGCAAGCATCAGTTTATCCAGTATGTGATAGAGAAGAGTGATTTTTAATACATTACTAAATATCACCTTGATATATATCTTTAAATTAGAAATTAATGCTGTATATAGTTGTTTGTGATATAGAATTGAACATGGCAATGTTTTCCATTCTAACGGTATATTTCAAAACAATATAAATGCTATTTGTGTTTTTCAAGGAAATATTTTCCATGTAACATTTGCTATTACCAACTATGAAGAACTGAGAATGCCTGATTCTAGAATTTCTATAAAGCAAGGCTCTGGGAATTTGATCAGTCTCTTAGAACTACATTCAATATGTAAGTAATAACTTAGTTGTTTCCAGATGTTACCTTAAAAGACAGCAAAAAAAGCAGAAACCCAGAAAGCTGATCAAAACTTAACTGAAAAAAAGACTGGAAAGTGTCTATCCATAGTTTGCATTTTTATTGAAATGAAAATTATTGGAGGTACAGAGATAATGCCTTTCCATGCACTTGTGTCCACATTAATTAGCAACTTAAAGGATACAATATGCTTGTGTATAATATGTGTTTTAGAAAACAAGAAAATTCCTTATATAGTGTTCCTCAAGCTAACAATGGAAATGTGGTTCTCACACTACGCATTATTATTGCCAAGAACGGATATGCTTCTGAACACAACCCTGGAAGTGGTGGTCTGTATCTCACTGGTGTATTTATATAGCTGTTGAAAGAACGAAACAGAGTATGCTATTGATACATTGTCCACACCCTATGGATGGAGCTAAGAGTCCTTCACTATAGCCTTTGCTGTTAACTGCACATATTTCTGGATCAACAAATTTACTCAAAGATTTTTTACAAAAATAATAAACAGGTTAAAAATATAAGGCCATTTATGATAACATGTATGGTAATTACGGTAAAATTAGCAGTCTGAAATTTCATGCTTTTTCTTAAATATTAATTTAAAAACAACTTCTGTTCACAGTGAGCCAGTTTACCTTCTGATGCAGAAGCCAGAATATAGAACTTTTGTCACCTAACTCCACATGATCTTAACTCCATTTCTCATTAGCATTTATTTCCTCATTAGTTTTTTTTGAATTTTATTTTACTTTTTTTTTTATACAGCAGGTTCTTATTAGTCATCAATTTTATCCACATCAGTGTATACATGTCAATCCCAATCCCCCAATTCATCCCACCACCACCACCAACCCCTGCAGCTTTCCCCACTTGGTGTCCATACATCTGTTCTCTACATCTGTGTCTCAATTTCTGCCCTGCAAACTGATTCATCTGTACCATTTTTCTAGGTTCCACATAGATGCGCTAATATATGATATTTGTTTTACTCTTTCTGACATACTTCACTCTGTATGACAGTCTCTAGATCCATCCACATCTCAACAAATGATCCAATTTCGTTCCTTTTTATGGCTGAGTAATATTCCATTGTATATACGTACCACATCTTCTTTATGCATTCATCTGTCAATGGGCATTTAGGTTGCTTCCATGAACTGGCTATTGTAAATACTGCTGGAATGAACATTGGGGTACATGTGTCTTTTTAAATTATGGTTTTCTCTGGGTATATGCCCAGTAGTGGGATTGCTGGGTCATATGGTAATTCGATTTTCAGTTTTCTAAGGAATATCCATACTGTTCTCCATAGTGGCTGTATCAATTTACATTCCCACAGCAGTGCAAGAGGGTCCCCTTTTCCCCACACCCTCTCCAGCATTATGTTCTTTGTAAATTTTCTGATGATGCCCATTCTAACTGTTGTGAGGTGATACCTCATTGTAGGTTGGATTTGCATTTCACTAATAAATCGTGATGTTGAGCAGCTTTTTATGTGATTCTTGGTCATCTGTATGTCTTCTTTGGAGAAATGTTTATTTAGGTTATCTGCCCATTTTTGGATTGGGTTGTTTGTTTCTTTAATATTGAGTTGCATGAGCTGTTTATATATTTTGGAGATTAATCCTTTGTCTGTTGATTCGTTTGCAAATATTTTCTCCCATTCTGAGGGTTGTCTTTTGGTCTTGTTTATGGTTTCCTTTGCTGTGCAAAAGCTTTCAAGTCTCATTAGGTCCCATTTGTTTATTTTGGTTTTTATTTCCATTTCTCTAGGAGGTCAGTCAAAAAGGATCTTGCTGTGATTTATGTCATAGAGTGTTCTTCCTATGTTTTCCTCTAAGAGTTTGATAGTTTCTGGCCTTACATTTAGGGCTCGAATCCATTTTGAGTTTATTTTTCTGTATGGTGTTAGGGAGTGATCTAATCTCATACTTTTACATGTACCTGTCCAGTTTTCCCAGCACCACATATTGAAGAGGTTGTCCTTTCTCCACTATACATTCCTGCCTCCTTTATCAAAGATAAGGTGACCATATGTGTGTGGGTTTATCTCTGGGCTTCCTATCTTGTTCCATTGATCTATGTTTCTGTTTTTGTGCCAGTACCATATTGTCTTGATTACTGTAGATTTGTAGTATAGTCTGAAGTCAGGGAGCCTGATTCCTCCCGCTCCGTTTTTTTCCCTCAATACAGCTTTGGCTATTTGGGGTCTTTTGTGTCTCAATACAGATTTTAAGATTATTTCTTCTAGTTCCGTAAAAAATGCTATTGGTAATTTGAAAGGGATTGCAATGAATCTGTAGATTGCTTTGGGTAGTACAGTCATTTTCACAATATTCATTCTTCCAATGCAAGACTGTGGTATATCTCTCCATCTGTAGGTATCATCTTTAATTTCCTTCAACAGTGTCTTATAATTTTCTGCATACAGGTCTTTTGTCCCCTTAGGTAGTTGTATTCCTAGGTATTTTATTCTTTTTGTTGCAGTGGTAAATGGGAGTGTTTTCTTAATTTCACTTCCAGATTTTTCATCATTAGTGTATAGGAATGCCAGAGATTTCTGTGCATTCTTTGCATTATCCTGCTACTTTACCAAATTCATTGATTAGCTCTAGTAGTTTTCTGGTAGCATCTTTAGGATTCTCTATGTATAGTATCATGTCATCTGCAAACAGTGACAGCTTTACTTCTTCTTTTCCAATTTGGATTCCTTTTATTTCCTTTTCTTCTCTGATTGCTGTGGCTAAAACTTCCAAAACTATGTTGAATAAGAGTGGTGAGAGTGGGCAACCTTGTCTTGTTCCTGATCTTAGTGGAAATGCTTTCAGTTTTTCACCATGGAGGATGATGTTGGCGGTGAGTTTGTCATATATGGCCTTTATTATGTTGAGGAAAGTTCTCTCTATGCCTACTTTCTACAGGGTTTTTATCATAAATGGGTGTTGAATTTTGTCGAAAGCTTTCTCTGCATCTATTGAGATGATCATATGGTTTTTCTCCTTCAATTTATTAATATGGTGTATCACGTTGATAGATTTGCGTATATTGAAGAATCCTTGCATTCCTGGAATAAACCCCACTTGATCATGGTGTATGATCCTTTTAATGTGCTGTTGGATTCTGTTTGCTAGTATTTTGTTGAGGATTTTTGCATCTATGTTCATCAGTGATATTGGCCTGTAGTTTTCTTTCTTTGTGACATCCTTGTCTGGTTTTGGTATCAAGGTGATGGTGGCCTCGTAGAAGGAATTTGGGAGTGTTCCTCCCTCTGCTATATTTTGGAAGAGTTTGAGAAGGATAGGTGTTAGCTCTTCTCTAAACGTTTGATAGAATTCACCTGTGAAGCCATCTGGTCCTGGGCTTTTGTTTGTTGGAAGATTTTTAATCACAGTTTCAATTTCAGTGCTTGTGATTGGTCTGTTCATATTTTCTATTTCTTCCTGATTCAGTCTTGGCAGGTTGTGCATTTCTAAGAATTTGTCCATTTCTTCCAGATTGTCCATTTTATTGGCATAGAGTTGCTTGTAGTAATCTCTCATGATTTTTTTTATTTCTGCAGTGTCAGTTGTTACTTCTCCTTTTTCATTTCTAATTCTATTGATTTGAGTCTTCTCCCTTTTTTTCTTGATGAGTCTGGCTAGTGGTTTATCTATTTTGTTTATCTTCTCAAAGAACCAGCTTTTAGTTTTATTGATCTTTGCTATCGTTTCCTTCATTTCTTTTTCATTTATTTCTGATCTGATTTTTATGATTTCTTTCCTTCTGCTAGCTTTGGGGTTTTTTTGTTCTTCTTTCTCTAATTGCTTGAGGTGCAAGGTTAGGTTGTTTATTCGAGATGTTTCCTGCTTCTTAAGGTGGGCTTGTATTGCTATAAACTTCCCCCTTAGAACTGCTTTTGCTGCATCCCATAGGTTTTGGGTCGTTGTGTCTCCATTGTCATTTGTTTCTAGGTATTTTTTTATTTCCTCTTTGATTTCTTCAGTGATCACTTCATTATTAAGTAGTGTATTGTTTAGCCTCCATGTGTTTGTATTTTTTACAGATCTTTTCCTGTAATTGATATCTAGTCTCATGGCGTTGTGGTCAGAAAAGATACTTGATACAATTTCAGTTTTCTTAAATTTACCAAGGCTTGATTTGTGACCCAAGATATGATCTATCCTGGAGAATGTTCCATGAGCACTTGAGAAAAATGTGTATTCTGTTGTTTTTGGATGGAGTGTCCTATAAATATCAATTAAGTCCATCTTGTTTAATGTATCATTTAAAGCTTGTGTTTCCTTATTTATTTTCATTTTGGATGATCTGTCCATGGGTGAAAGTGGGGTGTTAAAGTCCCCTACTATGAATGTGTTACTGTCGATCTCCCCTTTTATGGCTGTTAGTATTTGCCTTATGTATTGAGGTGCTCCTATGTTGGGTGCATAAATATTTACAATTGTTATATCTTCTTCTTGGATCGATCCCTTGATCATTATGTAGTGTCCTTCTTTGTCTCTTGTAATAGTCTTTATTTTAATGTCTATTTTGTCTGATATGAGAATTGCTACTCCAGCTTTCTTTTGGTTTCCATTTGCATGGAATATGTTTTTCCATCCCCTCACTTTCAGTCTGTATGTGTCTCTAGGTCTGAAGTGGGTCTCTTGTAGACAGCATATATATGGGTCTTGTTTTTGTAACCATCCCCCACGTTGCCTTATGTATTGAGGTGTTCCTATGTTGGGTGCATATATATTTATAATTGCTACATCTTCTTCTTGAATTGATCTGTTGATCATTATGCAGTGTCCTTCCTTGTCTCTTGTAACATTCTTTACTTTAAAGTCTATTTTAACCGATATGAGTATTGCTAATGCAGCTTTCTTTTGATTTCCATTTGCATGGAATGTCTTTTTCCATCCCCTTACTTTCAGTCTGTATGTGTCCCTAGGTATGAAGTGGATCTCTTGTAGATAGCATATATATGGGTCTTATTTTTGTATCCATTCAGCGAGCCTGTGTCTTTTGGCTGGAGCATTTACTCTCTTCAAATTAATTATAATTAATTATTGATATGTATGTTCCTATTACCATTTTCTTAATTGTTTTGGGTTTGTTTTTGTAGGTGCTTTTCTTGTCTTGTTTTCCCACTTAGAGAAGTTCTTTTAGTGTTTGTTGTAGAGCTGGTTTGGTGGTCTGGAATTCTCTCAGCTTTTGCTTGTCTGTATAGCTTTTGATTTCTCCATCGAATCTGAATGAGATCCTTGCTGGTTAGTGTAATCTTGGTTGTAGGTTCTTCCCTTTCAACACTTTAAGTATATCGTGCCACTGCCTTCTGGCTTGTAGAGTTTCTGCTGAGAAATCAGCTGTTAACCTTATGGGAGTTCCCTTGTATGTTATTTGTCATTTTTCCCTTGTTGCTTTCAATAATCTTTCTTTGTCTTTAACTTTTGCCAATTTGATTACTATGTGTCTCGGAGTGTTTCTCCTTGTGTTTATCCTGTATGGGACTCACTGAGCTTCCTGGACTTGGGTGGCTATTTCCTTTCCCATGTTAGGGAAGTTTTCGACTATAATCTCTTCAGATATTTTCTCCGGTCCTTTGTCTCTCTCTTCTCCTTCTGGGACACTTATAATGCGAATGTTGTTGTGTTTAATGTTGTCCCAGAGGTCTCTTGGCTGTCTTCATTTCTTTTCATTCTTTTTCTTTATTCTGTTCTGCAGCAGTGAATTCCACCATTCTGTCTTCCAGGTTACTTATCCATTCTTCTGCTTCAGTTATTCTGCTATTGATTCCTTCTAGTGTAGTTTTCATTTCACTTATTGTATTGTTCATCTCTGTTTGTTTGTTCTTTAATTCTTCTAGGTCTTTGTTAAACATTTCTTGCATCTTCTCAATCTTTGCCTCCATTCTTTTTTTGAGGTCCTGGATCATCTTCACTATCATTATTCTGAATTCTTTTTCTGGAAGGTTGCCTATCTCCTCTTCATCTGGTTATTTTTCTGGGGTTTTATCTTGTTCCTTCATCTGGTACATAGCCCTCTACCTTTTCATCTTGTCTATCTTTCTGTGAATGTGGTTTTTGTTCCACAGGCTGTAGGATTGTAGTTCTTCTTGTTTCTGCTGTCTGCCCTCTGGTGGATGAGGCTACCTGAGAGGCTTTCGTGGGTTTCCTGATGGGAGGGACTGGTGGTGGGTAGAGCTGGCTGCTGCTCTGGTGGGCAGAGCTCATTAAACTTTAATCTGCTTGACTGCTGATGGTTGGGCCTGCGCTCCCTCCCACTTGGTTGTTTAGCCTGAGGCAACCCAACACTGGAGACTACCTGGGCTCTTTGGTAGGGCTAATGGTAGACTTTGGGAGGTCTCACGCCAAGGAGTACTTCCCAGAACCTCTGCTGCCAGTTTCCTTGTCCTCACAGTGAGCCACAGCCAACCCCTGCCTCTTCAGGAAACCCTCCAACACTAGCAGGTAGGTCTGGTTCAGTCTCCCATGGGGTCACTAATGGCTCCTTCCCCTGGGTCACGATGCACACACTACTTTGTGTGTGCCCTCCAAGAGCGGAGGTTCTGTTTCCCCGAGTCCTGTCGAAGTCCTGCAATCAAATCCTGCTAGCCTTCAAAGTCTGATTCTCTAGGAATTCCTCCTCCCGTTGCTGGACCCCCCAGGTTCGCAAGCCTGACGTGGGGCTCAGAACCTTCACTCCAGTGGGTGGACTTCTGTGGTATAAGTGTTCTCCAGTCTGTGAGTCACCCACCCAGCAGTTATGGGATTTGATTTTACTGTGATTGCGCCCCTCCTACCGTCTCATTGTGGTTTCTCCTTTGTCTTTGGATGTGGGGTATCTTTTAGGTGAGTTCTAGTGTCTTCCTGTCGATGACTGTCCAGCAGCTAGCTGTGACTGTGGTGTTCTTGCAAGAGGGGATGAGAGCACGTCCTTCTACTCCACCATCTTGGTTCCTTTCCCTCATTCGTTTTTAAATGGCTTTAAGTCCTCAGAAGATGAGACATAAATCAATTAATAAATAAATATTTTATCTATTCCTCTTTATTTTGATCTGACTCCATAATCACAAGGAAACCTTCTGATTTCAAAATCTGCCTCACAGGAACTCTAAAGATGTCTCTGTAGAGCGATATCTAAGATATAGAAGTTCTAAGTTTGTATCCCTTTACATATATGTGGTACAGCTTCTCTGTGCTACCTATCTGGTACATTTTATCCATGTGCCACTATGCTTGTAAAATACTACAGTTCATATTCAGCTTCTCTGGCCCAGCCCCAACCCAGTGTGAATCAATGTGTCATCTGATGGTAGAGAATTAAAATAAGCCATTGGTTCAATGCAGCTACAGAATTTTGAAATTATATGTCACTTAAAGATATTTCAGTACAGATAAAAAACTGTTTAGAGGCCCGGCCAGAAAGAGAATTATTTAGTGTAGGAATACTGGAAATCCAGAGAAGGATCTGAGAGAAAGTTAGAAATCCTGATTTTGCTGCTTTTTATACCAAATGTTTATGTGACATTGTGGATTATTAGTGGTTTGTTTAGATTGTGGGGTTATGCATTTACAAAGGAACCATAAGCATCTGATACACAGTTCATGTAGAATCAAGTCCAGAATAAAGGAATAAGTAATGGAATGAAACAGTGATAAAAACTGAGAAATAATTAAAATAATTAAAAATTATAAAAACAAACACTTAAAAAAATATCTTGCTTTTTGCCAATTAAATTCAAAGAAGTAAATGGAGAGGAAAACAAGGAGAGAAAGAAGAGACTACCTTCTGGGAAAAGTTTATGCCATTTAATTATATATAGAGGGAAGATGTTTTACTTCATTATTTCGTTGGTACTTTATCATACAAGGAGGTGTTCCTTTTCTCTATAAGTATACTGGTAACTCCCCTTTTCTTACAGTACAGGTTGGGTAGGAATAGGCTCCCTGTTCTCCTTAAGCACCATGGAATATATTCAAATCATCTTTCTTTCATTTAATGAAGACCTAAAAACTGAATGTCACCTTCTCACATACAGTATGCAGCTCACTGATAATAGCTTCATTTGGCATGAATCAATTGGTGGACCAAAAAGTCCTTACTTCTCAGTAACAAGGTACAGAATTTTTAAATTATCATATAACATGTTGAATTATTCAATAAATAACCATGAATAATTAATGCCATGAAGTATAACAAAAGTCATCACAGCTGGCTTTGCTGAGAGTTTCCCTCAGAAGATAGGTGTTATTGATTTTCAAAAGAGAGAGTCAGAACTGGGAGCCCAAAAGCAGTAAGTGAAGCAATTTTTATAAGAAGTCTACACATGAATAAATAATAGCAGAACAAAAGAGTCACCTCGCTAAAGAAATACTTCATAGCAGGCACTGAAATAATGGTATAGTGAATGTAGTTCTTCAAATGTGTTGAGTGATCATGGAACCAAAATGAGTTTCCAACTAGAAAGACCTTGGAGGGGCACTTTTGCACCAGAGAAGTGCATGCTGACCTATCATTCAGCAGTTGGACTCCTACAAGGTAATGCTTTGGGGATATAATTCTAATTCCTCTTTGTTCACAGTACTTTGTTATTCTCAAAGGTAATTTCCCACGGGTGGTGCTGGCGGGGGAGGAATGGAGTGGATAAAACCCATGAGCTTCAGTTAACATTTTACAACTATATTCTATGATATGATAATCACGCCAGTGAGACCAGTTACCACACATTTTGCTCCACGAAGCATTAAAAGTCCACTTGCCTAGACAAGAGGTTTGTGATATATTCACTCTTAATGAAATTCTAAGATACGAAAAGGAGACAGACATCTGAATCAGACATATGCTTGCACTTTACAACCGCGTGAACCTCTTCAATTCATTACATTTAGCTGCTTAGATGAATAGATGTTCATGTTAACGTTCAAGCCAAACTATTATTCTAACTTAGAAAATGGATCAACGATAATAACAGGTAACAATTTATAGCATTTGCTTTATATCAGACAATGTTACAAGCCAGAGTTTGACAATTTTTTTCCTGTAAATGGCCAGATAATAAATATATTAGGCTTTGAAAGCCATATATAGCCCCAGTCACAACCACTCAACTCCGCCTTTGTGGAGTGAAAGCAGCTATAGACAAAACATAAGCAAATGAGCATGACTGGATTAGTTATGGACACTGAATTTCATGTAATTTTCATGTATCAAAACATATCCTATTCCTTTTCAATTTTTTTTCGATCTTTAAAATATGTAAAAACTATTCTTAGTTCCTGGGCCATACAAAAACAGGCAACAGGCCAAATTTGGCCCACAGACTAATTTGTCAACACTTTTTGTAAGTACAGGCGTACATACACACACATACACAGCCTGTATTCCTCACACACACACAGCCTGTATTCCACACATACACACACACACACACACACAGAAACACACACACATACATACACAGCCTGTATTCCTCACAGCAACTCTATAAAGTAGCACCATTATTATCCCCAATCGGAAGATGAGGAAATTGTGTTACAAGGATATTAAGCAATTTGTTCAATCCTGTAGCAAATGAATGGAGGAGGCAGTATTGAACTGGCTTCAGAGCTATGTTCTTAAACACTCTGCTAGGGCTTCTCCTCCCTGGAGTGTGCAGACAGCACTTTATTTCTTTCACTTGTGAAATGTATTGAAAAATATGTTACATGCACATGATGTCTTCTAGTGCTTGGCATCTGTGAGTAACCAGAGCTGGGACTTAACTTCCCCTTTAACCCTTGCCTGTATTTTGCCTTCATAACTGGTCAACAGTATCACCACCTGAAGTAACCTGAAATATAGTGGGCACCCCAAAATATTTATTGAATTAAAACCTTACAGTGCATGAGAAACAATGATGGGTAGAATGAAGGGCAACAAGAAGTTTAAGCCATGCCCTGGCTGATGGGCTCTACTCAAAACCAAATAAAACAAAAAATGCCACCCTACAACCGTGAAAAGCAAGCCCACCCAATTTTCTTTCAGTTTAATATCTGTGAGAATGCCAGAGAAGATTAAACTTCTTCCTTATGTAATCAATTGCAGATTTGGATATTTGATTCAACTAATTGTTCATTTCAGAGTTGATCATCGTTTTGGAAGATGACATCTATTTCTTAGTGATATTATCAAACATGAGAAGTACAAATGCATTGAGAAAATTAAATCCAGCAAAGTTATAGAGTCTAAATGATATTCAAGCAAGTCCCTTGCTTTGTCACAAACTGCAAATTGCCTGGCTTATAGAATCAATTATGTCTCATCTCACTGGCTGGTACAAGAGCATACAGAATTAATTATATGAGTGGTGTCACTCACAGTGATGACCATGGCCTGCGGAATTTGTTCTCGGTAACTTGGCCTTTGATGTTTCTAGTTAAGACCAGAACTTTGGAAACCAGAAAGAAGACAGTCAGATTAATAGGTACATCATCTGACAGCACAAAGACAAAAATAAACTTAAAATATATGGAAAAACTGATTCCTGATAACGTCTCAGAACCTTACCCTAATATCTTCCAGCCCTTTCTGAGATGGGCTTAATTTCTGCACTTTTGATATATAAGCCCTTTTCCTCCTGTTCTGTACTCAGTACAGATGGGAAACAGCTGGTCACCCCTCTCATTACAATTTCCCTCAAATATATGATGGCAGTAATTAAGTCACATTTCTACATTGCGTTCTCAAGACTCAATAATTCAGGATACTAAATTGTAACATAAAATTTTTATGAAATTACCTCATTTCTAATTTTAGCCAACTAAATCATTACCTACATTAAAACCTGGATTTCCCCCCCCGCCTTATAACGGGTAAGTCTGTTCAGCAGAAACTTTCTCTCGTGTGTATTGTGGCCCCAGATGTGACTTTGGAATCAGATATCCATTCACTCTTTCCGCAAATACTACTGACATGATAAGTGTCTTGTGTAACAGGCACTATGCTACACACTGGAAATATAATACAGAAATCATGAATTAGTCTGTGTTGTCATGAAACTTGCATTTGGTGGAAAAGAAAGGAAAGAAAAAGTAAATAATTGCACATTGTCACAAATTCTATTAAGTCAATAATAAAGACACCAAAATGAAGAAAGAACTGTGATACAAGGGGAAGGAGGGTTCAAAATTCCAATTCTGCTACTCACTTGTTTGGGTAAATTACCTAATTTTTCTAAGCTTTCACTCCTTCATCTATAAAACTGGTAGAATAATATCACCTCCTCCATAGGGCTGGGTTTTGGATTGAGATAATAATTATAAATGCACTTGGGGCCATGCCAAGGACTTTCTAAGAACTCATTAACAATAATGATGATTATATCAGCTAACATTCATCATCATTATTTTAAACACGGAGACAAAAGTCAGAATGACCATCTTGGTCATCAAGAATATATGTGGAGGCTTATGCTTCAAAGGAAATGCAACCTTCATATATTTAAAGCATTTATACATAAATTATCTCATTGATTATTGTTACACAAATGGGTAGGTTATATACATAGTATGTAAAAGGTGGGTCAAATTGTTATAAAAGTAATTTCTATTCACTTAATATATTACAGAAAGACATTCTCAAGACTCCACTGTGTGCTCTGGTGAGACAGTCACAATGTCTACCCTTAAGCAATTTACCTCCTGTTGTGGATAAAATGACCAATAAATGTGAAATAAAAGTTTAAAAAAACCAGCCTGTATTTGAAATAAATCATCTCTCTTCTTTAAACTATGGTTTTACTATTGGTAAAGTATGCTAGGGTATTTGCTAAAGGTTACGGTCATTGTCAGCATTAAAAGCTCAACTAGATCTCAAGCATCCAGATGACTAGCTCATATTCTCCTTGTTCTTTTCTTCTTAAACCAGCACTCCAAAGCCAACGCTCATTTCTAGTGGAGAAAGTTCAAAGTTGCAATATAAGTTTCAACATTCACTGAGTATACGACTTTGAGAAGAAGTCTCTAGGACTCAGTTTTCTCATGTACAAAAAAAGAGTTTAAAAGTATCTACATTAAAGCATAAAAGAGATAAGGCAATAAAAATACCACCATATGGCTTTTCACTAATAATTTCTCAATAAATATTAGCCAATTATTATTCAAAATAGCTTATCTATTCATATCCTTCAAATATAAAATGTAAATAGCAGTACCTATGGCATAGATTTTGTACAATTAAAGGTTGATTTCTGGAACTTCCCTGCTAGCGCAGTGGTTAAGGATCCGCCTGCCGATGCAGGGGACACGGGTTTGAGCCCTGGTCTGGGAAGATCCCACAAGCCGTGGAGCAGCTAACCCTGTGTGCCATAACTACTGAGCCCGCACGCCTAGAGTCCGTGCTCTGCAACAAGAGAAGCCACTGCAATGAGAAGCCCGTTCAGTGCAACGAAGAGTAGCCCCCGCTCGCAACTAGAGAAAGCCTGCGCGCAGCAACGAAGACCCATGCAGCCAAAAATAAATAAACTTTTAAAAAAAAAATGAAAAGGTGAATTCTGTGGTGAGAGACAAAACTCAACATTAATAACAAGAATAGACATGCAATATCCACAGTAATAATTACATCAGTTTCCTGAGTTATTTTCCGTAAAATACTAGCCTTAAATCCTCTGTGGAAAGTAGAATCAAGCCTGGTCTCCGTCTGTGAATTAACAGTGCACAGCAGCACATCAGACTCACTGGCCACTGGAATCCCAGTACCAAGCAGAAGTCAGAGATAGAAATATTTCTACAAGTTGGAATGGCAGAGCCCCCACTAGTCCATATTCATAGCTCTGTAGGGAATGTTGCAGTGACAGTGTAAGCATTCCAATGCAGAATTATTTAGGGCTTTACATTTTACCAGTGAGATCATAAAGGCATTAAAGTGCATTAAATATGTATCTTCACATGTTTAGATGCATTACACTTCATCATCTCAAAATAAAATCGGAAAATTGCCTGCTCCCTTAGTATAAATTAATAAGATGGGTGAAAGGGTTTCCAGAATATCAGCAGTATAAACACACTGATTCAATTTGAAAGTTGCTATGGATGTTTTCTTTTCTATCATTGCTCTGAAAACTAATGCAAAGCAATGCAACAGGCCTTATCAAAACTGGAAAACACAATGTTAGCCTCCCCAATATTTATTTATTCTGTGGCAACTGTTAATGCTAGAACTGAGGCTGTTATAAGGGAGGGCCAGTGGGAGTATAATTAAAATGATTAGTTGAGAAACGAAAGCTACATATTATCAAGTCTTAACTGAGTGGGGAGGTGAGCCTGAGGGCAAAGTCCAGGGTCACTTTCCTTCTCAAGAGAAACACTTCTAAGAGGGGAATACAACCAAGTCAGAAAAGAAAATATCAAAGCTAGCACTGTAAAATACGAAAACCGAAAATTAGAGAATCAGTGTGGACAATCAAGGGAACAAAAACAGAACACCATATTGGCATTAGTAGCTTGAATTTCTAAATGACACATTTCTAGCTGCACATCTTCTTAGCTGTACTGTGAGTTATCTGAAAAGCACTTCTAAGCACTCGTCAGTAAAGCTGATAGGACAAAGGGAGCACAGGAAGTATCAAATGCAGTCTTAGTTCTCCATGAGCACTGGAAAATTTGCTGAGTTACAGGCATTCACCTTCCTCTCCACTATCCTGCCCCCCTGGAGATTCAGAGTTAATCAGTACTGACTCATCAGTGTTCATTTATAAATTCAGATCAAGAGGGAAGTTATAAATAAAGGACTCATAGTGTGGAAAAGGAAGGAAATAATCAGCAAGAATATAGTTCTTCCTCTGTGACCTCCCAGACACTTTGGTAATTGCCGAAAGATGATAATTAAGTTGATGCATTTTGCAAAGAATTCAAAATAAACATTAAAAACTAATTTGGGACTTTTATTTCTGGCAACATAGCACATTAGATATGTTGAGAAACCACCCCACTGTATGATAGCTAAAGGTGCTGAATAACATGTTTCTAAACTGCTTTTGCCTTAAGTAAAGGGAAATCCTCAGCATCTAAAAATAGAACATGAGTTGTAATCCATAGGGGTAAGACAAGGTTTTAATACCCACATCACGAACACAAGAGGCAAGGCCCCAAATCCACATAAAACAAAGAGAAGATCATGAATCTCCCACATTGTGCTGAGTCTCCATGTTTCCCAATCTTCTGTGAAACTGTAAACTGTGAAAAAATATCACCCAACAAGGGGAACTGGTAGGAAAATGATCCAGAATCTAACTTCAAGCAAAGAATGAAAACAAAATCTCCTATGAGAGTGCATGATCATTCACTGGCCATCATTTGCCTTTAGACCTAAATTCAAGCAAAGGATTCAATTTAAAGGATTCAGGTTGACAATGCTCCCAGGTATCTAGAAAAAGGAAATTCAAATGATCTCTGGAAGTATACACTAATAATCTAGGACTCAGGAAGCACCTACATGTAAAGTTCCAAGAAATAGACACTCATAATTAAAATGATAAAACAAATACTAGATACAAGGGTCCATATGTAACAGTTACATGCAGAATATATTTAAGGAGCTGAAACTGGAAACTGGAAATATGAGATAAGAAAAAGAGGCAATCAAAAATGATCATTCAAGTTGAAGAAATAAAAATAAAAAGATTATATATGATACACACAGATTTAGAATAGAAATTCTAAATGGCATAAAAGACACATATGGAAAATCTATTAACTGAAAGACAGAATTATGGAAAATATCCAGAATAAAACACAGAGAGACAAACAGATAGAGATGTGAAAGAAACTGTGAGACAGGTAAGACAGACTGAGAAGTTCTAACATAAATGCCCATTCCAAGTTCTAAAGTTGGAAGTAAAGATAATATGAGAAGCAATATGCAAATAAACAGTGGTTAAGAACTTCCCCAGACTGACAACAAAGAACTTCAGATTTTAGAAAAGTATCTATCTTAGCAAGGGTAATAAAAGGAACTCCTAGCTAGAGAAGAAAAAGACAGCTGGTTAAAAAAAATTAAAAAAGACATCTGATTAAAAGTTGCTTATGCAGCAGCATATAGACTCTTGAATTGTCATTCAAAAATCAGAGTGATCTTGAGATAGTCACACACACACACATACACATACACATACACATACACATATATACATACACGCACGGAAGCTCATCCAGATTGAAGAGGCCTTGAGAGCAAGAATTTTATGTGCTGTGTTCAACTTTTTTTAGTTCTAAGTAGGCAAAAATCATGAAACAAAATATTAACAAGCATCTCATGGACTTTCCTAGTGGTGCAGTGGTTAAGAATCCGCCTGCCAATGCAGGGGACATGGGTTCAAGCCCTGGTCTGGGAAGATCCCACATGCCACGGAGCAACTAAGCCTGTGTGCCACAACTACTGAGCCTGCGCTCTAGAGCCCACGAGCCACAACTACTGAGCCCATGTGCCACAACAACCACATGCGCCTGCAGCCCGTGCTCCGCAACAAAGAGAAGCCATCACAATGAGAAGCCTGCACACCACAACGAAAAGTAGCCCCCGCTCACCACAACTAGAGACAGCCCGCGTGCAGCAACGAAGACCCAACACAGTCAAAAATAAATAAATAAATTTATATATATATTAAAAAAAAGCATCTCCTTAAATTATTGGCATCCTCTAGTTGTTAATATAATAACTTATTAAAACATTTTTAAAAGACATTTGGATGTAGTTTCTAAAGAAAATGTAGTCTATCAGTTAAGGACACTTGAAAGCAAAAGCTAATAAGATGTTCTGAAATCTGGGGTTGTGAAGGCCACTTAAAGAAAATATTTTTTATGGACTTACAACTCTTCAGAACCAGCTCTGGCTGGAGTAGCTCTTAGAAGCACTTACTCTTTCCCATAAGTCAGAGAGTGATGCTTCTTTGTCAAGCAGAGTACCAAAAGGGCATTTTTGTTCCCCCCTGTATTTGATGGGAAGTTAACACAGACTGACGACAAGTCATCTGCAAATGCCTGTCTCTTTTATTTTCAATTTTCCTGTGTGGAAATTGCCCATATTTTGTCTGTTTGCTCACATTCCATGCCATTTTGAGTATCTGGCGCTATCCTCGAAACAGTTAATGTCCAAAAACTATGGAGCAATTTCACCATTTTTCAAGGCTTTATCAATATTTTACCACTATCAGTTCTAAAGCAATCATTACAAATTAGTTCAGTGTGCCTAACAAAAATCAATTATGTCAGAAATAATTATATAGTTATAATACATGGCTGGTCCTGGAATTTTCAGTCTTATAGATATCATCACACTGGAAATATTTATACCAAAGAAATATACCCCTTGTAAAAATCACAAAGGTATGTGGCCCATAACTCAGAAAAGAACTATGAAATTTATATGAAACTGTTCCTTAGTCTTTTTATTGTCATTGTTTTTAGTGCTTATCATGTTCGAAAAATGTTTTGGATATCATTCTTGTTCTTCATTAAAGAGGGATTTACAAATAAGTGACGCAAAGTTAAAAAGAAACTTCTAGTCACTGTCGTTTCTTCTTCTAAGTTTAAGAAAGAAGCAATTTGGAAGAAATGCTGTGATCTTATTTTACATTCAGTCGCTACCTAAAATTTTGGAATTGTGCTATTATCAAAACTCTTTGCTGGGACTTCCCGGGTGGCACATTGGTTAAGAACTCACCTGCCAATGCAGGGGACATGGGTTCAAGCCCTGGTCCGGGAAGATCCCACATGCTGCAGAGCAACTGGGCCTGTGCTCCACAACTCCTGAGCCTGTGCTCTAGAGCCCATGAGCCACAATTACTGAGCCCACGTGCCACAACCACTGAAGCCCACGCACCTAGAGCCTGTGCTCCGCAACGAGAAGCCACTTCAATGAGAAGCCTGCACACTGCAATGAAGAGTAGCCCCTGCTCGCCACAACTAGAGAAAGCCCATGCGCAACAACGAAGACCCAACACAGTCAAAAATAAATAAAAATAAATAAATAAATAAATTGATTTTTTAAAAAACTCTTTGCTTATTACTTTGAGGCTCATAAATGATATTCCAACAGATTTATGAGGGCCAGACTGAATTCTAACTAGGGAATATATCTGAGGCTGAAATCGTGCATGTGTATGTTTGCACATACATTCCTACCCTAGTTTATAAGCCAAGAGCACTGGCCATTGATCACTTCTTTAATGCCAATGTCTGTAATGATTCTGACCAGGTCTTAACCATTTCTCTGTCTTGATTTTCCCATCAATACAATAAAGGAAATAAGACATAACCTCTAAATCATACCAGTGAGTCTCACTCCCAACATATTTCATAGATATTTTGGTGGAGAAAATTTCTAAAATACTTGGACATAATATATTCAGTCCTGGAAAGAAGATAGGGAAAAACAGGCACATTCATGCACTTGTTCTGACCTTTAAGGAAAGCAAATTTATAATAGATACACAAATCTCTATACACTTAACACAGTCTATGATGCAATTCCTAGGGTTCTATTCTGAGGAAACAACTAGAGATGTTGTTAAATGTTTATTACCATATTGTTAACAAATCACTGGAAACACATTTTTAAAACTACCACTAGAAAATTCATCCTAATACAAATAACCAACTCGATCAGATCCCTACCCAAAAGTATCAGAAAAAAAATTGATAAGGAAATTTAATCAGCCAAATCTATAGTAGATATGGAAAATTAGACATCGAAGAAGAGCCAGAAAGATTCTAAAAGGGGGGAGTAATGGAGGAGGACTTGCCTTATCAGATGTCAAACTGTATTTAGAAAGACATGAGCTTTAGAATATGTTGACTTTGGCACCAAAAATAACTGAGGAGTGGAAGATAAGAGATTCTTCAAATGTAGTTGAATACCCACGGAATTCATCATATGATAAAGATGACACTTCAGGCAATAGGGTACAGATGAATCTTTCAATAAATATTGAGGAGATAACTGGATAACATGTTAGGGCTAATGTTCTGTATTTCTATTTCTTGCACCCCGAAATAAGTTTTAAAGTTTATTAAAATTTAAAGTAACAAAACATTATTACTAGGAGAAAACATGCCACTGAAAACAATTCCTGAGCAGGAAAGGCTTTCCAACCAAGACACAAAGTCTAGAGGCCATAAAGAAAAATACTAATAATTTGCCTATGTTTTTAAAATGTAAAATAAATAATAAAGTAAGGAATTTTAAAAGATAACAGTTCTAACTGTAATTTCTATAAAACATAGATAACTAACAAAAATGTAAATGAATACATCAGAAAACTCTGGAGAACAGGAGTGAAGGGTTCACTGAAAAAATAATAAAACACATTTAAAGAAAATTAAATTTTTCTGAATAAAGTTTCCTTTGTTGATTTGACTTTGAAAACCATATAGATGGTTAAACAATTGAAAAATAAAAATAAAATCAAGCTTTTAAAAATAAAAACAAAATTAAACAAAAGTCCCTAACTGTGTTGGTTTGTTGTTTAGACCATCCAGAAAGGAATTATTGTGTCTTTAAAACAGAGACTATACTCCCATAAACATAGAGTTAGTATTCACACCAGGATGACAGGGCTAAGTCTATGCCTTTTGCTTCTACCACCAAGGTTGTCATGGCCTGTCTGTACAAATCAAGGACTCACAGATCATCCTCTGCACACAGGTGCCTGGAGCCTACCATTTGCAGAAAACAAATGCTTTTTCTGCATATATTAAGATGATCATATGTTATTTTATCCTTCATTCTATTAATGTGGTGTATCACGTTTGTTGATTTTCATATGTTGAACCATCCTTGCATCCCAGGGATAAATCCCACTTGAACATGGTGAATGACCCTTTTTATGCTGTTGAATTTGGTTTGCTAGTATTCTGTTGAGAATTCTGGCATCTATGTTCATCATGGATATTGGCCTGCAATTTTCTTTTCTTGTAGCGTCCTTGTCTGACTTTGGTATGAGGGTAATGCTGGCCTTGTAAAATGAGTTTGGAAGTTTTTCTTCCTCTTCAAATACTGGAAGAGTTTGAGAAGAACTGGCATTAATTCTTTTTAAACATTTGGTATAATTCATCCATAAAGTGATTTGGTTCTAGGCTTTTCTGTTTGAGGAGGTTTTTGATTACTGATTCAATCTCTTCACTAATAATTTGTTCAGATTTTCTATTTCTTCATGTCTTGGTAGGTTGAAGGTTTCTAGGAATTTATCCATTTCCTCTACTTTATCCATTTTGTTGGGGGATAATTGTTCATAGCAGTCTCTTATGATCCTTTGTATTTCTGTGGTATCAGTTGTAATGTCTTCTCTTTCATTTATACTTTTATTTGTTCTCTTTCTTCCTTGGTGAGTCAAAAGGTTTGTCAATTTTGTTTATCTTTTCAAAAAGCTAGCCCTTAGTTCTGTTGATCTTTTCTAGTTTTTCTTGTCTCTATTTCATTTATTTATGTTCTGATCTTGATTATTACTTCCCCACTTCTAACTTTGGGATTACTTTATTATTTTTTCTAGCTCCTTAAGGTATAACATTACATTGTTTATTTGGGATCTTCTGTTTTTCTTAAAGTAAGCAATTATCACTGTAAACTTCCCTCTCAGAATTGCTTTTACATCTCATAGATTTGTGTATATTTTGTTTCCGTTTTCATTTGTCTCAAGATATTTTTTATTTCTCTTTTGATTTCTTCCTTGACCTATTGGTGTTCAGGAGTGTGTTAATTTCCATGAATGTTTAAAATATTTCAGCTTTTTTCCTGTTATTAATCTCTAGCTTCATACCTTTGTTATTGGAAAAGATACTTGATATGATTTCAGTCTTCTTAAATTGTGGCCCAAAATATGATCTACCCTGGAGAACGTCCATATGCCCTTGAGAAGAATTTGTATTCTGGTGCTATTGAATGGACTGTCCTATATAAGTCTCTGAGGTCATTTGGCCTATAGTGTTATTCAAATATTCTCTATTTCCTCATCAATTTTCTGTTTGGCTGAACTATTCATTGTTGAAAGTGGGGTAGGAATTCTCCTACTATTGATGTATTACAAAAAATACTGTCTTATTCTCCCTTCATTTCTTTTAATATCTGATTTAAATAGGTGCTTCAATGTCACATGCAAATATAGTTACAATTGTTATTTCCTCTGTTATTTACCCCATCATCACTATATAGTGACCATCTTTGTCTCTTGTGAATGATTTTAACTGAAAGCCTATTTCACCTGATATAAGTATAGCCACTCCTGCTCTCTTTTGGTTACCATTTGCATGTAATATCTTTTTTCATCCCTTTACTTTCAACATATGTGTGTCCTTAAAGCTGAAGTGGATATCTTATAGACAGCAAATTTGGATCTTGTTTGTAATCCATTCAGCTATTCTTTATCTCTTTTTTTTTAATTGGAGTACAGTTGTTTTACAATGCTGTGTTAGTTTCTGCTGTAAAACGAAGTGAATCAGCTGTATGTATACATATATGCCCTCCCTTTTGGACCTCCCTCCCACCCACCCCCCATCCCACTCATCTAGGTTATCACAGAGTACTGAGTTGAGCTCCCTGTACTATAAAGCAGGTTCCCACTAGCTATCTATTTTACACATGGTAGTGTATATATGTCAATCCTAAGTCTTCCCACCCTCCCCTTCCCCCATGTCCACACTTCTGTTCTCTACGTCTGTGTCTCTATTTCCACCCTGCAAATAGGTTCATCTGTACCATTTTTCTAAATTCCACATGTATGCGTTAATATACAATATTTGTTTTTCTCTTTCTGACTTACTTCACTCTGTATGACAGACTCTAGGTCCATCCATATCTCTCCTTTTTATGGCTGAGTAATATTCCATTGTGTATATGTACCACATCTTCTTTATCCATCCATCTGTCGATGGACATTTAGGTTGCTTCCACATCCTGGCTATTGTGAATAGTGCTGCAATGAACATTGGGTTACATGTGTCTTTTTGAATTATGGATTTCTCAGGGTATATGCCCAGTAGTGGTATTGCTGGGTCATATGGTAGTTCTATTTTTAGTTTTTTAATGGCCGTCCATACTGTTGGAGGATTTAACCCATTTGCGTTTAAAGTAGTTATTGATAGGTAAGGACTTACTATTGCCATTCTGCCAGTTGTTTTTTTCTATTCTGTAGTTCCTTTGCTCCTTTCTTCCTCTCTTGCTGTCTTCCTATGTAATTTGATAAATTTCTGTGGTAGTATGCTTTGATTTCTTTATTTTAATCTTTTGTTTATCTACTATAGGTTTTTTTATTTGTGCTTATCATAAAGCTTATATAAAACTTCTTATAGTTATAAGTCTATTTTAAACTAATAACTTAAGTTTGATTGCATATAAAAACTACACTCATTTCTTCTCTCCTCATTATTTCATGCTATTGATATCACACACTCTTCTTCTCTCGCCACATTTTATGCTATTGATGTCACACTAGAATCCATTAAGAAATTATTGTAGCTACAGTTATTTTTAATAGTATTGTCTTTAACTTTTAAACTAGAGATAAAAGTGATTTATGCACCACTATTACATAATTAGAATATTCTAAATGTGAATACTTATTTACCTTTAACAATAAGTTTTACACTTTCACATGTTTCTATGTTGTTACTTAGTGTCCTTTTGTTTCAACTTGAAGAAATCCCCGTAGAATTTCTTGTAAGGCAGGTCTAGTGGTGATGAATTCCAGCTTTTGTTTGTCTGGGAATGTCTTTATCTCTCCTTCATTTCTGAATTACAGTTTTGTTGTGTATTCTTGGTTGGAAGTGTTTTTCTTTCAGCACTTTGAATATGTCATGCCACTCTCATGTGGCCATGCCACTCTCAAAGGCCTGCCCTTGTATGTGATGAGTCATTTTTCTCTTGCTACTTTCAAAATCTTCTCTTTGTCTTTGACTTTTAATAACTTGATTATAATGTGTTATGGCTTTTATCATTATAGTAACTTTGATTCCACAGATCATAGAAACAATAAGAGACTGACCTATCCCTAATTATGTTTTTTTTTAAATTATACATCTATGAACAAAACAAATGAATCCAGCAGCCTCACTGTGAGACAGACTGAGAACAATACTCCATTTATTAACAAATTTCCATACATGCTCTTCTATTTAGGAGCCATGTCAGGTTCCTTCCGGACGTACTGAAGGAAAATCTGTTCCATGCCTCTCTCCTAGCTCTTGGTGGTTGCTGACAATTCTTAGCATTCCTTGATTTATAGACATATTACTCCTATATCTGCCTCCATCTTCACATGGCATTCACCCCTGTGTCTGTGTCCACATTGCCCTCTTCTTACAAGGACACTATCATTGGGTTAAAGCCCACCCTAATCCAGTAAAACTTCATTTTAACTTGATTACAGCTGCAAAGATTATTTCCAAATACGATTACATTCACAGGTTCCAGATGAACATGAATTCTGGGGAAACACTATACACATAATTAAATTCACAAATTTAACACTGTAGACTGATACATACATAGATAGTACCCAAACCCCTATCAAGATAAAGAGCATTACCATCACCCCAAAATGTTCTTTCATGCACCTTCCAAGTCAATCCCTATTCCTTTCTCCCAGAGTCAACTACTGTGTTATTTTCTACAGTTAAGTTGTTCTGCCCGTTCTAAAATCTCATGCAAAGTCTTTGTATTTAAACTGTTTATCTTGAAGGCAGTATGGGGTTGAATCTATTTATCCCTTAATTCTGTCAAGTCTTGCATCCCATATATGAAGCTCTGTTCTTAGATGCATATGCATTTATTATTGTTAGTCCTTCTGATGACTTGAAAGCTGATCTTTCTAACTGTATAAAATGTCCTTATTTATCACTGGTGATGCTCTTTACCTTGAATCCTATTTGGGCTGATATTCCTATAGTCATTCCAGTATTCTTAAGCTACTTACATGTGTATTTTTTCCCATCCATTCCTTTTAATATATCTGTGTCTTTATATGTAAACTATTTTTATCTTATAGGCAGAATAAAGTTGGGCCTTGAATTTTTATTCATTCTTAAAATGTCTACTATTACTTGGAACGCTTTGTCCCTTACATTTATTGTAATTACTGATATAGTTGGATTAAGATCTATATTTTTATTTTTATTATTTTGTTTCTTTCTTTGTCCCTTTTTTTAGTCCTTTTTACCCTTTCCTAACTTTTCCCCATTGTTTAATTAATATTAGAATTCCATTTTCATTTATCTAATGGATGTTTAAGTATGTCTTGTTACATTTTTAATGGTTCCTCTATAAAATTTCCTGAAGATCTGAATTTCATCTGATATAATTTCCCTTCAGTCTAAGAAACATCCTTCAGCATTTATTTGAGTAGAAGTTTGCTGGCAACATTAGTTTTGTTTTGTTTTTAATTATTTATTTATTTATTTTTGGCTGCATTGGGTCTTCATTGCTGCACGCGGGCTTTTCTCTAGTTGCGGTGAGCGGGGGTTACTCTTCATTGCGGTGCACAGGCTTCTCATTGCAGTGGCTTCTCTTGTTGTGGAGCACAGGCTCTAGGCACGCGGGCTTCAGTAGTTGTGGCTCTCAGGCTCTAGAGCGCAGGCTCAGTAGTTGTGCAACGGGCTTAGTTGCTCCGTGGCATGTGGAATCTTCCTAGACCAGGGCTCGAACCCATGCCCCCTGCATTAGCAGGCAGATTCTTAACCACTGTGCCACCAGGGAAGCCCCAAATTTTCTTAGTTTTATCTAAAAATGTCTTTATTTCATATATTGAAGGAGACTTGCACTGGATAAAAAATTATGTATTTTTGTTTCTTTCAGTACCTGAGAATGTAGTTCCACAGTGTTCATAATTTCTGATGAATTATTCAAATTACTATTCAAACATTATGAAATGTTTCATTTTTCCTTGGCTGCTTTCAAAGCTTTTCAGTTTACCTTTGATTTTCAGCAGTTTGTCTATGATTTGTCTAGGTGTGGTTTTCTTCATCATTTGCTCACTTGATGTACACTGAGCTACTTGAATCTGTAAATTTATGTCTATCTCTAAATCTGTAAAATTTTGGGCCATACTTTCTTTTTGCCAAGATGATTTGACAACTTTGTACATTTTTATTCAAAATAATGGGAAATATCAGAATTTGGTCCTTATCCTGTCCTTATTATAGTTTCTGAGATATGGGTCAAATGGTTGGGGTACCACATCTGAATCTTATATTTCTTGGCTTTGCTTCCGTATTTCAAAGAGTATGAAAATATACTTTTCTCCAACACTTTAGTGTTCAGTAGTGGTGACTCTTTCTGTTTTCAAACTCTTGTTTGTTTGATTAGGTATTAGGGGAGAGATTGAGACATTTGGTTTTTCACTTTTCTATTTTACCTGGAAATCTCCGAGATATATTTCATGTAAAAAACAAAGTGCTAAAATATCTAAAATGCACACACTACTATGTAAAAATAAAAATAATGTTTTTAAGTGTATATTTATAAGAATACAGTATATATATATATTTACAGTATATATAATTTTTCTTTGGAAGCATAGTAAAACCTGTATAATTACTGAATAAGGAGAGGAACTCGGTTCAGAGTGTAGAAGAAAGCCTTTCATTTTGTAGCCTTTTTGTTCTACCTATTTATTTATTACCTTGTGCATGTTTTATTTTCACAATAATTTGAAACTAAAAAGTTCCATGTACAAAAAAAGGGCACCAAGTACCCTAATTTCTGCTCAGTAAACCCTAACTGCATGAATTTGTCTAAGCCCAGGAGCCAGGGAATGTCAGAAGGCAGATGAATCCTAACTGGCTCAGGCTGTAAGTACAGAAAGGTGAAACAATGCTTGTCATCTGGGAAATAAGGTATGAAATACTGACAAAATGAGAAACCTTACTATTTTTTTTTTAGAAGGTATCAAGATACTGAGTAATTGTGATGTTCCATTATATGTGCAAAAATTAATAAAGAGAAATCACATTTAAAATGGAGTCAGGAAGCCCTGAACAGGGAGCCTTCATGCACACAGGGTCTGTTGTAGTTTACTTTACAATTCTACTTTAATACTCCAGTAAGAAGAAGGAAGATTTTCAGCAACAGCCCAGCCAAGGAGAGGTGCAGTGGTTCAGCCAATGAAAAGAAATTGCCACCTGAACTCTTACTTTCTTCCAATGAACTTTCATTTAGGACAGCTCCTCCGAACGCCCCTCTTTTCTCTATAAAAGCATCCTTTGTTCTCATTATTTGCCCATAGTCCTCCATAGCTTGCATTTCTTGAATTGCAATTTCTCTGGCTATTCCTGAATAAATGCATTTTGCTGGTGAAATAACTAGCTATTTTATTTGTAACGTTGACATATGCTTCCAGAGCATCTCTGATTCCCATCTAAGAGGAACAGGGTTACAAAGAATATTTCTGATGGCCTCTGACTCTCCCCAAGTGACATACTCTCTGCACTTGACCTACTTTGAATTGTCTGTAATATAAGAGAGCCAAGATGCCTTAGTGGTTCTTCAAAGTCCAGGCAACTATTAAAACCAAATAAAATTAGCTGGAATTGGAGATTTCCTAAGATCAAAAACTCCATGGCTCTGGAGATACTTTTTTTCAGATTTAAAAAATCATGACTCTTTTTTTTTTTCAAGTTCTTAATAGGCACACGTTCTGGATTCAAATCTCAACTCTATTACTTTCAAGCACTGTTGTATGATGAATTACTTTACATTTGGGTTTCTTTATCTATAAAAATCAAAACTATAGCAACCATTTGACATGTTTATGGTGAGAGTAAAGCATAAAGTGGGCATAGTTACTGTCACAGAGTAAACTGACAGTAAAAGTTAGCAGTTATTACCATTAGCATTAATTTTGGAAATTGTTTTCTATAGGGAAAATTACCTGAATCTTAGACATATATAATTTACACATTTCTTTCAAATGTGGATTAGAGCTGGTAAGATGACTTCATTTTCAGTTTATCAACTCTATATTTCTACCTTATTCATAGTTGAAGGGAATGTAGCAGATGACTGGTGGCTTGTATTATTAGGTACCCCCACTGGGAGAGTCCAGAGTCTTGGTGATGGTTAATGCTAAGTCTGACATCCAAGGCTTTCAGCAGTTATCATTGATGCCATAATGCTCTGCTACTCAAAACTGCTCCAGGCAAGGCAGCTTTCAGTTTTCTCATGAAATGTCTAATAGCTTTGGGAACCACACATCCTGGACAGAACAAATTGCAATATTTTGTTCTACTGTCCATATGTGTACACTCCAACTTGCCAGGTCATAAAACATAAAAATAGGGACATCATACTGATAGCCTAATATTATGGAGAAGGGAAATGATAACTTATTGAGAACTGAAAGAATTATTGACTATAATTTATTGTGCCAGTACATTTTACATGTGTCATCTCATTTACTCTTCATAAGAATACTTAAAGGCACAAATTATAGCCCATATTGTATAGAAGAGGCAACTGATGATGAGAATGTTTATGTTTACTGCCATACAGATGGTTAGTGTCAGGACTGAGATTCAAACCCAATTTTACATGGTGGCAATATTTTTTATTCTTTATGTATGTGTGCTGGGAAGATATATATAATTTTGGACCTGTTCCTGATTGTACCCAGAGTAAGTTGTGAGAGTAGAAAATGCACAAAACATTCAGTTTACTTCCTTGGGTTTGATAAGGGCTAAAGTCATCATAGTCTTTGCCGATTCATGCCACTTTCTTTGGATATTCCTATCAATCAATAAGGTATCTTTGCACACTGGAAAATTGGAAGCCTTTAATGATTAGCTTGGTACTACCAGTGCTCAAAATATAATAATAACAAAAAATGCATTAATTAGACCATTTTCAAAAGAATGTTATTATCCCGATCTCCTAGAAATGTAATTGTGGAAGCAGATGCCACGCAGTTAATGATTAACAGAGCCTTTGCTTACCAGCAATTATTTTTTTCTCCCTGGAAGCATACTGATTAGCCAAAGACACTCAGACTCTGGCTCCCATATAGAGGGCTGAGTCTCCAGCCAAGTTTCATGGCAACTCTGTAAATAACAATATGTCCCACAGACCAGATTCCTAGCCTGCAGGCACCATTATATCACATTTCCCAGTTCTGTGCATTGGCAACTGCCCATAGACTCAAAGCTTGGAAGAAAGTCATTTGGAATTGGAAAGAACTTTCTGGCTTTGCTAAACTACTACTTTGAATAAGTGAGCAAGTTGCTATAAGTACTATATTTCTAGGTAGCCAAGGGATCTCCATTACTCTGCGGCTATTGGTATTTTAGTACTTACTAAAAAAAGCCAGTGCTTCTATGGACAACTCTTTGCAAGTCAATTAGCCTCTGGATGTCACCTCCGGAAAAGGGGGAAATAACAGACAGCAAGTATGGTTGCCTTGAAAGTTTATTATTAATATGTAAGAAAGTCCTAGCTCAGTCTGGGACATATATGTGTAAAATTAAATTTTTCACATTGGGATGATGATTCTCTCTTCAAGCCTTAACCTCCCAGTTTCCAGAAGATGTAGGCACTGAGGAAACCCAATTAAACTTCCAAGATTTTAGTTGATTTTGAAAGTCCTACACTTACACTACCATGCCTTGACTGTTTCTTCTGCCTGTCTTTCTCCATATGTCTGCTGAATTGCATTCACCCTGATAGTCTATATTTATAACGTGCTTCACATGTTTCAGTTACTGTGCTAGGCATTACTTTCACACTTCATCCTAAAATCACCTCTTAAAGCTCAAATGCAGACACCCTTGTTGCCTTCTAGGACTGAATCAATGTCTTCAGAAATACACACTATTACCATATAAGGTGAGCTTTACACTAATGAGATCAGTTAACCAAAGATGTCGCCCTATCCTGCCATGTCTTACATTATAAGGAAACCAAGGACAAAGGTTTTAAATGATTTACATATTCTCTCACAGTGGGCTGGGCCAGAATTAGGACAAGATATTAGGTCTCCTGACTCCAATTTCTGACACTCATTAAATGCACAGAAAGCACAAGAAATGCATTTACCATTTTGTCCATCTGAAATTGAGTATTTGTGAGGGAGTAAGTGGGGGCTATCTATGCCACCATTTACTTCTTCCACTTGATAATAATCATCTAGGGAACAGTAGCAAATTTTCTTAAGGAATTTCAATCTTCTTCTAAAATGACCGAATCAAAAGATTTAATTTCCAGCCTTCTGAGAATTTATCCAACCATGACAAGTTGACGTATAAATAGAATACCAATATCAGAGCCCCATATTGTCTCCTTGTCTAAACATGCCTATAAAGCAGAAAGTTTCCCTTTATATGAGGTTTAAGTGTCCCACAGGCATTTTGTTTAAAACCAGGAGGTTGAATTCTAATTAAATTGTACCATTTGTCAGCTGTTTCCAAGAGGCTTGATCACATTGAAGGGAATGTCTGTTATCTTGTTAAGGATTAAAATTCAGATCTGAGTTATGCTTAATTCCACTGGCTAGTTACTTCTAGTTTCCAGTATATTTCTTAAAATCCACATTCTGACATCTACACCACATTTCAGATGACTGCTGGATAGCATCACCAAGGTGTCTCATTGTACAAAACTAAAAAGATCATCTTTTCTTAAGTAATTTAGAAACTCCCTGACATCCTCCTCCAACAATGGGAAATTCTTGGTGATTCAAGTTCAAAATTGTAACGTTCCCTTTGCATGTAGGAGTCAATCTATCTTCAACTCCTATCACTTTTACCTTCATGATCTTTTCCCACTTGATTACCCGTGAGTCCTCTGTACTTCCTATCCAGTGTAAAGTAGTCTAGTTTAGCAAGAAGGGTCTTCTGTCTGGATCTCAGCCTTTTGTTTTTTCTTTTTTCTTATCCAAATTATGTTTTGATCTTTTCCCTGTCAAAAACACTTAGTGTCTTTCATGTGTCTACAAAACAAATTCCACAGGCCTAGGCTATCATTCAAAGCTGACAACAGTCAGGTACCAAATTACACTTCCAAACTTTCCATCCAAATTCCATTCCTTACCACCCTCCATTTCCACCAAATGTTTTCCTATGTCGATGGTATTCCCTCTGGGATAGAGTGCTTTCTTATCTAAAGGCTCTAACTAGTAATTATTCCTCCAGATCTAGCTTTAAGAGAATGTTTCCCAAACCAGCAAGTCCAGCCACTGCACTCACTTCGCACCCCAAAGTGAAAATTATCTCATCTAAATCAGAACTACCAAAGTCCCCTTTTAGGGCAATCATGGATTCATTTGTTAAGAGAATGGCTTTTTATGTATGTCCCTTGTCTTTTTAAATACAGTCAGAGCCTTGAGTGTAGGAAGTATCAATCATCAATACCTGCCCAAAGGACAAATGACTAAATGGTACTAATAACAAATGATTGTAATTGCTGACATATGTTTATTACTTCCTGTATGTAGGCACAGAACCATTTCACTGAATTATCTCTAACACTTTCTGAAGTAGGTGTTGTTATTATCTCTACTTTACAGATTAGGAAACAAAGTTAGAGAGTTTACGTATTTGACCATAAGTATTAAGTATATGACAACAAAATATGTATCATTTCCATTCCATTTCACTGCCTTATTAGGATAGCAGAATTTTAAACCCAGCCATCTAAAAGCCTTTTTCAGAATGGCAGGGTAACAATTTAAAAAAAAAAAAAAAGCCCTGGCGAGTTGCCTTCAAGTCATAGGATTACTTCTTCTCCCAAGGCAACAAGGACGGAGAATATGTTCTTTTGTCAAATGTTACTCTGCTACCTGTGGATAGCACACCCACCCAGGAGGACAGCAGCAGTCTCTTCCATCATTTCACTTCACTTCTCACAATGGACAGCTCCACATGAATTTGTAGAAAAGCTCAACATACAAACATATGTTTCCCATACCAGGATATAGATAACTAGATAGCTGCAGACAGCTAGTATGTAGCATCTTCAATCCCAGGGCCTTGTCTAAAAACTACCTCACGGAAGTCGGCTCTCCTGGTAGGCTAGATTTTCTTTTAAAACAACTCTCACTTCTCAAAAATAATCTAAGTGGCTCTTTAAAAACCTTATTCTATAGAAGTTTCTGTCAAATAACATGATCTTATGATAACATTCAGAATTTTCCAACAAACATTTAAAGAGAAATTGCAAAGAATCTTGACCTTTACAAAGAGAACGAACCAAATCCATACTGTTAGTGAAAATTTTCTCCCATTAAATTTATAAGATGTTTCCATTATCTATTATATCTTTAAGTCTCCAAAAGACAGCTATGTAGAAAAAGAGGATCTACAGAGACAGAGCTTTTATAATATACTGTACTTATCTGTAATTAGATAAGATTTCTATATCACTATGGGTTTATTCTCATCATTCTAAGTCTCATGAAAAAGTAAATAAAGAATGAATAAATTGAGGTATCTCTAAAGTGACCGGCATCCACAAGAAAGGTTCAAGAGAAAACTACTGATCCATTCACACAAACATTTAGTGAGTACGTGGATACTTGGAGCTAAGAACAGAAAAAAGAGCACAGTTCCTGTCCTGAAGGATGTTTACATAAATAGGGAAGATAGACATAAAAATGGAGCATTATGAGCATGTCTTGTAAGGGTAGAAAAACATGGAGAAGCAGACTGTTTCTGTCTCTCAAGTTCAGTAGCTAAGTTCTTTGTGAAAGAGAATTGCTTTGGAACCGGCCAACGTTTAAGTGAACATTTAATATGCTGTGAAGATGGGGTGGCAATAACCACTTTTCTTAAAATGAAAATATGAACTCAGAAATATAAAACACCTTCTTACAATAGAAACTAGCTTTAAATCAGTAGATTTCCTCTTCCAGCTAGAATTCTTAAAAATATTTAAAATCAGATTGAATGTTTGCTATAAGCAGTCCTTTCTTATTCTTGAATCCCAGGGAAAAGAATATAAGTACCATCCTTCGCTAGACTTCAAGTTTTGAAATACCTATTAGGAATCCTTATATTTGAGTTGGTTTTAAGGTTTGTTTGGATAACTGCCTAAAGTGACAAATCAATGGCTAGTATGAAAATTAATGATCATTCACAAATGTGTTAGGTAATGAAATCAATCCATGATAAGCTTATTAAATTCCATACTTCGAATCTATTATATTCCCATTTATAAAATCCTTTGTGAAACCCCTGGTATTTAAGATGGGAAATTAATTGTTTCATCTTCCAGCTGAAGCAGCTTATGAATAAGATAGTTTTGATAGTTTCTTGAAACTTCAATACGATTCAAAGGTTTTGGGTGTTATCTTTGTTTTCTGTGATTTCTAGACACTGTGACATAAGATTTTCTTATTTCATCCACTAAACAATCTCCTGGAATTACTCCTGTTTTACTCACGAAGACAAAGAATCTTAGGTTAAATGCTTTCGAAACCCCAGAGCTTCCACAGCTAGTAAGGAGGAAGAAGAGGTTGAGAATTTCCACATGGTGGAGGGGGGCGGGGAGATAGTTGAACTGGAGAATGAATAGGAATTTTTAAATAGTTTAAAAGGGATTAAAAAATATTCTAGTCAGAGAAAACATGTGTGAGCAAAGCTCTAAAATATAAAATCTTAAAAGAAGTAGATATTTTTTAAAAAATTCCTAAAAGACTATTATTTCAAAAAATTGAGGGGAGGGCCATCAGCTGTGTGTCTATTGAATAGAACTTTGACAGAATTGTGGGAGATGATTGGATGTGGGAGATTCCAGTGATACTAGGACAGAATAGGAAAAAAGGGAGGTATCTCATATCCTTGAGACTAGCCATATACCCCAGTTTGCCATGGTCAGTCCCAGTTTACACCTAACATCAGGTGTTATTATTATTATTGGCACCCTTTTCTCTCTCAAAAGTGCCTCTGCTTAGATGATAAATTATACAGTCACCCTACTAATTAACAAATGAATAGAACATATGGTAATGCTCACTGTTCTGGAATCTCAAGCAAATCTCACCAAGCCACCTGTCTTTGTCCTTGATTTAGGGACAGATGCAGTTTGGTGTCAGAGGTATCACTGCCTCATAGGAATTATTAGAAACTCAAGGCAGAATAATGGCTACAAAATAACAAAATGTCATCAGAGACCATGAAAACTTTAAAAGGAGTAAGGTAGATACAGTTCCACTCAACACGCCCTGGACAGCTCCCTTCCTCAGCCAGAACAAAAGCAAGATGTAGAAATGAAATGCAAATTTGCCTTTAGGAGAACAAACTCTTAAAAGGTGCAAATGTGCCAGAATAAACATTTTAACTTCTAGAAGTAACTGGGGGAATTTGGGGATGCCTTTAGTTTTTATTTTGTTACTTTGATAGATAAACAGGTAGGTAGGTGGAGTTAAAAATTCAAAGGTAAAATGATTATCTGAATAGAAAGATGATTTTTTCTTTTGTTTTATTTCTTACATGAAAAAAATGCCAGTATATATTATTGCTCATAAGAAAGGAAAAAGTCACTGGGTATTTAGGGAATTTTATTGTCTCTCCTTAGAATGATACAAAAGATAGAAGCCATCTCCTTCTAAACTCCCAATATGTGACATAGATATGGCATGAATGGCATGGCAAATACGTTAGATGGAAAACCATGGCTTTAATACATGTCTTAACCCTTTTTCCTTCAAATAAGTTCCATGTTCAAGTACTTTTATGCCAAAGTTTCTTATTTGGGGATATATGGATGCACTTGAAAACATCTGACAACCTCATGAAAAGCGTCCTGAAAATTCTGTGGTCTGTGTTGTAAATATTTTTTTTTTTACTATTTGAGACCTACTCTTTCAAATGAACATGAACCATGAAAACAGCTTATACAATAGGGGATTTAGACAGGATTCTGAATATTGTCCAACATGAATACAGACAGGATGTGATTTTTTTTTTTTACAAAGATGAAAAAGGAATAAGACTATCCTAATAAAAGTATCATGGTCTAGAGGGAGTGGGATGGACTTTCAGATTCAACAGCATATACTTATTTGCCTCACAAACCTCAGGTCCCCATTTCATGGAGGAGAAAAAATAGTACATTGCTAGTCATTCTTTTCCACAAATATTCCCCCCCTTTGCGAGGGATGCATAAGTGAGTCAGTTAATGAAAATGGAAAATTTAGGCTTCCTGCTTTCTAGCATAGTTTATGAAATTAGCAAGCTTACTTAAGAATGGAATGATTAAGGAATCTGTGCCAAACAAGTTCTAAAAAGAACTTTTATATCTGTGAATAAAGATACTTTTCCTTCCTCAGAGGTGGAGGGAGTTTGTCTGAAAATACATAATGACATAGACTAGCTAGCTAGAGCACAGGACTTGTCACTTATAACCTTATTTTAAATTAATTAAACTATCACTCTTCTTTTGTCACTCTAGAAAGAGAACACAGTCACTGTGCTTGTTCTGGTCAGTTCTTAATAGGAAGAATGTGAAGTCATTTATCTTTCTCAGAGTCCCCTCAGCTATATCTACACTACTTTCCTACAAATGCCTGAAGATTTTTAATTCAAACTTACATTTAGCAAGATATATAGCAGCCTGTTTGACAGCAGTTGGGACACACACCACGACAAGTTCTATAAAGAATGTTGAGAAGGGAGGAACACTCCCAAATTCCTTCTACGAGGCCACCATCACCTTGATACCAAAACCAGACAAGGACGTCACAAAGAAAGAAAACCACAGGCCAATATCACTGACCATAAAAGGAGCAAGCGGCACCTTGCTGTTTCTAACCCTCAGAAATTAAGATTTAATACTGCTTGATGTTTGAACATCAAAACTCAACCCAAACTTGTAAAAGTTGCTCTCATTTAATTTTTGGTTTTGCTTAAGAGTAGAAAGTGTTTGGAATCAATTTAACCCAGTCCTGTTTCAAACCAAACTTTTATTACTATCTCAATTTTCCAACTAGATTGCTTAGGGTTCTCCTAGAAAATGATTTCCAGATGGCCTTTTTTCATTCTTGGTCTTGAAGAAGAAAGGTAAGTTTCTTAATCTCAAAGAACCCTTATCTTAGTTTGCACATCACCAGGAAGTCAGGAAAAAAATTTTCCAATAGCTCTGTACGAGTACTGTGTTAGGGGCCCATGTGATGAGGAAAAAAATGGAGCAATAGTCATAAGAACTCAAGCATTTGTAATGTAATGTTGAAAAAATTTGGTGTCTCTCTCATATATATACATGTGTGTATATATATACATACATAAATATATAATTTTAGACAATATATATACATTTAAACTATCTTTGTCTACATAAAATCTTTCATTTCACAAAGTTAGAAGTTCTTTGAAAATATATTTTCAACAAAGGACTTATATCCAAAATATACAATTAATCCTTGCTAATTAATACCAAAAGACAGGTAACCCAAAAGAAAAAACTTGAATATATACTTCATAAAAGAATATATACTTCATAAAAGATATTTGTGGAAAAGATATTCCCTGATGGCGCAGTGGTTGAGAGTCCACCTGCCGATGTAGGGGACGAGGGTTCGTGCCCCGGTCCGGCAAGATCCCACATGCCGTGGAGCGGCTGGGCCCGTGAGCCATGGCCGCTGAGCCTGCGCATCCGGAGCCTGTGCTCCGCAACGGGAGAGGCCCGCGTACCGCAAAAAAAAAAAAAAAAAAAAGATATACCAATAAACATATGAAAAGGTACTCAGTATCATTTTGTCAGGAGCAAATGCAAATTAAAATCACAATGAAATACTGCTTCACACTCACCATGAGAACTAAATTTTTTAAAAAAATTTAAGATAAAAAATATAAAGTATTGGCAAGGATGTAGAGCAATCAGAACTTTTATATAATGCTGGTGGTAACATAAATTTGGAAAAATACTTAGCAGTAACTGCTATGTTGAATATATATATAACTTATGACCCAGTAATTCTACTCCTAAGTATAAACTAAAAAAAAAAAAGTACAAATATGCTCACCAAAAATACCCTAGTACATGTTCATAGGAAGGCTACGCAAAAACTAGAAAAACCCAAATGTTCATTAACAGAAGGGCTAATAAACTGTACTGTGTTTGTACAATGAAATGACCTACAGCAAAGAGAATCAAACATCAACAACCACATGCAAAAAAAAAAAATTAAGTATGATAACACCATCTATACAAAGTATAAAAAGAGACTAATCTAATCTATGCTGTTAGAAGTCAGGATAGTCAAGATAGTGTTTATGCTCGGAGAGGGGGAAGGATTAGTGACTCTAAGAGACTGTTTGTGCAACTTCAGTGAGCTGTATATTTATAATATGTGCATTTTTGTATGTATATTATACTTAAAAACATTTTTTAAATTAAAAAATAATCACTCTTTCTTGACTTAGTTTAGATAAAGCATCTGAATACTAGCTTGATAGTTAGGTAGATATATATTTCTACTTCATGAAGACAAAACCAAAACCCTTAGACCAAAGAAATTTGCAACCAAGAGAGGAAGCTTAGCCAAATATTAGCTCCCTCATTTTGAATAGTTTTAGGCAGGCTTTCAGGGTTCTACTAATGTTAATATTAATAATGATTTAGTTTCTAACAAAATTTGCATTATGCATTTTTTATTATACTCAATTATGTCCACAGGGCATGGCATGCTGGCATCTGAACTACTAGAAATGCACAACATTAAAAAGTGGGACTTTTGGGGTCAGAGAAAACTTGTTTTGAATTCCAGCTCTGCTGTTGGCACACATTAGGATATTGTGCAAAATTACTCAAACTCTCTGAGCTTCGCTATCCCCACCTCTAAGATGAGAATAATTATCTATCCACATGGCATGTGAAAGTTAAATGAGATAAATTATGGAAAAGAGCCCAGGACCTGGCTTTTACTTAAAATCTCAAAAACGGTACATAGTTTTGCCATTAAAATTATTATGCATATATTATGTATAGTCCATTAAAATTATTATGTATTACTCTAATTTCTCTTGAACCTGAGTTTCAACCATGTTTTAAAATAGGGAAAATAATAATCACACACAAACACACACACACTAACTTATTTATTCAACAAATTTCAATGAGCATCTACTATGTTTGAGCACTGTTCTGGATGCTGTAGATAATAGCTATGAATTAAAGAGACGCAGTCCTGTTCTATGCACAAGTTTTAAATCTGGGTATGTATGCTAAAAATTGTGATTTGTCTAATATAAAGTATGTTTCACGTAACAAAAGCAACTGCTGAGAAACCACTATATTGAATCATCAGTCTCTTTCAACAACCAGAACATTTATAAGCACTCACTCTGCTGTATAGATTTAGAACTTCAGTCTGACACTGAAATAGTATTTATACTTCAAGATTTAACTGTTAATCTTACTGTTATATATAATGTAACAAAATATATATTTTATAAATATGTTAATATATATGTTAATATTAATCTAGAGTTAAATATATTATACATATTGTATAATATATAAATATAGAACACAAAACATTATACAGCATATAACATATATAACATATGATATATTAACACATATGATAATATATTATATATAATACATGTCTATATATATATATAAATTTGATTATTAATTAATCTAGTTCCAGTAAGCCCACGAAGAAATGATCCCTGACACTGATCTACTGCCTTGATAACATCTGTCTCCTGTTATTACTCTATACACATAATAGCACAAAGCCTAGAACATCATGGGCATTGTAAATATTGTTGAGCAAATGTAACATATTTGTGCTGAAAAACAACAACATGATAGTTCCTTAGCTTAATTTCCAATATGCATCAGTATCCTCTTCTGTAAGAAAATGAATTCAGTCTTGATAAATTCTGAGGTAGCTTCCAAAATTGACATTCTGGTATTAAGATGTTTTCCTACTGAGATATAGGGTAAATGTAGTGTTTTGGCTGGAGAGTTGATATTTGCAGATAATCAAGTTATTTTCAGTCTAACTCTATTTTACCTGGGATAACTTCTGCCATGCTGGAGATAGGTGAGGTGGGTAAAAAGAGCCTTTTCCTAAGATGTTGCTGAGATGTGAAATGCTAAATAACCATGATACTAAATCAGAAAATTAAACAACCCACAATTTAGCATACACCTGTCCTTTTTATTTTTACATCATTCTTTCTGGAGAAATTACAGTATACAAATACTGAATAGTTTACCAAAAAAATGTGTTGCAGTGGATTTTTTCCAAATGCTTACAATGCCATCTAAATTCTGATAATCTGTTGTAGGCTTTTAAATAACATGTCCAATATCATGTACCTATACTAATATCATAAGCAGAAAATATTAACCATATCAAAAAACTGTAATGAAAAAAAATGTATATGATCACGTTGTCATCACAAATATTTTAAATACTACATAGCAAGGATGTTATATGAAATCCATTATTCATTGGTTTCCTCATACATATATTTGAAAATGGAATGGTACTGGTTGTCCTGGGAATTCATGTCATGGTGTGTTATGTAGTTCATAACTTTCTGCTCTGCCACACTTTTTTGCCTATAAAGAATTCTCTAATTGGATTGTCAGTCACTTATACATTACCTTCTGCCTACCTGGCAAATGACATATTCCCTTTAACCAATTTTCTTTTCCATTTCTACTGCTTGAATATTGACTGCCTTTGGCGCTCTCTCTCTCACATGCATAGCATCCTTCCACTTATAAATAGCTTTCTTCTCTTATGTTAGAATAGGGTCTAAGATCTAACTGTGTAATACTTGAGATTATTCAGTCAAGAATTGTTTAAAAGCATGTAAATGGTATGCTCTCTCTCTCTTTCACTCTCTCTCTCTCTTTCTGTCTCCCTCTCTCTCTCTCTCTCTCTCTCTATATATATATATATATACATATATATACATATATATGTATATATATATGTGTGTATATATATATATGCACCATGCCACGAGGCTTGTGGGTTCTTAGTTCCCTGACCAGGAATGTAACGTGGGCCCTCAGCAGTGAAAGTGCCGAGTTTTAACCACCGGAAAGCCAGGGAATTCCCAATGGTATGCTATATTTAACAGGGCAAACTAGCATTTAGCATTTCTGAAATCTCTAATAATAATAATAATTACATAATGTGAACAGTGCCAAAGCTTCAATTTGATACCTTGAGTTATTTCACTTTTAACTCTCTCTCTCGTTTCACTGTGCTTTGCTTTATTACACTCCACAGATATTACATATTTTACAAATTGAAGGTTTGTGGCAACCCTTCATGAGCAAGTCTGTCAGCACCATTTTTCCAATAGCATTATTTTTAATTAAGGCATGTATATTGTTTTAGACATATACTATTGCACACCAATAGACCCCAATATAGTGTAAACATAACTTTCATATGCACTGGGAAATCAAAAGATTCATGCGTTTCACTTTATTGTGACATTCGCTTTATTGTGGTGGTCTAGTACAAACCCCACAGTATCTCCAAGGTATGCCTGTGTATCTAATAACATAAGACAAATCTGGAGACTCCTAAAGCAAACATCACCCCCAACCGTAGTTATTCTCATTCATTTAGGATTAAACTCATTACTTAGTGTCATCATTTTCAAATAAATGTCTTCAGAGTATACCTAAAAGGATAAATTAGAAATTTAATGAATAAGTACAGAACCAAAAAACTCATAAAAAATGGTTCTGAGTGGTCAAAATGCGGTAGCAACTTATTCAATTGGTTTATTGAAATTGTAAAAAGTTCACGTAAAGAACTCTGGTGAGTGCTGTTGAGAGCCAAAAGATGAATAGGTATGGAATAGAATTTGCCCTCAAGGAAAAATGTTATCTTTTGAGGAAGACATGTACACAGGCTGCAGAAATAAAATATGACTAATAATGAACATAATTCTCTATGTTAAAAGGCAGAGTTTTAAAGACCAAAGAGTGACCTTCATGAGGAAAGTTGGTATTTGTGCTTAGTTTCAAAAGACAACTGGAATTTTATGGGAAGGGAGAGGAAATGCACTGAGGCAAAAGAAACAAGAGTAAGCCAATACATGACAGTGAATACTGCAGAGGGGTCTACTTAACCTATGTGAATAGGACTACAGAGTATTAGAGGTTAGAGTAGAAGATAAAGCTCAGGGACAGAAAATGGAGAACTTTACTTTCCAAACTATGGATTTTAGCCATTATTTAGAAACCATGTCAAGACATTAAATGTTTTAAAATCAGAAAGCAATGTGTTCAAAATGGTGCTTTGATGGATGAATTCAGGAGAAAGTCCAGTTAAGGAGACACTTCAAAGTTCTAGGGCAGATACTATTGTTTGAACTAGGCTAGGTGTAATTGAGATAAAGAAAACAGGGGTGTACAATAATAGAGTGAAATATATTGAAGCAAAGTAAAAAGTCATGGCCAGCAGAAGACATATCTCATAAAGGAGTGTTATCCAAAATACACCCAAAACTCTTTAAACAGCAAGAAAACAAACAACCCAACTAAAAAATTGGGTCCAAGACCTTATAGACACCTTACCTAAGAAGATATACAGATGAAAAATTAGCATATGAAAAGATTTTCCAATCACACGTCACCAGGGAAATGCAAATCAAAGTAACAGTACCACTGCACAGCTACTGGAATGGCCAAATCTGGAACACTGGCCGTTTCTGACAAAACTAATACTCTTACCATACAATCCAGCAATCATGCTCCTTCCTATTCACCCAAAGAAGCTGAAATCTTAGATCCACACAAAAACCTGCACATGGATATTTATAGATGCTTTATTTACTATAAGTGCTAAAACTTGGAAGCAACCAAGATGTCCTTCAGTAGATGAATACATAGGTAAACTGTGGTACATCCAATGGAATATTACTCAGCACAAAAAAGAAATGGGCTATCAAGCTATGAAAAAATATGCAGAAATGTTAAACGCATACTACTAAGTGAAATAAGCCAATCTAAAAAGGCTACATACTGTATGATTCCAACTATATAACATTCTGGAAAAGACAAAACTTTGGAAACAATAAAAAGATCAATGGTTGCCAGGGGTTGGAAGTAGAGAGAAGGATGAATAGGTGTACACTGAGGATTTTTAGGGCAGTAAAAATACTGTGCATGATACTTTAATAATGGATATATGTCATTATACATTTGTTCAAACCCACAGAATGTACAACACCAAGAATAAACCCTAATGTAAAATATGGACTTCGAGCCATAATGACATATCAAGGTAGACTCATCATTTGTAACAAATGTGTCACCCTGGTGGGAGATGTTGATAAGGGGGAAGCTGTGCATGTCTGGGGGCAGGAAGCATGTGGGAAATCTCTGTACCTTCCTCTCAGTTTTGCTGTGAACCTAAAAGTGCTCCGGAAAACAGTAAGTCTTCAATTTAAAAAAGTCATGGCCACTTACTTGTTGAGCATTCTTAAGAAGTAAATTTGGCCACACTGATTAATCAAGATATGTAGTCAACTACACCCACTGCTTGCTCATCCTTTCAAAATTACTCTTAAAAAAGGAGCAAGTATTCTAAGCCCTTTATTTCTTTAGTGTCACTGTCCAGCATGTAGAAAATATGCTATATCCCTGGAGAAGTTTCAATATATATGACTTACAAGCTGCCTGTGACTGACTCCATTGAGGCACGTTATGTGGCTGCCTTGGTGCTGAGACTAGTCTGTAAGAAAGAACTGAAGACATTTGGGGAGATACATTGACAAATGTATGCATAGCAACACACTAGAGATGATTCAGAATCTGGAGAGGTTAATTTTAGGATGCCTCCTAAATAAACAGTCTCGTAGGCTCCCAGAGTATGTGAGCATGTAGAAGAAATTCCAAGAGATTTGGGGCTTGATTATAATCTCACAGAAAATGCCATTCCCCTCCTATGCCTCATTGCTATGACCACAAATAAAGGCCCACTAAGTAGACATATATTATAGGGGATCTATAAAAAATTTGCTACTTATAGACCATCTGACTCTTTTTTTTTTTTTTTCTATTTGAACCCTGAAACACAAAAATGTGAAGGGATTTGTAAAAGCTCCTACAGCTACTCAGGGGCAGAGCTGGGAACAGAATCCAGGGCTCTTGGTACCATTCCAGAATTATTTTCATAGAACACATGGGCATTTATATTTCCAGAGACTCTTGGTGTCAATATATAGGTTTATTCTTATCTTTCTGTCTTTGGTATACCCTAGAATCTGACTTCCAAAATGTAGAAATTCACATTCTTCTCAAAAGATAATATACTCATTGGAATGATGACTCCCTTAGAAGGGGTGTATCTGCTGGGCTGACTTTGATGATACCAGGTTACAATGATTTCATGGAAATATTCTTTCTCTGAATCAGTATTTTGAAGTTTTGTTATGATTTGCCATGTCCAAAGGGTCCTTTCGTTTTTTTTCTAATTTTATTGAAGTATAGTTGATTTACAATGTTGTGTTAATTTCCGCTGTACAGCAAAGTGATTCTGTTATACACATATATATATATATATTTTTTCATATTTTTTCCATTATGGTTTACCACAGGATATTGATTATAGTTCCCTGTGCTATATAGTAGGACCTTATTGTTTATCCATCCTGTATATAATAGTTTGCATCTGCTAATCCCAAACCTTCCGTTCTGATATTTGGATTGGCAAATTGTACTGCATCCATTTCAGAGCTAAATGAGAAACAATGCAAACATTTAAGCATACTCAAAAGGGGTTATTCTTTTGGAAAAGCAGCACTAGAAATTATTTCCAAGTGCTTTGAAACAGGAAAAAAAATTTCATGACCATAAATATTGCATGGAACCATAAAAGAGCATAATGGAAAAGTAATGCTCAAAAAGATCTTTCTCCTGAAGCAAAAGTCAAAACTAAATTTTTTTTTTTTTTTTTGCGGTACGCGGGCCTCTCACTGCTGTGGCCTCTCCCATTGCAGAGCACAGGCTCCGGACGAACAGGTTCAGCGGCCATGGCCCACGGGCCCAGCCGCTCCGCGGCATGTGGGATCCTCCCGGACCAGGGCACGAACCCATGTCCCCTGCATCGGCAGGCAGACTCCCAACCACTGCGCCACCAGGGAAGCCCCAAAACTAAATTTTGATACATGGTCTTATAGCTGCTACATTAGATCACTAGCACTTAATGAATAGATCTTTGCCCATTTTTCATGATTCACTTTAGTTTTCAGGATAGACATTTTCATATTTTCCCTCATACATTCAGTTACATATTTCAGTTCTGGTAGAGGGATGGCACAGCCCACAAACCTTTCACTGAAGAATAATTAACCTTTATTTGGAAAAGTCTTTACCTTTGACCCAGTTTGTGGTTTGCTCAAGGATCTTCATAGGTAATGATCATTCAACAAGCCAGAAGGGTAGGTAAATAAATCCTGAAGATCAACGTGATGACAGATGCAAAGTAATCAGTACTTTATACAAATGTTCTATCAATGGATTAATAAATTCAAACAGGATATCAGAATTGTGGCTCTTGTAAGGTAATAAATCATTTGTGTTAATAAAGATGAATATGACTTTAATAAAGATGAAATGAAAGAATAATACTAGATTTTGCTTACTGTGACTTTTATCTATTTCAATCATAAAAATCAGGACTAAAAAAATTCCAAAAGTGACTGTGAAGAGGAGGTAGGAGTGACTCTTCCAACTGAGAGATTAGAAAGCTATAATGGTGTGATTTCTAGACAACTATGCTCCAAATTATTGTGTAAGAAAATAAATAAAGACTACCCCCCTTGCTTTACTGCTTAACTGTCAACATCTTCATCAATTCTTTCAGAAATGTGGCAGCATAAATAATTAATTTTTATTATGTTGTTCCTTCTACTCAAAATAACGCTCTATAGAAATTGTGGAATCTACAGTAGAGAACAAGCATTGAAAAACAAAATAGACACCCCTCTCCTCCTCGAGAAAGACACCGTTTTTAAGCCACAATAAAGCATGCAACTATCAGCCAAATTATATAAAACGACCAATGTGTGTATGTGCATGTATACATATATATTTTTTAATGGCCATACTTCATTAGCCCATAGAAGGTAAATCTCAGGAGTTACTTTGTGTAATAAAACATTTTTCAAAGTATGCTATATATTAAAACATTTTTAATGTTCCTGAGAGCAAATAACTTTGGAAATGAATGAGTTAAACAACATTAACTGCAGAAATTCTATGAGTGTTCATATACTAAAGAAAAACCATGACTCTCAGAGGGCAAATCTGAATCAATTCCCTCAAATGAAATCAATCTCTCTCTTTCTCTCCTTCCCTCCCTTGTTGTACTAGTCAGGGTTCTCCAAAGAAACAGAACTAATAGGATATATAGAGATTATATATAAAAGGAGATTTATTAACAGGAATTGACTGAGGTGGCTATGGAGGCGGAGAAGTTCATGATCTGCCATCTGCAAGCTACAGAACCAGGAAATCCAGTGGTACAATTCAATCTGAGTCAAAAGGCCTGAGAATGGGGGACTGATACACCATCAGGTATGAGTTCAAAAGCCTGAGAGCCAGGAGCATAAATGTCTAAGGGCAGGAGAAAATGAATGTTTTAGCTCAAGCAGAGAGAATGAATTTGCCTTTCCTCTGCTTTTTTGTTTTATTCAGACCCTCAACAAATTGGATGGTGCCCACCCACATTGGCAAGGGCCATCTGTTTTACTCAGTTCATGAATCTAGCGGTAATCTCTTCTGGAAACATCCACACAGACACACCCAGAAATAATGATTTAACAACTATTTGGGCATCCCATAGTCCAGTCAAATTGATGCATAAGATTAAACATCACACTTGTAGATCAAGATTAATTTTTGGAAATGTAGGTTCCACCAAAAAGTTAACCATTTACCAGAAGAAATGGCTATATGACTTGGATATATAGGAAATGACTTGATTTTTAAAATTATTATTGAAATGAATGATATGCCTAGATAGAATGGTGTCTGAAAGACAGAACATCCTTGACTACTATTCTCTGTCTACTTCGTCATGGAGACACCTCGGGCCTCATAGTAATAGCTAGTCTAGAATTTTCCTGGTCAATTTTCTGTCATGCCAGTAACCAGGAACAAAAATACTTATCTGAATGTTTTGGATACTATTGATAATTTGAGCTATATACTTGTCAATGTGACTAAGAAATTATCCATTTTCTACTTCTCTTAATGCTTTAAACAAAACCTTTGCCCAGAGATAATAAGCATGGGCTGTCAAAAGTAATGCTTTTGCACTTTACTTATTTTACCTCTTATCAATGAGAACAGAACAAAAATAGCTGTATTAACTTAGAAACTGGGAAGAATTTTTGACTATAGACAGAGTCTCTAGGATTTATTACTGAGTATCTCTCATTAGTTTTTTTTTTCTCTTCTAGGAAAATAAAAGAGTGGATGATAATATTTTTATAATCAGTCTTAGACTTCAGTTTTAACTTTTACCAGTACTCTCACACTTAACTGAATTATAAGTAATCTCAAATGTTTTGGCTCAGAAAAAGTTTTTCAGTTAAACCAAATAAATTTCATCTCTGAGATGGAAAGACTGTGAAGTTTGGGCAATAAAGAGTTAAATATCTGTAGCAGATCTTTTTTCTGAGATCTCTTGTTTGTAAAGATTTAAGGGTTCTCTGAGAGAGTAACGGTCTCCAATTCCTTCTCTATCTCTTTATGGCTTCCTTTTCAAATCTTTGACGTAAGCAAAATAAAAGGAAATGACAGGCTTTCAAGCTATTGTCTTACTACTTTAACACAAGTCCCACTCTTCACATTTTTTAAATGATCTTACGTATCTCAGTGCCATAGAATTTCAAACCTGAGCCTCTGCCTTTCAGAAGGTAAGGCCATTCTTTCTTTTTCTTTTATTTTTTTCCCCTTATCATTTTCCTCCATGCCGTTTTAACCACACTGCTACGCAGTTACAGTGTGTTCTTTCAATATCTTTACTCTAGCTCCTTCCAGTGGTAAATCACAAATGTGCTGCAGACAGCAGAGATCTGGAATCATTTTGATATGGCAGGAATGCAGTGGTGAGTAAAGTTGATCCCCGTACTTTACCCAGCTTCTGATTTAAAATTGAAGGTGAAATTCTAATAGAGCCTGAATCTAGATCTCATGTTTATACAGAATGTGTAAAGGTACTTGGCTCACTTGGGTGTGGCACTTCTCAACTGTCCACCGTAGGAATTTCTGAGATGAGTGGATGAAAATTTCCAAACCTCAGCAAAAGTCCAGCACCATGATTCCATAAAGCACATGATATACATGTTTCCACAAACTGAAAGTTCCTTTGGGCTCTAGAGAGAACAGTGCTCTGTAATAATAGCAGCAGGTGTTTTTACTAATGATATTTTAATAGCATTTCTGATTGTTTTAATTAAACCCCAAATATTTCTGTTGGAAAAATAAAGGACAAATGATTTCTAAGGAAAAATAAAGTGTTTTTAAGGATGCATTTTAAAAAGGGAGGAAAAAGGAAACTGCGTGTTGTCTCATTAAGCAGAGCAAGTAAAGCCTTAATAAAGCCCAACTGGAAGTTTAATAATTGAGAAAAAGTTAAACCATTAGGATAAGAGTTGGTAAACATGGCCGTTGGGAAGAAAAGTTTAAAAGGTTTATTAAATAAAGAATATCATATCCTACCCCTAAACCAATAAAGAACATAATATGTATGTTTATCAGACTACAATAATTTTATTAAATACATGTAAATATATCAAGAATATTAAGGTCTGTTTTCAGTTGTGTAAAGGATTAAGATCTCAGGCAAACCTGATTCATTCTCTAAGAGATGACACTGAATTCACAGTAGCTTTGGATGAAAAAGGAGCTTCAAATCGGCACCTTCTGCTTGGCAAGTGAGACTAACCTAGTTCAGGACTAGAGACATGTTGGCATAGAGTCAGGGACACAAGCAGGTAATGTATGATGTTTGATATTTAGCCTATGATGCCACAAAGTCTCACTGAGGCCTATCTGGAGCAACATGCAATAAGATAGCCAAAATCTCTCCAATCCAACACATTGATAGAAACAAACATCCCAGGACAAAAGAAAGGTTCCAGATTAATTTTTCCAATCTCCCCAGAAAATGTGCTCTCCGCTCTCTCCTGTGCTTGGTTTCACTGCTTACCAGAGAACTGGTGAGATGAGCCCTGTCCATGCATCCTTTGTAAAAGCCTTTCAAGCAAAACTGAGCTTGGATCAGGTCATTGCCTTGTGCCAATAACAGATTATGCGGTTCTGCTCACCTGTGGCCTCCACCTTCCTTTATGATACTCCAGGACCAACCCACAAAAATGCTATTGTCACAGGAGAGATCCTTCTTGGGCATCAAAATGGTTAACACTTCTGAAATTTAATCAAAACTATACATAGGACCAAGTTAGAACACGAAGTTTCCCCATCACTTATGGGGAAAAGTACCAACTTTACATTGTGGTATCTAGAACCTTCCATAATCTGACCCCTGTGCACTCTCAAGCCTCCCCTCCACCCAGTCCTCTCATCCTAAATCAATCTCCATCCAAGCTCCAGCAACATTCCACTACTTCTATTTTCACAAAAAAAGATCAAGAGGCTTTGTATCGATGCACATGCTGTGATAACACACTTGAAATTGATTTCTCCACAGGCTGTGCCTGACAATAGTCTGTGTGCCCCTGAAGACCCTATTTCGATGTGTTTCTTAACCTTCTTCTCCCAGTTTCTCAACAAAACTTTAACAATTAAAGGCAAAAAGGATAAGCGGAGGATGGATAGAAGCTGTAGAGGATTCTTTTATCATCTTTGATTGTCTTATCTTCTTCAACTTAAAGTTTGTGTTATTTACCGAATTAAACCTTACTGTATGCCACAGCTCATAGAAGATAAAAGTTTGTTACTCATGTAAAATTTTAAAATGGTATTATTGTTCAAGGGCAACTGGAACTTTAATAACTGAGAAAAAGTTAAACCATTATGATAAGAGTTGGTAAACATGGCCATTGGGAACAAAGTTTAAAAGATTTATTAATGGCTTCCCTGGTGGAAGCCTATTTAGGGCTTCCCTGGTGGCGCAGTGGTTGAGAATCTGCCTGCCAATGCAGGGGACACGGGTTTGTGCCCCGGTCCAGGAGGATCCCACATGCCGCAGAGCGGCTAGGCCCATGAGCCATGGCCGCTGAGCCTGCACGTCCGGAGCCTGTGCTCCGCAACGGGAGAGGCCACAACAGTGAGAGGTCCGCGTACCGCAAAAACAAAAACAAACAAACAAAAAAGATTTATTAAATAAAGAATATCATATCCTACCTCTAAACCAATAAGGGACACAATATGTATGTTTATCACACTAAAATATTTTTGTTAAATACATGTAAATATATGAAGAATGTTAAGGTCTGTGATCAGTTATGTAAACGTAACTTTATCATCAATATAGACCTTTATCATTATCAATGATGATTCTGGGACCAAGCCCCCTCTCATCTGGCCCTTCCAATACTGTCCACACGTGACTTTCAAGGTTGCTATACTCATCTACATCAAGCTAGAAAAAGGGAGAAGGAGACTAAAGAAGGCACACCTACTTTCTCACAATCTTGGCCCTACACACATCTCTCCTACTCAGATTCTACTGGCAAGAGTTAGTCGTGTGTCCTCACCTAAATGCCAGTGAACTCGGAAATACAACACCTGGCTAGGCAGCTGATTTCTGCAGCAACTCTAAATTATGAGAGAAGGAATATGAATGGGGAGTTGTAATATTACACATAATCCAAATTTTAATTAAACAGGCAACAACTATCAGTTTCTCAACAAGTTAAACAGAATTACCATATGACCCAGCAATTCTACTACTAGGTATATACCCAAAAGTTTGAAAACAAAAGTTCAAACAAAAACTTATGTAAAAATGTTAAGAGTAGCACTATTTACAACAGCTAAAGTGTGGAAACAACCCAAATATCCATCAAAGGATGAATGAATAAACAAAATGTGGCACACCCACAATATGGAATATTATTCAGCCATAAAAAGGAATTAACTGCTGACACATGCTACAACATAGATTAACCTTGAAAACATTATGCTAAGTGAAAGAAGCCAGACAGAAAAGGACGTATATTACATTATTCTATTTATAAGAAATACCAACACGCAAATGTTTAGAGAAGGAGAGTAGATTTGCAATTGCCAGGAGCTTGAAGAAGGGAGGATTGAGAGTGACTTTTTAGTCTGGGGGCATTTTACCACAATTTAAGAAGAAAGCGAAAAAATAAAAGAAAAAGAAAAAGAAAGCGTGGCTTACTGAATCAAACCTCAGCCTATAATATTTTATTATACTTAAAGACAAATATTAGCATAAAACCTCAAGCAAAGAAAGTAGTTGCACTCTTCCTCTTTTTTTATTTCTTTGGAATTTCTTATTTTTTTCTTCCTTCAATCTAACAAATATTTTTTGAATAACTGTTTGGTTCCAGTCACTGGTCTGTGTGTTCATCCTTACCATCCTTACCTAAGGCCTGGAAGAGTTCCAAGGTATATTTAAAGAGGACACAGACCCCAGTAAAGATGGATACCAAGAGAATCTCATCAATCACCAACATGGTAATGATACTATCTTATAATCCACCACAAGTGTTGGGATCCTTAGTCTGTTTCGTCATTAAAGATATCTGACCACTGCAAGACCACTGGTGTGTTGATGCTATGGTAATATTGTTTTACAGCAGGTGTAGAATTGACAAATCACACCACACTCAGAGTTCAAAAAGTGGCCTTGACAATCTGAATCTTACTGAACATCTGAACATTTCTACTCTCTAGTCTGTTTGAGGATTCTGCTGTTCTGGACCTTAAAGAAAACGGAGTCATCCCATAACTCTTCATGCAAATGGATGAATGTGGCATCCTAAATGATACATAACAGAATTATCAAAATTCTATTTATATTTGGATTTGCATTTTGATCTTTTTCTTTATTGTCACTGCAAATTTCCTTTCCTAATCATATTTTAGCTAAATGCAATGGTAAATGTGGTTTATCTTCTCAAATGACAGATGACAAGAAGCAGTCTTCAGTGATCTGATTGACATGTTAAACCAGTTGGATTTAAGGTTAACTGAAAAAAAGCCATATAACCTCAGAACTAGAAGGGCCCTTGGGAATAATTTAATTTTACCTCTCTGTTTATATATAACAGCAAACTAAAATCCAGATTTGTGTATTTTTATTCATCATTTATAGAGTGACCATACTTTCTGACTTGGACCTGCTGTCTCAGTATAACTAATAATAATACCTCCTTTCGTTCTCAAAGATCTCCTGGTTTAGAAGATAAATTAGATGTTTATCTAGTCTATATTTCTTTTGGTACTGGGGATCCCTTAGATAATACTATACAAACTCAGACCATGTATTCATAAATATTGCATAGATATACATACATATAACATTTGAGTCAAATGTATCAGCAACTTCAAACTGAGAACCTTTGATATAAATGACAGAACCAATAAAACTATACTGATCAATTCCTACGCACTTCTCATGTAGCTAGGTAAGCAGTGTTGCCTATTAAATCTCCACACCCCAATGAGATAGGTCTTTCTACATCCATCAGACAGGAGGCTAGCTAAGAGATACCATGATGTGAGTAGTAGAATTGGGACTCAGACTCTAGTCTTCTAATCCACTGACCTTTTTACCAAAACAGGTGTAGAGTGTAGGGTCCCACAGACTCTTAGTTTATACCCTGGCTGACAATGACTAGCTACGTGACCTCAGGCAAGTTGATTAACTCACTTTGCCTCATTTTTCTAATTTGTAAAATGGAGGTGACAGTAGAAGTACCTACCTCTTCCTGATCTGTGAGAATTTAACAAAATTATATACCCGCAGTTCTTGGAAGACTACCTGGAATATAGTAATCCCTCAATAAACGTTAGATATTATTATTAAGCAACATTGCTTCTGTGCAGTTACACAAATATGACTAAGTGAACACAATTACTGTTCAATTACATAATCCAAAAACCAAGAGTTTGGAAATAATGGAGAATATAACAAAGTAGGAAACTATCTTCCCAGTACACAAATATCCTCAAAACAGTTTATCCTGTAAAAATCATGATACACATGAGAGACAGTAGAGAGGAAACTGAAGAATGTGAAACTATGAATATGTTTCTAGTTAGGTTCAGAAAACTTCACAGAGCAGTTTTAGAGAAACATATGAAACCAAATACCTTACATATACTATTATCATGCCATGTTTCCGACAAAAACCATCAGCAACTTGAGTGGACTATCAATATTCAAAATCTGGTAATGCAATTTCATCCTTTCTTCCTAAAATTATTCCTCGTCATGTGGAGGCACACTGTAGCTATATCTTATTCTACAGATTTATTAATTTCAAGGTACAGTCCTGGAGGTAGATGTCGGGGACTTGAAGCATTCATTGGTAGTAGCTTACTTATTTTTCTACAAATAATGAACTAACACATTTTTTGGCCAAAGCTAAGTCTCTATTTAAATATAAGACCAGCTTCCTTATCATAGTCACAGAAAGGATGCATAATGGAAAGAAGTGAGATAATGTTCTAGTCAAATTATGTCCTTATATATTCATACAAAGTCTTCATTTTCTTCAAATGCCGGAATGTGACTTTGAAATTTTTTTCTCAGTTGGGACTCTTATTTGCAATAACACAAGCTGAAATTTAAATTGCTTGGGCTACAAAGGGGCTTTACTGATGGACACAATGACTTTGAGGAAACTAGGAAGTGCTATCTTTTTCTAGGTTATTTCTACCTCTCTCCTGCACTTGCTTCATTCTTCTCTGAAAATTCTTCTCCTCAGATTATCCAGTGTAACACCGAAAACACCTCCCTAATTCCTATTTCATATTATAATATACTTTCCTCAAAACGAATTCCTATGAAAGAAAAATTCTACTAATGTTAGCAACCACAATAAATAAGTAGATGGAGATAAGGGAGAGGGACAGTTTCCAGAACAACATGATTAAAGAAATCTTTTTAAAATTCATTTCTACTACAGATTTCTTTGAAATGCTTTATTTCATACACAATTGACCACACTAATAGTTGACTCCATGCCTAAGAGTTAATTACAACTTTCTCTTCTTTGAAATCTTTTGCACCTGATAGAAAATGTACTTTCTTTCTTTAGTTTCAGTCTGTGTCTCATTCACAGGAAATCATACTCTTAATAAAAAGAATGTTATCATACAAATTGTAAACAGTTGTCCAAAATGAGGAATCCTAGTGATTAAACATAAATTAAAACAGCAGGTCAAGTGAGCTGAACACTTGAGAACACTTTGTAAAAAAAGGAGGGTAAGTGTCTCCTAGGGAAAGGTTTATCTAAATAGGAGGTTATGAGGAAAGACATTTGTGAGATCCTGAGAACTCTGCAACCTAATCATTCCTGCTAACTCTTTGTTTCCCAAATCCTGAAAGGGTATGGTGATTCACCAAGCAAGATTAAAAATAAAATTTTAAATAATAAGATGTATCTTTGGGTACGGTGTTCCAATAAAGGTTAGTGTTCCCTGGAATCCACATTAAACAGACGACTATGTAACAGCAATTCATCCAAGAGTTTTCGTCTCCTCATGAGCAGGCAGAAGAATAAGCTAACAACTCCCTAAAAGTAGTTCCTGCCAGAACAGAGAAAGGAACAAAGCGTTAGGGGAGGACATGTGGGAATGAGCATTTCAGTTTTCGGATGTTGAGCAGGTCTTCACAGAAAAGGTCATGATGCGCAAGCAAGTTCCTTGTAATAGAAAGTTTCTACGAAAACAAGGCAGTGAGATTCAATCATGTAGGAAGAATACCAAGAAGGTCTGAAAGCACTTGGCCTGCTTGAGAAACGTCTGTTTGGTTGGGGCTGGCAGAGTCCAGCATATAAGAAATAGGATAGTAACCGCAGATAAATAAAGGAAAGATTTTTTACTTATTCATTTTTCACTATATTCATCTAACTGATATTCATGTGGTGCCTCCCCTTCCAGGCACTGAGTTAGTCCTTAAAAATACAATGGTGAAGAAGGCTCAGCTCACAATATGGCAGGAGAACAAGAGAGGCAGATAAATAGCCATTGTCCAACGTGTTTGTGCTGGTAGTAGAGAAAGATGTCAAAAAATCTACAAGGCACAGAGAAAGGGGCTACAAACCCAACCTCAGATCAGGCTACACTTCAAGGAAACATGTGATCTGGGCTTTGAAGGAAGATTCAGCTCTCACCGGTCCAGTGGAGCCTCTTGCTGAAAGACCAGTAGTCTCTTTTATATTTGACATTTCACATTTAAAAACACAAACTTCACAGCGCCTAAGTCTTACGGAGTTCTAAAAAACTTGAGCTGAGGAAATATTTCAAGCGAAATATCAGGGCTCCAGAGCAAAGACTTTAGAACTTTATGTCCATATCCTGCATGGTTTAGTTCCTATGCCTAAAGAAATCAATAATTACTGGACTTGGCTTCCTTTCTCTTGCTCTATTTAGGTTTTCTGTTTATTCAACAGATATTTAATTCAGCTCTCTATATCTAGGGCCTAGCAGAGTGCCTGGCATATGGTAAAATGTAAATAAGCAATTTTTGGTCCCTTCTCTAATGGAAGTTACATTTTAGTGAGGGGGCAGGGAGAGATGACAGGCAAGTAACAAGAGAGCAAATAATTCAAAAAATTTAGGATAAACTTTGATCTAAAGGAAACAACAAGGTGCGGTGCTAGATGATTATAGGGCGTGGGCCTCCTTTGGATACAATAGTTGGGAAAGGCTTCTTCAGGGAGTTGGCATTCAGATTGGACCCTGAGGACTGAGAAGAAGGCAGGCAGGAAAACCACACAGGGAAATTGTTCCAGAATAAGGACTAGCAAGAACAGTTCAGAGACAAGATTCTCTACGCTCAGGAAACTGTCAGAAAGTCACGTGGCCTGAGCAGAGTGAGCAAGGGAGAGAATGCATAAGACGGGATAAATAAACAAAGCCTATAGAACATGGCAAGTAATTCAAACACAATTCTGGGAACTCTGAATGCCATTTTAAAAGCAGTAGGAAACCACTGAAGAGCATTTAAGCACCTTCAAGAGTTACCGTTGTGAAACATAATGATTATTGATCAAAAAATTAAGAGTTCATTTAAACACAGTAGTTTGCTTTTTAAAAGAAATTACTCTTTCTAGTAAGTCTCATGAATGAAATAGTACTTAGAATAACCCTTGGTTTTACTATGGACTCTGTATGTGTATGAACACTCATGACTGACAATTCTGAAATCTGTGCTCACATGCCTCATGAGGCTGTGTCATAATTTTAGTAGTCACCATGGTGATTTAACAACCCTTACCCAAGTGAAAAAGACGTCATCCCCCGTGATTTCTTGTGCTCTCAACACTGACAGTGTTAGGCAGGGGGAAACAATCCCCAGTTCAGAATCGTCATGCAGACTTAGCCCCTCTTGGAATCTATGATGTTGGTTGTTTTCACGCCTCCAGACATTAGCACTAACTCTTTTGAGCAGCCTTTGTCACTGTAACTATAATGACCACAAGCTGCTAGCATATAAGGTCAAGGCTACACAAGAAACTAGTTTCTCCCACTCTTTCAGATGTTCCCAGTATAACATCATTCATTCATTCCTTCAACAACAATTTTAGGGTGCTGTTCTAAGTGCTGAAAGCTGAAATTAAAGCAAACAAAATCCCTATTTTCTTGGAGCTTACGTACTAGTTTGGTAGGAATTATATTTCCACATAAATATCTCACACTTGATTAAATAACAACTTCCTGAAAATTATTAGTCACCTCTCTTTTTCTTAATAATAAAATTGTTTTCTAGGATCCAAGCACTCAGCTCAAATTAGATCTGCTTGTGCCTCCAAACTGAAAAGGGGGACAAAGGTTTCTGATCTTAAGGCTAAGGGCTCTGGGTCTAACACATCTGGAAAGATGATACAATCATCTAGCCAATTGCAATGCAGTCTTTTTACAAATAGGCAAACTGAGATTCTGAGATTCTTTATTAAATTTACACACCAAGATGGTAACTTTGAATCATGGAGATGGCCCTCCAGCATTATTCCCACCACTTCTTAAAGGAAGCTCTTGGAATCCCCTCATTTTACAGACAAAGAGGGAAAACTCAGAGAAGTACGGCAACGTGTCCAAAGGCATACATGTTTAAAGGAACACAGCTAGAAATATGACCCAACTTCTCTTATTATCAGTCCAATCCTCTTTCCACTGAACAAAAAGATCATCTTTATATAGGTGCTTATTTTGCAATATGAGCCCTTCACCATGAAGTTTATTAACTTATACTGAAGGAATTTCATGGGATTCATCCCTGAGAATGTCAACTTCTCTTGAAGTATTGTAATAATTTTAAAAGATGGTCATAAAAACTGATATAAACAGGAAAAAAAATGTTAACTACAGTAAACAGAAGGCTGAAGGGATGAATGAATGGCTAATACTGAGAAGCTCATCTTACTGGCTGCTAATCAGTATTAATTACAATTAATCAATATGATTTAAATAATAATGTGTTTTAATAAACAAGCGCTGTCCTCTACTTAGGAATAATAATGCTAACAGTAATAGTAAAACAGAGCACTAAAACCTATATGTGTATTATTTCATTTAAAGGTATTTTAAAAGAAAACTGCTATTCACTCATCAAGAGAACAGATATTTTTCCCAGCCATAAAGGTCAGATGCATTTTGAGTCCTACACATTCACAGACAGAAAACCAGGCATATGCTCAGAGACAGGCTCAATACAAATTGAGATATTTAATTCATGTCACAGGCTGTACCCTTAACCCCGGACAGCCTAAGAGCTGGCTTCCTTAGCACCAAGGCAGAGAGTTTATAAAGCGGAGTATATGACAAGAGACAGGCAGCAAAAAGCAGGAGGCTGAAGATCGTCAAACCCACTTGATATTTCAGGTTCTACCTGAAAACGTACACGGGTGTAGTCAGTGCCGAAGCTTCGTGTCCATTGGTGGGGCAAAGGCCAATGTGACTATAACACACCTCTTCCATAAAATCCAAACTCTAGACTCTTGAGGTCCCTAAAATTTGGCCAGATTATTGAAAAAAGCAATCTGTGCAATGGATTTATTACTGTAGTGTCTCTCAGAGAATTTTACACACAACGTACTGTGAATCTCCAGGAGTGGGATATGCTATACAGTTTCCAAAACTTCTGTGAAATAGGTTCCTTTCGTTTTATGACACATCTTAAGTAGTAGGGTGTTTTATGGATCCTTAAAGGATATGTGGACATAATAAATTCAACAAGCCTTCAATCACTAAACGCTCACAATGTTCCAGGCAATGTGCCGTGTGACAGAGAATTTGTTAATCAATTAATACACTAATCAACGAGAAGGGCAGGAGCAGAAAAAGTTCTTTGGCATCGATGGGCCAGAGCTGAATCCCAAGTACTGATACTCGGGGAGAAACCAACTGCCCTTTCCTCCATCTCTTTTCTGCGTGTAAGGTAATTTCTTCCTTTTACAGGAAAGTTAGTATCATTGAAGGGAAATCTAATTTCTGAGGCAAGCAGAGGCCTCCTACATTCTAATGCAAAGCCTGGCAGTTGTCTGAAGAAGGAAGCCTTTGGTCTTTCTGGCTGTAAGTTTCAAAGAGCTTGATTAGATATGACAACATTGTTATTGGTCAAGGGAATTGTACCGACCCTGTGCACAAAGAGAAACATTCTAACTGCGCTGAGCACCTCCAACACTGATTTCTGGGCTTTGTGGCTTTAGGTGTTTATGCTCCCACCCTTGCTGGTCTAAGTCTTAACTGCACAACTGCAGCATCCGCATCGCCAGGAGGCTTGTTAGAAATGCAGATTTCAGGCCATCATAAAACCGACTAAATCAGAATCTGCATTTTCACAAGATCCCCATGTGATATGATATACATTGAAGCTTAAGAAACACAGCTTCATGTGACATTTGTAGGGGCTCCTGAGAAGAATCTTCTTTAGAGAGCAACATTTCACCCTTAACAGCTACATGACCCTTGGCAGGGAAGAGTGGTCAGGACATGGATCTAGGTTTGCCTGACTTCCAAACCTCTGTGCTTCTCACTATGAAATGCTGTTGCCCGCTACTTAGTATCTAAACTCTTGAGCCTTTTCTCTCCCATTTGTGAGATGAGGACAATCCTACCCAACTCATGGAATTTGTGGTGAAATTCCTGAGATAATATATAAAGTGCCTCATCCAATGCTTTCTTAGTAAATAGTGGTTGCTAATGATAAAAAAGAAAGGTGGTGATTAAAAAAAGGTGAGGAGAAGAAGAAAGAGGAAGAAGGGGAAGAGAAAGGGGAAGAAGTAAAACAGTGATGTGTCTTAGAGGCAACTGGGAAACACAGCTGTCTTGAACTGAGACTGGTGTTGAAAGTAAAGGTAAGGAACAAGAAAAATAAGCAATGAAAAGATGACACGTCCCTACCTCTACCACTCTAACCAGACTCTTCCTACAAAATCTCATGTCTTTTTTGTGTGTGACGTGGAAGGAAAGCTCAAAACAACTTTAGCTCGGTAAGCGGCTCCTAGGAAGGCAGAGAGTAAAGCAAGCACAGCTCACTATATCCAAGGAAAGTAGTCAATCTGGACTGAAGCAGGGCTTTCAAGAAGATGCTGCATAAGGAGAATTAGCAGCCCCTCCTGCAACCTACAGGCAGACGCGTCCCAGGCATTGTTGAGAGGGTATACAAGGAAGCAAGACGTACTGATCATAATTCTCCTTCCAAGAGGCAGAAATCCAGTGTAAAACAAACTAAGCAAAAAAGGGGCTTTTGTTAAAAGGAAAGTGACCGATGACATGGTTTTAATCTGATTCAAAATCTCCCCAAAGGTAATCAACCACGCCTTTTCCTGGGATGCCCCCAGTTTGGGCACTGAAATTCCCGCATCCCAGAAAATCCCTCAGTCCCAGGCAAACTGGAACAGTTGGTCACTGTAGCTCAGTTTTTTAATACTGACCTATTCTGATTCAGTATATGAAAAACACTGCTCTTAATTATTTTAAACTGGCTTATTATAAAAATAATTCAAACCCTTCTATCTATTATCTGTTTATATATTTATATATCTTTCTCTCTCACTCTCTTTAAGATTATTTCCTTAAGGAAAACAAACACTGGCACAAATCTAGAGGCAAAACCAATGAGCTAATTGGGGCAGAGCAATATTATAACTTAGACACATTTACGCCATGTTTTTATTATTTTCCTGTTAGTTGCAACCCTCATAGCTTTCAGGGACAAACACCAAGACCAACCTGAAAACCTTCTAGCATGTGCAGAACAAAAATATCAGGCTAGAACAAATAAGCAATTCTGGTCTGGGAATGCAGTCTGGGATTTGCCCTTTCAAAGGGCAGCAGTCTAACAGCTTGTTAGTTAGCCTTTTTAAAGGCCAGCAACCAAGAAAGTAGACCACTAGGTGTGGGTCACTCCACAGAAAACAAGCCATGTTCCTATGGTTATTTGCAATGCAACAAGAAGCTGTGGTCCAGGAGTAAAGCCAGTTACTTTCAGTCAGGGGCACCAGAATGGAATTCCAAAATATTGCTGTAACTCTAGAAATGCTTGACCTAGGAGCACCTTTTTAGGATTATATTGCAAGGAAATAAGCTAAATAACCAAGAAAAAGATTTATGTACAAAAATGGTAATTACAGGGTTATTTAGAAATGCCTATGAATACACATACATAGACATTTTTAGCCACAACAGAACGATTGCATAAACAATAGTATGCCTATATAATAGCTAAGACAGAAATAAAAGTAACAATAGTTGAACATGGTAGTAAGCTCCATGCCTTAAATAGCCTATCTCATTTAATCCTTACAATAACTCATTTAGGTAGGCACTTTTTCCACCCTCATTTTATTCATTAGAAGACAGAGGCTTAAAGAGATTAAAATGAATTGCCCAAAGTCACACAGCCCATAAGTTGCAGAAGGAGGATACATACCAAGATCTTTTGGATTCCAGAGCCAAAATGTATCTGCTCTGCAATACTTTAAAATAAAACATTCAAAATATGAATACAAAGTAAAATGAATATTTTTCATCCTTTGCAATAAGAGTAGCATCTGTTCTAGCCCAAACTCTATGTATATTTTAGCAGGATGCATTTGGTTCCTGGAGATAATTATTTCTTTTTATTAAACATAGTATTTGAGCAACAACAATGACTAAAAGCCATATATCTGAATAGTAAATATTTTAGCTGAATTAATCTAAAATAGCTGTCTACAATGATGAATTTCTAAACCTAATTTTTACAGTTTCTAATTCCTCTGCCCTGCAGAGGAATGTGCCTCTGGATTTTATTTTACTCTCCACTTATCCTCTGTTTAGAGGATATATTATCTTTAAATAAGAAGGCAAATGTTATCTGAGCAAAGGCTAGGGACACATTCTGTGCTCTTAATACAAATAATTTTAAGCAATTTGACAGATAGAGTGCCATTACATCATTTTAGATACTAATGGGCATAATAACTCTTCAGCTTCCTACTGAAAGAGAGCTCTAAAGTGAGACAACTGAATGAAAAGAAAATGTCAAGTTATATATGGATTCCATTGCTATTTTACGACACCCAGAAGGAAGGTGGTCCCTTTGTGGAACTATATGTCTAGCTTTTACTGAACAGCATCTTCTTCCACGTCTTCAGGAAACCTACCCAGATTTTACTTGGAAACCATCCTTTTTCATATTAATGCACAGGGCTCAGTGAAGCTGATACATCCTCAGCCTAAGAGGTAACCTTGAATAAACAGGAACAGAGATGCAGACGAAGAGAATAGACATGTGGTCACAGGGTGGGGGGTGGGAGAAGGTGGGACGAATTGGGAGATTAGGAATGACATATATACACTACCTTGCATAAAACAGATAGCCAGTGGGAACATGCTATAAAGCACAGACAGCTCAGCTCCATGCTCTGTGACGACCTAGATGGGTGGGATGGGGGTGGACGGTGGGAGGGAGGTCCAAGAGGGAGGGGATATACGTACACATATAGCTGACTGACTTCATTGTACAGCAGAAACTAACACAACATTGTAAAGCAATTATACTCCAATAAAAAAAAAAATTTTTTTTAAAGCCAACATAATCAGAGCCTCACATCCCCTAGCCACAGATAATTCAGGATATACACTTGACATGTGGCAAGCCACTCAGAGCCGATGGGACTCAATTCTGGGACCTATGCTAAAACATTTAGGGAAGAGAAGACATTACTCCTCAGAGCTTGCTAAATGTATAGGACAGGTTGGAGCTGCTGCAATGCCTTGCCTCAAAGAGCTTACCGTCCATACAGTTCCCTCTATGGCATGTGTCTAACAAGAGAAACCCTGGTCACAGTAGAAGGAATATCTTATCAATTTAATAATCCAATTCAGTAACAATAAAATAAAGTTATACTTTGGGGGGAAAAACTACCCTTTAACCAATATAAATTATCAATTTATCAATAAATATTCAAACTAGAGATTTTCTTTTTTATCATTGCTCTGTCATGTAAAAACCCTAGTGAATTAACAAACAAGCATCAAAATCCTTTTTTATCTTTCTCCCTAGCATCCACACTAGATTGTATTTATAGATGTGAAAACTCATTTTGTATAGAAGTTTTCAAGTGTTTGCACTGATCTGCAAACTTAACTCAAAAGTTGTTTTTGGTTTTTTTTTGTAAAAGCAAAACTAGAGACACAGAAGGGCATTAGAGGTCATCTAGCCCTTTGGGAAATTTGCCCCAAGTCTCACAGTTAACTGATGCAAAGAAAATCCGGTCTTTACATCTGCAAGCCAGTGTTCTATCTATAATATTACAAAACATTTTATCCTATCACTGAAGCAATCATCTTAAATTAAATATAAAGATACCACCTACACAAAAAACATACATTGTGAATGTGTTTTAATTTTTGTAAAACACACAGTTCTGTCATGTACTTGGATGCCTCCTTGAAGTAGAACGTGTTCCCTCTGCTTGTAACACACATCATTCTTCTCTCCTTGGAGAACTATGAGTCCTATTTTGGATTTCAACTCAAATTTTGCTCCTTCCTCTAACTCCTGCCAATAAAACATGTTCATCTGTTATCTTATATAATGTTTTGTGCAACAGCTATTTATGGATGGGCATGTCTTCCTACTTAGTAATGCAAACCAGTGTGTGGAACATAGTAAGCTCTGTACATTTGTTACCTATTAATAATAACATGCTACAATTACTATATGTTAGGAACTATTCTAAATAATATAAATACACACAGTAATTGCATTTAATCTTCGTTATAGGAACTGTTATCAACATCCCCACATTTTATAAGCATGAAAACTGATGCACGGATTATGGAGCTAGTAAGAAGCAGAGCTGACATTTAAGCCCCAAATGTCCAGTCCCACTGTCCATGATTTTGCGCTATAATATAATGTCTCAATGCATAGTTTTTAGTGTATCATGTGATATCCAGTTCAAGATCATGAAATTTATTGTGCATAATACAGATAATGAATTCAATGCAAAAAGAAGTTGACCTGTGTAGGAAATCTCTTATATATTCTCTGAGAAGTTTGAATGTTTAGTTGGCATATGGTTATTCATACTAGCTGACCAATCACTGTTTGTCAGACAATGGATTCATGGATAAACAAATGAAACTCACAAAAGCTATATAAATTGAAAAAGAATGCTAAAAAGTCATTTAAAATCATGCCTGAAAAAATAACTGTTACATTATCAAATTTTCAAAATTCCTTGCTTTTGTAGCTGCTGTGCATTATCTGCATAGGAAAATGAGATCACAGAGTGTCAGAACATTACAAAAATGTAAGTCCTGAAGCTAATTCTTTGCATCATGGGGTTAGGAAAGTTCCTTATTTTTTTGCACTTTAAATATTTAATCTTCTCCTTAAAAAAATCTCATTGGTCTAGCATAAATCCATGCTGAAATGGTACACTAAAAAGTATGTCAATACAATATTAAGTGTTCATATCATTTCTTTAGATATCATTCAATGAGCTTTTTATAGATACAATTTTCTGATTAAAATTAAGCTGATTAAAAATAAATTAAAAGTAAACATGCACAGATTATTTTCTGTTATGGTCTTGATTCCGAGGTAGAAATGGGAATGCCTTATTTTGTTCAACCTGATGCTTTCCATACTGGTGGAACCTTTATAATTAGATGCAGCAATTGGGAGTTTTTGGTTCACTGAACTGCAGACAGGGGGACCACTAATGGTTATTTGAATCAGATAACATTTTTAATACCCAGATGTGAACTTTCATGGTTGTGACCAAAACCAAATAGCTGACATCTTCATGCCCGCAACATCCCAGGTAGAGATGTTATTCAATGATTTCAGGGATTGATGTAAAGTTGCTGGGTTATATATAGAGTCAAAGCAAGGATTTTATTTTAAAGTCATAGAAAAAAAAATTTAAGCTTTACATACACTCTTGCCCTTGGATACACACATGTAGACAGACACACTCTCATAGACCTTAAAATTTAAAAATCTGTGTACTCTCCTGTCACACTGATAACTATAGATCTCTGTCAATATTACACAGACTGAAACACAGGGAACAGTATATTCCATGTCAAAAATAATTGCTCTTTGGATGGTCACTGGGAGTTAGAAACTTGCCTGCTACAGCAAGTCGCATTTATCTCTAAAGTATGACTGTGAGTATCAGACCCTTGGAAAGTCAATTTGACACAATAAAACTTGTTTCTGGAAGTATACAAGTATATCAAATTATGGCAAATCAGCTTGAATCCATATACCTCATATCATTTTTCCCCAGAGGCTATTTTATTTTCCAAAATAATTTCTTTCCATTCATTCACTGACATAACTGTAGCACATGTTTTGGTGGTTCTTGTTATTGCTGTTGATGTTTCATCCCAAGTGATGTATCTTAACATTAGAATTTTTAAAAACAATGGAATTTATTGGCAGAATACCACAGATATTTAGAATCATAAGGAACTTTATTGATTATGAAGTTCAACCTCTCTACACACTGGTTTGGTTTTGCAAAGTCTCTGCAATCACAGTTTAAAAACAAGAGTAAGCATGTTCTTTAGAGCTTAAAGTACTGTGTCAAGAATTCATAACCCTCCCCCTTCTTCTCTGAAGTTAAATAATATTTAGCATCCCACTACTGGGCATATGCCCTGAGAAAATCATAATTCAAAAAGAGTCATGTACCAAAATGTTCATTGCAGCTCTATTTACAATAGCCCGGACATGGAAGCAACCTAAGTGCCCATCATCGGATGAATGGATAAAGAAGATGTGGCACGTATAAGGATGAATGCCCTCTCAGCAGAGCAATTAGGATGACAAAAACCGACCTCTTCCCTGACGACAATCATGGCCTCAAGTTTCAACAGTTCCTGTGTCCTAATTACTGCCAAGTAGAGGTCAATATCCACTTTGCCAAGATTAATATTGCGGTTTTGGGTAGACATTCTTCACAACCTGAGCAGGCATTCTTAGTTGCCTCATCCAGCCAGTGAATCGGTGCAGTCATAGGAGGGCCCCAGTCTACTGTGCGGCTTAGAGAAAAAGGATGGTGTTCATATATTCGTGACACCAAACAGACACACACAGTGACCATGCATGTTAATGTTTAACAACCAGCTCTCCAGAAGGAAGTGGGGAGATAAAGTGGGGAAGTTGAAAGGAAGAAAAGATTTTGTGGTGTTTGCCAATTTCTGTGTTGTATAAACTTCTTTTAAAATTAATTTTTACGGAGTATAGTATACTTCTACCAGCCTATTTCAAGCTACCAACATGATATCTATGGGTCTGCAGAACAAGTAGCTCTGTGAGCCAGTGCAAGCCAAATATACATCCAATAATTCCATAAATAAAATGGACCACTGTAGAAGGGTTACAAAGAAAACACTGCTCGAATATTAGTTCAAGGAAGCATATAATAAGAGTATTTTTCCTTGACAGGGAAGTCAGTGGAGGAGTAGCAAATGCTACTGTTCGTTCCCACCTCCTTCCCAACCCCTAAACACATCCTGTCCCATGGGCATTCACCGCTTCATTATATGCTAATAGCATGCTACTGCGAACACCTGCGACTGTCCATCTAAGGGATTTCTCTCAGCCCAAACATGGGGCACACAAGAAGTGCCAGGGACTTAATGTTCTTGAGAGCAGCCTTCAGACCATGACAGGTAAGAGCAGGAGGGTAAACATTACAGTTTCATTGTCCTCAGGTGGGACAACTCTGAAATGCGTCCCACACCATCTCCCAGGAGGGCCTAGCAGGCTTGAGCCTCAGTTGCCCATCCGTGTAACCTGCTCATTAATGCTCCTTCCCTTCATGGTGAGCCTTGTACCCTCTCCTAGTAGTTCTTCCTAGAATCACCTCCCAATTAAACTACTTGCACTCCAAATCTTTGTTTCTGAGCCTGCTCTATGGAGAATGAGCCAAACACTGTAATCTTTTCTAAAGAAACAGATCAACCTGAAGGAAGAGTAGGGGTCAAATAATACAAGAGTGGGGGGAGGACCTTCCAGGCGAAGGGAATAGCATGGGAGGATACACACGTGCACATATTTCTATAATGTGGCATATGCGTTCCTAAAACTCACCATGCTTTGCAAAAATGCACAATAAAAACTGCAGGGTTTATGGGAAAAAACAGAATTAAGGACAAAACCCTCAAAAAATACACGAGTGGCACACAACAATTACAGGAACCTAGTAACAGTGGTAGCATGGTTCTATACATGTTAAATGGTTAAAAATACATAAACCATTTGTGAAAGTGGCCATGAGAAAGATTGAAGCTGGTGACTTATTCCAAGCAGTGGAAGTTTATCAAAAGTTGCAATCTTTTGCAGATTTAAATCCTGGAGCATGTGATTCTGCATTTAAGAAATATGTTCTTGGAGGGGAGGGGCGGGGGGCGGGGGGGGGGCGGAAAGGGGCAAAATTGGAGAAGGGGATTAAGAGGTACAAACTTCCATCTATAAAATGAATAAGTAATGGAGCTGTAATGTACAGCATAGGAAATATACTCAATATTGTAAAAACTGTATATGGTGACAGATGGTAAACAGACTTATCATGGTGATCATTTCATAATGTATAAAAATATCAAATTACTATGTTGTGTACCTGAAACGAATATTGTATGTCAATTATAATCTAAAGAAATAAATAAACAAATAAATAAAAGATTTATGTCTTTTCAGGCATGCACTTGGAATACATATCTATTTCTTCAAAATTGATAATTCAATCCAATGAATACCTTCTTCAATTAACTTCAGTTAATTGAGGAAATTCTTTTGGGGGCTTTGTCATCTGCACTCACACCTTAACCCAATAGCTGAAGGCTTTGGAAATTTTTGCAATGTTTGAAGTCACCAAACCAGTCACGACTAACCCTAAAAGGACCCACTTCCACAGGATTAGATGACTTCATTTAAGGTTTTCATATGTAGGCAGTGCTTTCTCTTTGAGTGTGAGAAAAGTTGTTCTGGATATTTTTTTGTTCTGTCTTTGGTCGGACATCCATATGCTTAACAGTCTGTCCATTTCTTTTAATCCCTTTAGGCCATGTTCTTATTGACTTCACAGGACTTGAAGTCACAGACCTTTCTTTTATTTTCATGGCATTATCTCTGATAGTCCCCAATGTGGATTCCTTTATGCCTGTTGCTCGGAAGTTTTCACATGTTCTCTCATTTCTTAAAGCATTCCTTTTGCACACACAGCTTAGTGATTTTGACCCAGGACACTAAAACACCTTTGGGATGTTGAATGAGTGTTTTGATTTTAATGGAGAAAAGTTCACAAATACAAAAGAAGAGCAAAACACAACACTGTAGGCTGTCATAGGCAGTAAACCAAGGTAGCTGGTAGATGTTTGAGGTAGGGGTGTATGTGTGTGCATATATTTTGTATCCCCACAAAACACAACATTGTAGGCTGTCATAGGCAGTAAACCAAGGTAGCTGGTAGATGTTTGAGGTAGGGGTGTGTGTGTGTGTGTGTGTGTGCACATTTTTTGTATCCCCGCACGGCTCAGGTCAGCTCAGTGTCGTTTTTTTGCATTCACCTAGTGTTTCTCACAAATGAAATAGCACATAAATAAATGGGAAATTCACGCCATGCTCAAAATGTTCCCTAATATATCAATCATGTTGGAACAAATTCACATTTTCAAAACAGGTGTTTTAGCAGAACTGACTCTGTGTGTGTGTGCGCACGTGTGTGCGCACGCGTGTGTGTGTAATATAAAATAAAGTGCTAATTGCAGATCTGAGTCAACAAAATAAGAAAACAATATGCCACCTGATTTCTCTGCTAAAATGTTCTGTCCTCTTTCAATCTGTTTATATTAGGGAAATCTTTCTTGTTTTAAATGATGACAGAAAAGGGGATATGCCTGTCGTCTGCAGTACTTTGAAACTGCTAAAGAGAGATTAGAGATATATACCAAGGGAAATAAAAATATCAATATCTCTGGTAAAGTTGAACCCTTTTCAATTTGTCCAATATAAGGACCAACGTTTGGATAGCATCTTAGAGCCAATTCCCTGGAAGCAGAACACGAGATGGGGATTCACGTTCAAGTGATTTATTAAGGGAGTCCTCTCAAGGAGAGACATGTAAGGAAGGGAAGGAAGCAGAAAGGGAGTGGGGAAGAAGCTAAGTAAAGATGTGGTTTTAGGTTGGTCTAACATCAGCCTCATACCCCTGGGAGTTCTAGAATATAAATTCCACTGCAGGGTCTGTCCCATCTTGATCTGCAGCAGTCACCATGGGCCATGGGAGAGGGGACATAACTCCCAGATACCTCTAGGAACGAGTACCTCTAATGTTACCTCTAATGACCCAAGAGCAGTCCTCCAAAGAAAGCTGTGGCAATGAGCCATTAGCGGCAGCTCCTACAGCAGCTGGCAGATGGACACATCAAATGGATAAAAGGGACCTCGGAATATCTGAGCAGTGTGCCGACAGTACCTGCTATAGAAGGGAAGCACTATTTTTGTTTTATTTTGGTCGCGCCATGTGGCATGTGGGGTCTTCGTTCCCCCACCAGGATCACACCCGGGCCCCCCGCAGTGGAAGCGTGGGGTCTTAACCTCTGGTCTGCCAGGGAAGTCCCGGGAAGCACTATTTTTGAGGGCTATGTGTCAGAATCCAATAGGTCCCAATTACCTTGTATGACAGGCATTATCATCACCATCTTACAAATAAATTTGAGACTCTTAGTGTTTAAGCAATTGATTCACTGCCACTCATTAGTTAATGTGAGAGTCTAGTACACAGTCTTTTTAACTATAGCTCATTGCCTTTCTCCATAGTAATGCTATTTTACATATGTTCTGTTTTGAGATTTTCTTATTTGCCAGGTTAGTTTGGTGTTAACCATAGAAATCTTCCTTTATATGAAAGCTTAAGTAGAAACCAATATAAATGTGAAATGAAAGTCACCCTTCTTGGATCTCCACCCCAGCCTGCCCGTGGTGGCACAACTAAGGGGCTATCACAACCTCACTGTATTATACTTTGTTGAGAGACAATTATCCATGGGTTTCTTGTGTTTCTCCCATCTTCCGAACAAAGGCATTGGCATCTTATACTCTGGACTATCTTTGCAAAGACACTTGTATAGCAAACAGCCTGGGAAATAAAGATAGCATCTCTCTGGGGCAGAGGATGGATTTATTTCCTGAGCAGACAGCTTCCGGAGGCAAAAGTTGGGCAGGTTTGCTAACACCTCCCTTTATAAGATTGCATGTTTTCCTCAGCTAGGATTTCTTGACTGAGAAACAGACCTATTTGTGTGTGAGCATACCCCTCTGCATTGCCCCATGGCTTCTGGGTACAAGGGAAACCAGTATGAACACGAAGGTCATGTTGCCTGCCATGCTGTGACAAAGTCTTTTGTCTCTGAGGAGTCTTGTGTCTTCTGCCAACATCTATCAAACTGTGACAAACGAACTTGTTGGCTTACATGGACGGTAAACTCTCAGACCCTCCCCAGTTCCTGACATACCCCACTTCCTGTTCACATAGGTCATACTGAAATAATACTCATAACCAGAATTGCCTAATGAAGCAGTTTCTGAATTTGAACATATAATCCAGTTAGAAATCGGTGCTCATTTTCCCCTAGGATATTCCAAACCAAGCTGGCAGCCAAGGAAGGACCCATGCCTTTGTCAGGTACACATGCAGGAATGCCAACAGCTCACTGATGTGCCATGGATGTTTCCATATGAAACAACTTGGAACAAAGCTGGCAGACAGAATGGTGCTCTCACAAGCTGTGAAGGGCATTTGGCCGTTTAGGCTACTCATTGGAAGCAGTGAGAGTTTGGGTTTAACTGGATTGCCTGGTGTTTCTTCTCTGTGTGAGTTCTTTATAAAATCACTGCACAGTGTGCTTTTGAGAATTAGAAGAAATGCAGATACTCTAGGGTCTGTTACAAATATCAAGACAGGAGCAGAAAGTACAATATTCACGAAAGCTAGGAAAAGTTACAGTGAATGCATATATAGAACATATACTACTATATTAATATTTACTATATTCAATATTTAAAGCATTATATTAATTGAATTCAATGTCAAATATTATTATCTATACCTATAGCTCTGCACAAATGTTGCTGTTGCTTATGAGAATTTTTAAGAGATAACAGTACTTTACATGTGTACTTTCATATATCATATGAAATTATACAAAATGTCATATATCATATATACAATATCTTACTTATTCTTCACAATAACCTTGTAAAAACTGCTATCATTTAGAGTTTTTATTAGTGAGGTAATTGAAAATACAGATTTTGTATTGATTCCATAAAAACTGTTGATGGTTTGCTAAAATGAAATTCCTTTGGGACTAAAACAAGAATTTTCTTTTTTAATTTTTTTTGAAGTATAGTTGATTTACAATATTGTGTTACTTTTAGGTGTACAGCAAAGAGATTCAGTTATATATATATTCTTTTCCATTATAGGTTATTACAAGATATTGAATATAGTTCCCTGTGCTATACAATAAATCCTTGTTGTTTATCCATTTTATATATATAGTAGTGTGTGTCTGTTAATCTCAAACTCCTAATTTATCCCTTCTCCTTCCTTCCCCTTTGGTAACCATAAGCTTGTTTTCTATGTCTATGAATCTGTTTCTGTTTTGTAAATAAGTTCATTTGTATTTTTTTTTAGGTTCCACATATAAGCGATATCATATAACATTTGTCTTTCTCTGTCTGACTTACTTCACTTAGTATAATAATCTCTAGGTCCATCCATGTTGCTGCAAATGGCATTATTTCATTCTTTTTTATGGCTAAGTAATAATCCATTGTGTGTGTGTGTGTGTGTGTATATACACCACATCTTCTTTACCCATTCATCTGTCGATGGACACTTAGGTTGCTTCCATGTTTTGGCTATTGTAAATAGTGATGCTATGAACATTGGGGTTCATGTACCTTTTTGAATTAGAGTTTTCATCTTTTCCAGATATATGCCCAGGAGTGGGATTGCTGGATTGTATGGTAACTCTATTTTTAGCTTTTTGAGGAACTTCCATACTGTTCTCCATAGTGGCTGCATCAGTTTACATTCCCACCAACAGTGTAGGAGGGTTCTCTTTTCTCCACATCCTCTCCAACGTTTATTATTTGTAGACTTTTTTGATGATGGCCATTCTGACCCATGTGAGGTGATTCTTCATTGTAGTTCTGATTTGCATTTCTCTAATAATTAGCGATGTTGAGCAGCTTTTCATGTGCCTGTTGGCCATCTGTATGCCTTCTTTGGAGAAATGTCTATTTAGGTCTTCTGCCCCTTTTATGATTGGGTTGTTTGCTTATGAGAATTTTAAGTTAAGTATATGATTGTCTTCCTTTTCAGTTTGTGGAGCATGTAGCAAATAAAATGAATATTCATATAAATATTGCAATAAATATATAATATTGAATATTTATATACAGATATAAAAACATAAGTTGATATAAGTCAATATGCAATAATAAATACTAACAGTTAATATAAAATATCAAATAATACATAAATAGAATAATAATTCACTACAGTTGATATAAATAAAAATATTAACGGATCATCTACCACATGCCTGGTATTTTGCTAAGTTTTTTACCTACATTCTCTACTTAATTGTAACCACAACCAATGAGAAAGCTAATATTATTTCAAACAGTTTCCAAATAAAGAAAATGCATCTGAGAGATGTAAATTATGTGATCTAAGGTCACATAGCTAGGAAGTGGCATACTTGGTATTCAAATTTGGTCCTCTTCAATTCCAGAATCTAAGATTTTAAGCACTTCTTCACAGGATTTGATACATGCTCAAAAACTGTAGCTAAGATAATCAGTGATATTTATAATAATAATATAAGCATGGAAACATATATAGGATAAAACTAGTGTAGGCTACTTCTCTCTCGACTTCAGGTGCCCCATCTGTAAGAGATAGGAATGGATTTTATAACCTGTAAAGGTCATTTCTGGTTTTCATCTTCTGAGATTCTGTGCCATTTGTTTCTCCTCTATGTTGATTCAAGTTTACAGGTCCTCACTTCATCAGAACTTCAGTGCTTATCCACCACCTCCTCAGATGGTCTTCATCAGATTCAGCCAAATCCCCTTCACTCACTGGCAGGTCTCTGCCTCCATGCCCTTCATGTGCTCAAGCCCCAAATGATGAAAATAAAGTGCCCTTTATAATTTTTCCAAAGGAGCTTTTTTCCCTTATACTTTGAAAGGAGAACTTCTTTTTGGAACTGCTTTGGTGGAAGGTGTGGAGTATTTCTGAACAGATGCTGCATTGTCTTCAAGGAAAGGATTGGTTTTGTTTATCTGGAGACCACTGTAACCCTGATCACAAGGGGTTTCTTGCTAAGTATACTATGGATGTTATTTCTAACACAGGGAGAGTCAGCATGGTGACCCAGAAACATGAGGGAACCCCAGGGGAGGGGCTGTGAACAACTTTCTCCTTTGTGATTTTCATTTTTCATTATGTTTGACATTTTTGAAGCTATGCTTTTTAAGAAATACCAGTTTTAGAAGAACAGACTGCGGATATATTTCAAGGAAATGTGGAGCAGTCACAAAACAAAACAAGTACAGTAGAAAACGTGCCCATTTGAGACAAGAAACGGTGTGTGCACAGGGCCTCTTATTTTCTGTTAGCCAAATGAAATGTGCAGGCATTGTTCTTAGAACTTTGAAAAATAAATAATCAAATCGCATCCGCCTTTTGTTTGTGTTCAAATGTCTGTGATGTTAGCTGTCAGCCCGGTGTTTGATGTTTCTAACTGCAGAAATTTCCAAGTGCCTCTCACTTTCAGTATTAAGATGGAACCTATGCTCTCTGTATTAGCAGAGCTAAAGCATATTGGTCTGGCAATTTCGTTGTGGTACTGTTTCCATTTTTCCCTGCTTATGGATATTCTAAAACTTGACAAATAGGAAGACAGTTATTTACCTTTAAAAAATCTGTTTCAATCATAACCACTTCTTTTTATAGGGAGACTTTTTTAAATAATGAAAGGTTAAAATTACCAGTCCATCCAGGGCATGGAAAATCTAGCAATGATTACGTCCATTCTTTTATAACTTTATTCAATGACCAATAATTAAGCACTAAGTTCTACCACATTCCTGACATTGCAGTAGGAGGTGGAGAGAAGAATAAGATAGAGAAACCATAATCTCTACACTTAAGGCAGAGCTTCCCAGCTAATGTGCAGCAAATGGATTACATGTGTGCCCAGATAAGCATCATAGCCTTCACAGAGACAGGCATGGCCAGAAGTTGACAGGCTTTCTCGCCAGTCACCTTCTCCATAAGCAAACTTTTCTAGGGATCTTGGGAGGCTGGCCTTAGCAGTGGTGTCTGACTGTCCTCTTCCTCCAGCCCACTGAGTTAGAAGATCCAATGTGTATCATCTAGCGCTGTCCAACATGGCAGGCTGAATGTGGCCAAGGAGCTCCTCTACCACCTGCGCAATCATGTCAACAGTCAGATACACATGTGTTACTGGACATCTGGAAACTGTGTGAAGAGCAGCTGAACAAAACATGGTCCAAGGTGTCCAAAGACCATGGTAGGTGGCCCAAGGTGTGGTGTGTTGATGATGAAGAAAAGGTGCAGAGGCCAGGCAGGGGCCTTTGTAAGGAGCAGCTCCAGACAGTAGGCCAAACACTATCTTCTCATATTTCTGCTATTTCTATCCATTTGCAGCCCATGTGTTTTCTTTTGTTGCTATTGTTTCAGCACATAAGCTAACTTCCAGATGACTGTTTTAATAACAGAGATATACTCCAGGAATTAAAGCCTTGTCGTTGTTTTTAAGTATTTGACATGAAAGAGTTTAAATTCTAAACCCATCCCCATTTTCATAACTTGTTTCAACATTACATTTAGCTATGAAAGATAAGGAAAAGCAGTTCAATTCCTTAAATATAATGTCAACAGCTGTAAATTTTTGAATGATTGCAAAAAAGATGTTAATGTGTTATCACTTATGGGAACAGAGTTTCTTTCCTAATGACAACTGCCAAGACTTTGAGGAGGTCAAGTAGCCATTTGAAGAACAAAAGTGATGGGAAAAAAATAGAATTAGGACTTCTCACTGCTGGAAAGATGGGGTAGAGGCTTTTTTCCTCCTTTTTCCCCAATGAATTACAACTAAAATCTCTGGACAATACGTATAAAACAAACTCCAAAAGACTCTGAAAGGTGGAGAGAAGAAGTCAGACTGACTAGGGACCATGGAACTTAAGAACAACACAGTAGTGAATTCACTGGGGGTGGGAGGTGGGGTGGTGGTGGGCTCATGTATCCCAGGTTTGGAGCTGAAAAAGTCAGCAATCCAGAAGTGCCAAGAGGCACAGATGTGAAAAACCTCAACAAAATCCTACTTTCTCCAGCCAAAGGACCAAGAAAGGGGTAGCGTAGCAACACAGAAACTTTTAGATAAGAATCACTCCACTCCAACCAAACACTTGTCAAAACAAAAACTGCATGCAACAGAGTTAAACAGTTATTCAAGACTATTGCAATAGAGGAGAGAGACTAAACTCAACTCCACTTAAACAAAAAGCAGGAGATTTTTAAGTGCTGGTAATAAGGCAGTGGAAAAGTACTGGAGGTTGTTGGGGAAAAGCTGATGAATGGGATGTGTCCAGCACATTGTTATTGCTGACTCTGCAAATGTTCTTATATGTAATTAGGTAATCTGTGTTTGGTAATTGGCAACCGACCACTAAAGTTAGGTTCCTACTCTGTCACAGAGACTCAGAGATAGAGGTACTATCTCCTTCCATGTTTACATTTCAAAAGGATGGTTCCAAGGTTCTTGAGAAAGACTTTAAGTGGGTTGTAAAAGTGGCTAGAAGCTTTTTAAAAGATTTATATCTAAGAAGCAGAGAAAGGAATTACAAGTTTTCTAAAGTAAATGCCATAAGGAAAAGAAAGTCACAGACCTATAGGCAGAAAGAAGGCTGTATATAGTTTGGACAAGCTGAGGGAATTATTAAAGCCATCTCAGTCACACCACAGAAAAAAAAAGTGTCATGTGACCAGACTCTCACTTGTACAAGCAAAGGACAAGTGGGAAGCCAAGACTTCCACCCATGCAAGGTTGTAATAGGTTGCCCACCACCTTTGTCCTGGTGGTGCCAAATAAGGTCAAGTACGGAACCAGGACTTCCGTTCCCATCTCATAGTAACAAGGCACTCCTCCTCCTCCCCACTGGAGTAGCTCAGAGGGTGCTTAGTGGAAAATTAAGACTTCCACAGCACCCAGTGGTAAGGGGACACCACTACTGTGGAGACTACAAAGAGCTGGAACTCCCACTGCTCCCCAGCCGTAACAAAGAGCCTCCACTTTGGGCTTCAGTGAAGGACAAGTGTAGAACCCAAATTTCAACCTTCACCTGCTGTAACATAAAGCAGCATCCTTGCACTTTTAATGTTGGAGGGGCATAACAGAAAGCCAACTAAAACAGAAGGTTTAAATAAGATCCAGTCTCACAGAATAATACTAGAAAGGAAAATTGCTCACAATATTAGGAACAAAGAAGATTTCAAACTAAAAGGAAAAAGACAACCAGTAGTGCCAACACCAAAATGATAGAGATGTGAGAATTATCTGACAATAAATTTTATAGTCATGATAAATGCTCCAGTGATCAATTATGACTTTAAACATTTTTTAAAATAGAGTCTCAGTAAAGGAATTAAAAGTTTCAGAAGAAGGAGGACCTTCAAGATGGCGGAAGAGTAAGACGCGGAGATCACCTTCCTTCCCACAGATACATCAGAAATACATCTACATGTGGAACAACTCCTACAGAACACCTACTGAATGCTGGGAGAAGACCTCAGACCTCCCAAAAGGCAAGAAACCCCCCACGTACCTGGGTAGGACAAAAGAAAAAAGAATAAACAGAGACAAAAGAGTAGGGATGGGACCTGCACCAGTGGGAGGGAGCTGTGAAGGAGGAAAGGTTTCCACACACTAGGAAGCCCCTTCGGGGGCGGAGATTGCGGGAGGCGGAGGGGGAAGCTTCGGAGCTGTGGAGGAGAGCACAGCAACAGGGGTGCAGAGTGCAAAGCGGTGCCGACCAGCACTCACCAGCCCAAGACGCTTGTCTGCTCACCACCAGAGCGGGCGGGGTCTGGAAGCTGAGGCTCAGGCTTCAGAGGTCAGATCCCAGGGAGAGGACTGGGGTTGGCTGTGTGAACACAGCCTGAAGGGGCTAGTGCACCACAGCTAACAGGGAGGTAGTCCGGGGAAAGTCTGGACCTGCCTAAGAGTCAAGAGACCAAGAAGCCTGTGTGCAAGCACAGGTCACTATCCATACCTCCCCTCCCAGGAGCCTGTGCAGCCCGCCACTGCCAGGATCCTGTGACCCAAGGACAACGTCCCTGGGAGAACACACGGCACGCCAGAGTCTACTGCAGCAGGCTTGCCCACATTCCATACCCTTCCCTCCCCCTGGCCTGAGTGAGCAAGAGCCCCCTAATCAGCCACTGCTTTAATCCCCTCCTGTCTGGGTGAAGAACAGACACCAGAGGCCAACCTACATGCACAGGTGGGGCCAATTCCAAAGCTGAAACACAGGAGCTGTGCAAAAAAAAGAAGAGAAAGGGAAATTTCTCTCAGCAGCCTCAGGAGCAGAGGATTAAATCTCCACAATCAACTTGATGTACCCTGCATTTGTGGAATACCTGAATAGACAACAGATCATCCTAAAATTCAGGTGGTGGACTTTAGGAGCAACTGTGGACTTGGGGTTTACTGTATGCGACTGATTAGTTGCTGATTTTTACGTTTATCTCAGTATAGTTTTTAGCACTTGTTATCACTGGTGGATTTGTTTATTGGTTTGGTTTCTCTCCTTTTTTTATTACTTTTTAAATTTTTAAATCGTATTTTAATAAATTCTTTAGTTTTTATATCAATAACTTTATTTTATTTCATTTTATTATTTCTTTCTTTATCTTCTCCCTTTTCTTATGAGCCATGTGGCTGACAGGGTCTTGGTGCTCCAGCCAGATGTCTGCCCTGAGCCTCTGAGGTGGAAGAGCTGAGTTCAGGACACTGGACCACCAGAGAACTCACAGGCCCACGTAGTATCAATCGGCAAGAAAGAGTCCTCCCAGAGATATCCATCTCAACGCTAAGACCCAGCTCCACTCAACGACCAGCAAGCTACAGTGCTGGACACCCCATGCCAAACAACTAGTGAGACAGGAAAACAACCTCACCCATTAGCAGAGAGGCTGTCTAAAATCATACTAAGTTCACAGACACCCCCAAAACACTCCACTGGATGCAGTCCTGGCCACCAGAAAGACAAGATCCAGCCTCATCCTCCAGAACACAGGCACCAGTCCCCTCCAACAGGAAGCCTACACAACTCACTGAAACAACCTTACCCACTGGGGGCAGACACCAAAAACAACAGGAATTAGGAACCTGCAGCCTGTGAAAAGGAGACCCCAAACACAGTAAGTTAAGCAAAATGAGAAGACAGAAAAACACACAGAAGATGAAGGAGGAAAGTAAAAACCCACCAGACCAAACAAATGAAGAGGAAATAAGCAGTCTACCTGAAAAAGAATTCAGAGTAATGATAGTAAAGATGATCCAAAATCTTGGAAATAGAATGGAGAAAATACAAGAAATGTTTAACAAGGACCTAGAAGAACTAAAGAGCAAACAAACAATGATGAACAACACAATAAATGAAATTAAAAATTCTCTACAAGGAATCAATAGCAGAATAACTGAGGCAGAAGGATGGATACGGGACCTGGAAGATAAAATAGTGGAAATAACTACCACAGAGAAGAACAGAGAAAATAGAATGAAAAGAATTCAGAACAGTCTCAGAGACCACTGGGACAACATTAAATGCACCAACATTCGAATTATAGTGGTCCCAGAGGAAGAAGACAAAAAGAAAGGGACTGAGAAAATATTTGAAGACATTAGAGTTGAAAGCTTCCCTAATAGGGGAAAGGAAATAGTCAATAAGTACAAGAAGGGCAGAGAGTCCCATACAGGATAAATCCAAGGAGAAATATGCCAAGACAAATATTAATCAAACTATCAAAAATTAAATACAAAGAAACAATATTAAAAGCAGCAAGGGAAAAGCAACAAATAATATACAAGGGAATTCCCAGAAGGTTAACACCTGATCTTTCAGCAGAAACTCTGCAAGCCAGAAGGGAGTGATCCCTGACTTCAGACTATACTACAAAGCTACAGTAATCAGGACAGTATGGTACTGGTACAAAAACAGAAGTATAGATCAATGGAACAGGATAGAGCACCCAGAGATAAACTCACGCAGATATGGTCACCTTATCTTTGATAAAGGAGGCAAGAATATACAATGGAGAAAAGACAGCCTCTTCAATAAAATGTGGAGAAAAGGGAACACTCTTGCACTGCTGGTGGGAATGTGAATTGATACAGCCACTATGGAGAACAGTATGGAGGTTCCTTAAAAAACTAAAAATAGAGCTACCATATGACCCAGCAATCCCACTACTGGGCATATACTCTGAGAAAACCATAATTCAAAAAGAGTCATGTACCACTATTTACAATAGCCAGGACATGGAAGCAACCTAAGTGTCCACTGACGGACAAATGGATAAAGAAGATGTGGCACATCATATATACAATGGTATATTAGCCATAAAAAGAAGTGAAACAGAGTTTTTTGTAGTGAGTTGGATGGACCTAGAGTCTGTCATACAGAGTGAAATAAGTGAGAAAGAGAAAAACAAATACTGTATGCTAACACATATATATGGAACCTAAAAAAAAAAAGGTTCTGAAGAATGTAGGGGCAGGACAGAGATAAAGACACAGACACAGAGAATGGACTAGAGGACATGGGGTGGGGGAAGGGTAAGATGGGATGAAGTGAGAGAGTGGCATTGACATATATACACAACCAAATGTAAAATAGATAGCTGTGGGAAGCAGACGCATAGCACAGGGAGATCAGCTCCAAGCTTTGTGACCACCTAGAGGGATGGGATAGGGAGGGTGGGAGGGAGAGGCAAGAGGGAGGGTATTTGGGGATATATGTATACATATACCTGATTCACTTTGTTAAACGGCAGAAACTAACACAACATTGTAAAGCAATTATACTCCAATAAAGATGTTTAAAAAAAAAGTTTCAGAAGAGAAAGTGAAGCGATAAAGCAGATCCAGTTGGAAATATAGAAATAAAAAATACAATAACCAAAGTAAAAGGCTCAGGGACTAGCCTCAACAGCAGAATAGAGCAGACAGAGGGAAGAAAAAAATCAATGAACTGGAAGCCAGAACAAAAAAAATTAGCCCAAGCTGAATAGAGGGGAAAATAGATGAAGAAAATAAACAGAGTCTCAGGGGCCTATGAGAATATAATAAAATATTTAATATTTGTGTTAGAATCCCAGAAGGACTGATAAAAGTGGGTGGAACTGAGAAAGTACTCAAAGAAATAATAGCTGGACATAGCCCTGAAGAGATTTGTGAAGCTGAATAAAGCCCAAACAAGATAAACCCAAACGAATCCACTCCAAGACACAACATAATTAACTTCTGAAAACTGAAGTCAAAGAAAAAAATCTTGAAAGCAGCCAGAAAAGGATGGTACAACAATTTAAATGACAATGGATTTCTTGTCAGAAACCATAGACACCAGACAGAAATGGCAAAATATTTTCAAGTCCTGAGAGAAAAGAACTGTCAACCAAGAATCCTAAACCTAGCAAAAAGTATCCTTCAGAAATAAAGGAGAAATAAAAACAATGTATGTTGAAGGAAAACTAACAGGAACTGTCACCAATAGGCCTACCATTAAAAAAAAATGGCTAAAGAACATTCTCAAAACAGAAAGAAATCTGATAAAAGAAAGAACCTTTACAAAGGTACAAAAGCAATTTAATGGAGGAAAGATAGGCTTTTCAACAAATGAATGCTGGAGCAATTGACTTCCAAACATCCCTCCACCCAAGGGAAAAAAAAAAAGGAATCTTGGACAAAGTGTCATACAAAAATTAAATCATAGACATAACTATATATAAAGCTATAAAAGTTTTTCAGATAAAAAAGACTAGGAGAAAATCTTCAGGATCTTAGGACAGGTGAAGAGTTCTTAGGCTTGACACCAAAAGCACAATCCATAAAAAGAAAAATTAATAAATTGGACTTCATCAAAATTAAAAAACTTTGTTTCTATAAAAGACCCTGTTAAGAGGATGAACAAACAGGTTACACAGTGGGAGAAACAACTGCAAACTACATAATCAAACAAAAGACTAGTATCTAAAATATTTGAAGAACTTTCAAAATGCAACAGTAAAAAAAGAAAGAGTCCAATAAGAGAATGGGCAAAAGATAGGAAGGGACATTTCATTGAGGAAGATATACAGACGGCAATTATACACATGAAAAGATGGTCAACATTATAAGCCACTAAGAAAATGAAAACTAAAACAACAATAAGATATCACTACACAACTATCAAAATGACTAAAATAAAAAATGACAAAACCAATTGTTGGCAAGGAGGCAAAGAAACTGCATTATCATACACTGCTGATGGAATGTAAAATGGTACAGCCACTCTGAGAAACATTTTATCAGCCTCTTTAAAAACCACACAATTGAGCATGTCCAAAGGAAGGCCTCTGGAGTGTAGCGTTCCGGAGATTGGAGGAAAACTTTTCAGAAGGAATTCAAAAGTGAAGAAGGTTTCATTTACCAGTGAAAAATGAAGTGATTCATTCCCAGTGAGAAGACTGGAATGTGAAGAGATGAGTCCCCAGTGTGATCAACCAGCAAAAGCATTACTTTAAAAATCAAATGCAAAGGCTTCAGTTGTAAGTTGCCTCTTTCTCTGTGCCCGGAGACCACCCTCACCCTTTCCCCGTGCAGCCCTGCACAGTGTGGGACCCTCTCCTCTCCAGAACTCTGTGTGGATGACAGGCTCCTGGTGCTCCAGCCAGGCATCAAGGTTGTGCCTCTGAGGTGGGAAAGCCAAGTTCAGGACACTGGTCCACAAGAGACATCCCAGCTCCACGTAATATCAAATGGCAAAAATCTCCCAGAGATCTCCATTTCAACAATAAGACCCAGCTCCACTCAATGACCACCAAGCTACAGTACTGAACACCCTATGCCAAACAACTAGCAAGACAGTAACATAACCCCACACATCAGCAGAAAGGCTGCCTAAAATCATAATAAGGCCAAGGACACTCCAAACACACCACCAGACGTGGACCTGCCCACCAGAAAGACAAGATCCAGCCTCATCCACCAGAACACAGGCACCAGTCCCCTCCACCAGGAAGCCTACACAACCCACTGAACCAACCTTAGCCACTGGGGGCAGACACCAAAAACAATGGGAACTACGAACCTGCAGCCTGCAAAAAGGAGTCCTGAACACAGTAAGTTAAGCAAAATGAGAAGACAGAGAAATACACAGCAGATGAAGGAGCAAGGTAAAAACCCACCATACCAAACAAATGAAGAGGAAATACGCAGTCTACCTGAAAAACAATTCAGAGTAATGATAATGAAGATAATCCAAAAACTTGGGAATAGAATGGAGAAAATACAAGAAACATTTAACAATGACCTAGAAGAACTAAAGATGAAGCAAGCAATGATGAACAACACAATAAATGAAATTAAAAATACTCTAGAAGGGATCAATAGCAGAATAACTGAGGCAGAAGAACGGATAGGTGGCCTGGAAGATAAAATAGTGGAAATAACCACTTCAGAGCAGAATAAAGAAAAAAGAATGAAAAGAATTGAGATCAGTCTCAGAGACCTCTGGGACAACATTAAATGCACCAACATTCAAATTATAGGGGCTCCAGAAGAAGGAGAGAAAAAGACTGTGACTGAGAAAATATTTGAAGAGATTATAGTTGAAAACTTCCCTAATATGGGAAAGGAAATAGTTAAAAGATATAACAATTGTAAATATTTATGCACCCAACATAGGAGCACCTCAATACATAAGGCAATTACTAACAGCCTTAGAAGGGGAAATCAACAGTACCACATTCATAGTAAGGGACTTTAACACCCCACTTTCACCAATGGACAAATCATCCAAAATGAAAATAAATAACGAAACACAACCTTTAAATGTTACATTAAACAGGATGGACTTAATTGATATTTATAGGACATTCCATCCAAAAACAACAGAATACACATTTTTCTCTAGTGCTCATGGAACATTCTTCAGAATAGATCATATCTTGGGTCAGGAAAGAAATTAAAAATGATACAAATCCATGTTCTTTGACTGGAAGAATCAACATTGTGAAAATAACTCTACTACCCAAAGCAATCTACAGATTCAATGCAATCCCTATCAAACTACCACTGGCATTTTTCACAGAACTATAACATAAATTTCACAATCTGTATGGAAACACAAAAAACCCTGAATAGCCAAAGCAAGCATGAGAAAGAAAAATGGAGCTGGAGGAATCAGGCTATTAATTAAAAAAAAAAACTACAAATAGAACTACTATGTGACCCAGCAATCCCACTACTGGGCATATACCCTGAGAAAACCATAATTCAAAAAGACTTATGTACCGAAATGTTCATTGCAGCTCTATTTACAATAGCCAGGACATGGAAGCAACCTAAGTGTCCATCAACAGATGAATGGATAAAGAAGATGTGGCATACATATACAATGGAATATTACTCAGCCATAAAAAGAAACAAAATTGAGTTATTTGTAGTGAGGTGGATGGACCTACAGTCTGTCATACAGAGTGAAGTAAGTCAGGAAGAGAAAGACAAATACCGCATGCTAACACATATATATGGAATCTAAAAAAAAAAAAAAGGTCATGAAGAACATAGGGGTAAGACGGGAATAAAGACACAGACCTACTAGAGAATGGACTTGAGAATATGGGGAGGGGGAAGGGTAAGCTGGGACAAAGTGAGAGAGTGGCATGGACATATATACACTACCAAACGTAAAACAGATAGCTAGTGGGAAGCAGCCGCATAGCACAGGGAGATAGCTCGGTGCTTTGTGACCACCTAGAGGGGTGGGATAGGGAAGGTGGGAGGGAGGGAGACGCAGGAGGGAAGAGATATGGGAACATATGTATATGTATAACTGATTCGCTTTGTTATAAAGCAGAAACTAACACACCATTGTAAAGCAATTATACTCCAATAAAGTTGTAAAAAACAAAAAAACAAAAAACCACGCAATTACACACAATCCAGTATTTGTGATCCTAGGCATTTATCCCAGAGAAATGAAGACTTATGTTGACACAAAAATCTGTTGAGAGATGTTTATAGGTGCTTAATTCATAGTAGCCAAAACTTGGAAACAATTCAATATCCTTTAATAGGTGAATGGCTAAACAAACTATAGTATACCCATATCATGGAATAATATTCAGTAATAAAAAGGAATGAACTATTGACATATGTAACAACTTGAGTGAATATCCAGAGAACTATGCCCAGTGAAAAAGAACCATTCCCAAAAGGTTACATATTGTATTTATAAAACATTTTTGAAATGACAGAATTATAGAAACAGAGAACAATTTAGTGGTTGCTGGTGATTAAAGAAGGGGTAGGTTGGGAAGGCAATGGGTCTGGCTATAAAAGTGAAACATAATGACTTTTTGTGATGATGGAAATGTTCTGTATCTTGATTGTATCAATATCAGTATCCTGGATTGAGATATTGTACTATAGTTTTGCAAGATGTTATTATTGGGTTTCCCTGGTGGTGCAGTAGTTAAGAATCCGCCTGCCAAGGCAGGGGACACAGGTTCGAGCCCTGGTCCGGGAAGATCCCACATGCCGCAAAGCAACTAAGCCTGTGCGTCACAAATACTGACCCTGCACTCTAGAGCCCGTGAGCCAGAACTACTGAGCCCGCTTGCATGCCTAGAGCCGGTGCTCTGCAACAAGAGAAGCCACCGCAATAAGAAGGAGCCCGTGCACCACAACAAAGAGTAGCCCCCACTCACCGCAACTAGAGAAAGCCTGCACGCAGTAACAAAGGCCCAACGCAGCCAAAAATAATAAATAAATTTATAAAACAAAAAGCCATGTTATTACTGGAAGAAACTGGGTAAAGCGTCCACAGGATCACTCTATATTATTTCTTACATTGCATGTGAATCTACAGTTCTTTCTTTTATCAGATTTCTGCTTTGAGAATGCCCTTTAGCCGTTTCTTTTTTTAATGGTAGGCCTATTGGTGACAATTTTTGTTAGTGTTACTTCATCACACATTGTGTTTATTTCTCCTTTATCCCTGAAGGCCTGTAATATGAGGTACTAAATAAATGTTTGTTAAATAACCTCTGTGCTCTGTGCTCAGGGTCCATATATTCCATGGTGCTTTTGTCACCTACTGATATTAGATGCAGAAACGGTTGATCTAGTCTGAGTTGTAGCAGCCAGAGATGATGTTTAATGGTGTTGTAGAGTATCATGGCATCAGTATCTCAGGTCTGCATGATAATCGGGTGTTTGCTTATTCCTGTCAGGGTGTCTCTCTTCCTATAAAATATCCACCGCCACCACTTAAGGCAGAAGGCTAATGGCACAGAATGGAAGACAACTGCTCAGGACACTCAGAACACATATATTAGAGAGCGGTAAAAAGCTGTTCTGTGTGTCCTGGGCAATTGTCATTGTCCTTCTATTCTGTGACATCAAGTCATTATTTTCAACTGCATTGTTAATTTCCTTGTTTTCCTAGAGCACTCATCAGAAAAGGCTCACTTATAAAGGTTATGAACAGACGCTGAGATTAAGAAACCTGAAATAATGAAAGACTTCTAGACCCAGACAGGGGCGCCTCCAGTTTCCAGGCAGTCTCTACTCCCCACCGGGGAAAAAACAAAGCTTCAAGGCTTAAATAAATTGGCAAAGGCTGAGTAAAAGATTTCAGGTACCTAAACTAACTAAACTGACTACAATTACATGAGGCCTTAAAGGTCTAATTACTTTTTCATTTAAGGAAAAGATGATTATTCTAAGAGGCTGATGTATCTGGAAATGTACAGGTCATGAAGGTCATTTCAGGAAAAGGCCTTAACCCTACATCCCCCCGCATTGGCCATATACCTCACCATGGACAACTGCAATCAAGTCACTGGATTTCAATAATCTTGTTTTTTGCTGTTGTTGTTTTGCGGCTTTGTTCATTTAAATTTTTCTCCTCCTCTTAATCCTTTTTTCTCCGTCAAATTTTTATTGAATCTTTGCCCTCTGTAACAGTGAGGATATGGCAGGGAAACAAGAAATTATATAAGAAACCTTTCTAGGTCTTTCAAATAGAGGAACTTCATTCAAGGACATTGGTTATCTAAGTACTGGAAGAAATAATGAGCCAAGGATGATGGGGAAGTGACTCAGAGTTTATCGAGAGCAGGAAGCTGCTAATGACAGAAGCTGGTGACTTAGAGCCTTAGAAGCCAGGTCCATCCTGGGAATGAGAACTGTAATAAAGTGCTACATGGAGGGAAGGGCTTCCTGTGGGAGCTGGAACCAAAGAGGAGACTCAGTCACTGCTGGAGATAACACCAGAAACAGAGAGGAAGGAAGAATGTCCCAGTTGTCCCCTCCTCGTGCCCTCCAGTATTCTGCCAGTGTCTACCATTGTGCACACCCAACCAGAGGCCAGAAGGCAAAGAAAACACACTTGCCTGTGACAAAAACAGAGCAAAGGAAGGGCAGGCAATGAATCTGAGAGCAAAGAAGCAGCTGACCTGTAACCCTTCATTTACCTATCTTCAACTTGATAATAAAATATCGGCAAATTTATTTGATAAGATCTTAACTATGTGAATCGCCTATGTCTCAGTTCCCAAAGGTGTGTTTATCTATCCCAAGAGTAAGATAATTTTGGTGATTCTCACCATCTCCTTTTTTTTTTCTTGCATCTTTATGCTGTTGTATGTCAAAAAGCCACTACATTGTTTCAAATAACTCTGGGGACTGGGCAAATTCTATGGAATTGCTGCAAACAGCAAAAGACTTGTTCAGAACAGGTCACTGTCCAGAACTTCCTAACCAGGGCCAGTGATGTTGCTTTTTAGGCTAAAAGATAATCACTATTAAGAATAGGAAACTCAAAAAAAAAAAAAGAATAGGAAGCTCATTAGCCTGTTGCAGACTTTGTTACCTAGATCTCTGAGACCAAGCCAAACACTGCCCAGGATGCTAAACCCAGGTCACAGTCAGTGTGACAGCAAAATACTTCAGGATGTTGAAAGCTACTCATTTCCTATGATCTCTCTTATCACCATAACCCTTAGTCATCAAACAGGGTAACCTTCGCAGTAAATTCTTTTCTTCTATGGCTCTGCTTTTCTGATCTGCTCCTTCTGGAACTCTCATTCTTGCGTTCTGAATTCCTTCTCATCCTCAAATTCCACAAATTGCTTTCTCTCTTTCCTATCTTAACAGAAATGTGGTCCTCACTCAAGTCTTCTCCCGTGTAGACCAACCACATTCCCCCAGCCCTTTGGTTGGAATGGGAGAATACACTTCTGTCTTCCAACTAGTGGATCATAATTCTTCTTCTCTGACTGAAGCTCATCCTACCATCTCTTAGCAACTGCACCTCATTCCTTACAATTTGTTTAAGGCCACTGCCTTAGGATCCCAATCAACACCCGTGAGCTACCTCTTTTTATATTCCCTGGGGATTTCAATATCCATGAGTATGATCTATGCCAAATCTGGTCTTGGTATTCAAATGACCTCTCTTCTCTCTCCTTATAGACACACTCCTCCATCACTTGCACTTACCATGTTGTTTGACACTTGCTTTTCTGTGCATGTATTATGTATCTGCTACTACACTTTTAGCTCCTCAAGGAAAAGGACTTCTCTTATTCATTTCTGTATCCCCCCAACACCTAGTAGCTCTCCCAGCACATGGTAGCAACTCTATAATGAAGTGGGCTGGAATCTCTTATTATATAAACAGAGTAAACAGATCAGGTAAGCAGACATAATAGCTCCTTATGAGCTATTATGATAAAATTAAGAATTAAGATAAAATTAATTCTTCCTGTGTAACAGGTTATACTCAGGGGAAAATAAAGTTCATTATTTTTTTCTGTCTTTGTAAAATAACAGCTATGTTCTCCCTTTTGGTCACAGAGGAACTGATACGACTGTTGGTTATAACAAGAGAATATTTCAGAAACAAGAGAAAAAACTTATTGGATTTTCTGACTATTCACTTTCAATAAGATCCTCTCCAGCCACCTTATTAAAAAAAAACAGGGTTTCCCTGGTAGTGACGTGGTTGAGAATCCGCCAGCCGATGCAGGGGACACGGGTTTGTGCCCTGGTCTGGGAAGATCCCACATGCCGCGGAGTGGCTGGGCCCGTGAGCCATGGCCGCTGAGCCTGTGTGTCCGGAGCCTGTGCTGCGCAACGAGAGAGGCCACAACAGTGAGAGGCCCGCGAACTGAAAAAAAAAAAACAAAAAAAAAACAAAAAAAAAACAAAAAAAACCCCTATAATGGAAAATAATAGCAACTTCATGTGATCTGTTAGGTGTCTACATTTTCCCCTGGTAATTACTGTAAATATCTCAGATCACTTCTGTAAATGGTGTGTGGGTAGGACGGACCCACTGCACAGATTGTTTGGCTCTGGAGATCTGTTGAAAACAATGCAAGCTGATGAGTTACCGTGGACCCCTGCTGAACACACTGTGCTTGCTGGGGTTTCAACTAATGGTGCTTGTTAAGGATCACTAACATCTCGGCAAGGATGTTCTAACAGTAACACCTCTTCTAAACTGAAATGCAGAAAAAAAAGTGACAGTTCTAGGAACTGGAAAAGGTGATGTTTTGTTAATGTGCCTTTTGGGGTAATGAGGAAGGGCGAGGTTGTCTTACATGCATCTTCTTTTATCTTTGTTTTCCGTTCCCAATAAATCAGACATAAAGTCACATCTAAGAAAAACCAGCAGCTTCTATTTGTTAAAGCATTAACATGCATTATCTCATTCAAGCCTAGCAACTACCCTGTGCAATAGGTGCGATCATTATCTTACTGTCATTTTACAGACGAAGATGCAGAAGTTAAGTATCTTGTCTGGGGTCATCCAGTTAACAAGTGATGAAATCAGGATTTGACACCAGGTTGCCTACCTTCTCTTAATGTTTAAGCTACACTGCCTCATGGAAGAGGTATCTATATCAGTTGCTGACTGTAACATTAGAAATTTGTTCTTAAATCTAGCCATCCAGCCTTGCAGCATTCTATGGAGATGTGGATTAAAAATTACATTGTTGGAAAACAATGATATTCTCAGGCCCTGCAGAAATCCAGGCAAGAATCTATATATGCCACACTTGCTGCTCCTGGCATTAAATGTGTTCTGTTGGACCCTTCATGCAAATAATACATTCAAACTTTCATTTCTGGTTGTCTAATCTCCCCCACATGCAGGTATACACACTCAACTTACATATCTGTGTGCCTGCTAACGCTTCAGGTGAAACACAGTTCCCCACCAACCTAACTGCATTCCCTGTGCTTAAGACACAGCCAGGTATATAGTACTCACTCAATGCACATGTACTGAATGAATAAACAAATAAATCTTCTTCTTCCCAGATTAAGAAAGAAGATTCTTGTGCCCGATCCTAAAACAACATACTATGCTCCTTAGCTACTGAGATAATTTTCCAACCTCTGATTTAACTTGCAGGAGTTCAATGGTAATTAGTATATGAAAAATAATTCGTGTACATAATATTTAACTTGAATTATCCTGTACTGAACATTATGTACACTCCTGATTCATTTAAACAAAGTTATCAAATGCATTTTTTTCTCTATCTCCAAAGAAATCCTAAAACCTGACAAGCCAAATAGGCCTTCGCACTTACGTATTTTTAATTAGAACCCTCAAGGAACCAACATACTCCCAGAGTATTTTACCTTACATCAGTAATATCTAAAGTCCCTTTCAAATATGAGATTCCAGGAGATTCTATAATCAACAACTCTAATTTTCTCCTTTGAAAATATAGAGTATGAGAATCCTAAACACATAGAATTTATAAAATTAGTTTTCACTATTTGTGAATGGGACTACGTTAACCACTGGAGTTGAACACCTATTATATTTTCTAGGCATTGTGATGGGCACTTTCAAAGCAATGTCTTGTTTATTCCTCATAAATATTCTAAGGTCCAGATACTTAAGTTGTCAGAGCCTTTAGTGACTCCCTCTCTGCCTACAAAGGCTTGAATAAAATATTGTTCTCACTTTCCACCACTGTCTGTAGCCATCTTTCCAAGATCCGTCTCATGAAATAACTTCATATGTTCCTGATATGATAACAGCTCTCTGCCTACAAGTTCTCACAAAGGCTTGAGTAAAATATTGTTCTCACTTTCCACCACTGTCTGTAGCCATCTTTCCAAGATCCGTCTCATGAAATAACTTCATATGTTCCTGATAACCTTTTCAGTTCTTTTGTTCTGGATCAAGATTTTACTTTTGCATTGCTACTTTAGCTTAATGTTTTATTCTTTTCTTTCTACATACTCAAAAGTTCCCTAATCATTCATTCATTCATGTAATATTTGATTCCATACTCTGCATCAGGCATTCTGCTAGTTACTTGGGATGCAATGGTGCATAAAAACACACATGGACACTTCCCTCTTGGAGTTTACAGTCTACTGAGAGAGAGATGTACTATTATAAAGTATCATAAAAATAAATGTAAAATTGCAATTCTGATTAATACTGAAAGAGAAGTTTGTGGTGACATGAGATACAAAAGGATATCTGGAATGTCCAATTCCAGTAATGGTGGACTAATTGTAGCAGATAGAACTCACTTAATATCTTCTTGAAGGCATGAGAACTATCAAGGCACCAAGCCTTAAGGGATTAGATACTATAGAGGAAAAAAATTCACGGAGGTGAGTCAAAATTCTACACATTTTCCTCCCTGGAGGTTTCCACTTATTTGTATGTGCACAGGTCAAGAAAAGCTTAGCAGAAATCAGAAGCCAAGAGGTGGAAGAGTTGACAGAGCAACTGTGATTGGGATATAAAGCTGGCATATAGGTCCCAACAAAAGAAAGGCACTAACAAATACCTCAGGCATTCAGTTTGGAACCCCAGAGGACTACACCCCAGAAGTAAGGGTAAATTCTCAAAAGATCAGGCCCTCCAGAGACTCAAATCCAGCCTGGAAACAGCTCAACCTTTGTTGAACTATGGTGATCTGCTTATATTCTCACCAGTAGGTAAATGAAGAACGTCTTCAATTTTTCATGGCCAATAACCAGCATTCAGTGAAAAGTTAATAGAAATTCCAAGAGATAGGAGTAAGAGGAAAAAAAATAGCCAGCGTAAGAGATTCATAAGTGATCAGATATTGTAGTTATCAGACTTAAAATAATTGATATCTTAAAGAGATAACAAAATGAAGAACATGATCAGAGAACTGGAATCTATTAAAGAATAAAATAGAAATTCTAGATGCAAACATATAATTATTGATCTTGAGAACGCAATAGAATGGGTTTAACAGCAGATTAGACAAAGGTGAAGAGAGGATTGGAGATTTGGAAGATAAGTCAGACTATTCAGTCTGAACCACAAAGTGAAAAGGAATGAAACATACATAAAATAGAGTAAAGAAACATGAAAAGGACTAACACATGTGTAATTAAAGACCCAAAAGGGAAAGAAATAAAATGTGCAGATTTTAAATAAATAATGAGCTTTCCAAAGCTGATGAATGTTACCAAGCAACAGATATCAGGCACTATAAACTTCAAGCGGGGCAAATACACATACACACACACACACACACACACACACACACACAATTAATACATCTTGGTAAAATTTATAGAAAGGAAAAATAAATTCTTACAAGCAATAAGAAAAGAAAACCTCTCCCACCAGAGTAAAATAAAGACAAATAGCTCTATTTCTCTAGAGAAACACTGGTGGTTGTAAAGTGCTGAAAGAAAACAAAACTGTTCATAATAGCCAAAAATTGCAAGCAACTTGAATATCCGTCAACAACAACAAAATAATTAAAAAGTCAATTACAGCATTTTTTTACATGCAGCATACACCAATTAAAATAAATGAACTAATGCTATGGATGAATCTCATGAACAAAATGTTGAGACAAAAAGAAAAGCAGACACAAATGAGTTTATAATTCATGATTTTATTTATTAAATGTTATTTATATAAATGCTATTTATATAGATTTTATTTATATAAATGTTATTTATATAAATTTTATTTATATAAAATAGACAAAACCAATCTCTGGTATTAGAAATCAGAAAGGAAGTTCTCTTTGAGGAGAAGGGGTTAGTGACTAAGGTGCCATGATGAGTGTTTCTAGAGTACTGGTAATATTCTCTTCCTTGAACTGAGTGAAATTGATTTTCTTCAAGCTATAAAATTATGATTTATGTCTTTTTTATATTTATATTATAATTCAGTAACTTAACTGACATAGAAAAACAAACAATGGGGTAAGAGCTCTTCTCATGTTAAAACCTGCTCTGAAAAATAGGATGTGCAGGCTTTATAATCATTCAGTCAAGACAGATTTTACACTAATTTCTTTACACTACCACCACTGAAAGGTATAGCCTCCAAGGAAACCTGAAATGCCACCTATGCCACATTCTAATATCAATTGTGCAAAAATACCTGTATAAAATTTTAAAAGTCTAATACCAATGTCAGTTTTTCACACTCCTCCCCTTACTCTTTCATCTGCTATTGCCTTCCACTCTGACAATTGCTGAACATAACAGGGAATTATAAATTAAACTCTTAGGTTCGAAGCAAATATTATGAAAGTTTATCTCTAGATGAAATGTATTCTTCAAATTCAAAGGCAAAGTTCCTCTTTGTTAAGTTACAATGGACTGAATACAGGGAAAATTATGTGATATCTATATTATCTTAGAACATATAAAAAAAGAAAAAGAACTTTATTCCTTAGCCAGAAAGTATATATTTTAATTAAATATAAAGTTTCCCATTATTACACTTGGAAGTTAGCTCTTGGTTAAGAATGTTGGAGGATTTCTTACATAGATATTAAATATGTTGTAGCCTAAAACTGGAATAGTTGTTACCAAACTGCGTGATCCCAGTTATCCAAAAATGGGCAGAAGACCTAAATAGACATTTCTCTAAATAAGATATATAGATTGCCAACAAACACATGAAATAATGCTCAACATCATTAATCATTAGAGAAATGCAAATCAAAACTACAATGAGATACCATCTCACACCGGTCAGAATGGCCATCATCAAAAAATCTAGAAACAATGCTGGAGAGGGTGTGGAGAAAAGGGAACACTCTTGCACTGCTGGTAGAAATGTGAATTGGTACAGCCACTATGGAGAACAGTATGGAGGTTTCTTAACAATCTTGAAAACAAAACAAAACAAAGACTAAAAGGGCCTCTTAAATCATACAATCTCTGAAGTGTTAGGAAAAAAGGCAGACCCCGTGGCAGAGTATGTCCGTGACGTCTTCATAGAGCTCTTTGCCCATGGAATTGGAGCCCTGTAAACCATGGCCCTGTATCTCATACTGAAAACTAAATATCTCTTTGTAGCCAAAAATAAGAAACAAGGACTTAGGTTGACACTAAGACCCTATTCCTTGGCTAAACTGAAATTGTATCTTTTAGCATCTCTTGGCTGTGTTTGAATTCCAACCAAAAACTAACTTCTCTATATGTAATTCTTTCTTACAAGTTGTTGGAGGAACAATTACTGAAAGTGCTCTAACCCAACAGTGGAGGAGTACAGCCCATGATTCTGCTGGATGTATAAAACAGAACACATAAAAAGAAAATCAGTAATCACCCAGACTGTGACATACAACCAGTGAAAAGCTGATCACTCCAGAGTCTTTTCTCCAGCAGCATTTCTGTGGACAGACAGTCCCAAGGAGCAGCTTAGGCAGATAAGGAACAACCTGGGAGGCCACAAGAGCCCATCTGGAGCACCTTGATTACAGTTAACTTACATTGTCCGTGCTCCAACAGTGCCCTTTCAGCTAAATGTAATAAAGCGCCACCTCTTTAAGTGACAGGGAGTCGGAATTGTTACTTCTGCTTTAAGCAATGAAAAACAGGGAGAAATCAACCTACCTAACATAGAGCAATTTGCAAAGAAAGTCTTAAATAGCCACCTACTAAGTCAGCTGTAACCCAAAATATTAACACTGATTTTTGCTACATGTTGATCTCTGACATGAAGATGATTTTGATTTGTTGTGCTGTAACATATTTAGCAAATTCCCTTCAATTTACAATTCCCTTTTTAGAAAAGAAAAACAAATAACAAAGTTTAAACTTTTAGCAGCCAGCCCTTAAAAATATTTTAAATGATTTTTATCCTTGAAATACTGCCTGCATTCTCTCTGTGAGATACTTTTCTTTCCTCACCAGATTTGGGAGGGCCGGAAATTTAGTAGAACATACATCAAACAGGTGACACCTATATATCAAAATTGAGTCTGGTTTCACCCAGATAAAACCTGCATCTAACCCAGAATATTTCTCAGTTTCTCATGGAAACTGGGAGACTGATTTGTACTGCATTTCTCATAATTAAATAGTATTATCTGCTCAGTTTGAACAGGTGTTCAGTAAATATAACTAATATTTGTTAATAGTTTCAAACTCGGGTGAAAAATGTGTGTTTTTTTTTAAATCTCCAAACAATGAAAAGTCCATCTTTTTCGAGTTCTCATTTTATAGATGAAGAAACTGAGAATTTCAGAAGTAATCACACAGCAGCTAAAACACATAGCAGCTCCAGAATTTTATCTCATGTCTATATGCTTTGAGATTTTCATTCTTCTTCAGTCGATCACAATCCTTCCTGCTGAGAAATCTATATAATATTCTATTTTTGCAAATCAACTAGATCAGTCTTCCTGATTAAAAGTATAATACTAATAGCAGACTGTCTGAATTCAGACACTCTAGTTCCCAAATTACGTCTTTTCTCCCAGGTGTACTAAAAGAAGGTTTCTCAACCTTGGCACTGCTGTTATCTTGGGCTAAATAATACCTTTGGGTTGTCCTGTGCATTATAGGATGTTTAGCTGCCTCTCTGGGTTTTACCCACAAGATGCCAGTGGCATCCCAACCCCAAGTCATGACATTCAAAAATGTCTCCAGACTTTTCCAATTTTCCCTGGAGGACAAAATATCCTCCAGTTGACAATCACTGGCCTAAGGAACCCAGCCGGCACTTGAAACTTTAGACAAGAGTTTGCATCCTCTTCTCTTTAACTGAAGTCATACCGCAACTTGTAAAATTATCCTTTCTCCCATTTGAACCCCATTAAAAACTCAGATCCTTTATCATGACAAACTGTGCCTTCATAATACTATTCTCCTCTCTAGGAAATTTAATAAACCTCACATTGCCCATTTGTAGTTACATTTGTTACGTGTTATTGGGCAATTTCACAAAAATCCCTCTCCCTGTGTACAGGTGCCCTGAGCATCAATCTTAAAAACAGAGACCTGGATTTTAATCCCATCTCTAACATTCATTAGTTGTGCAATCATCAGGGAGTTAAGTTCTTTGATGTTTTCTTATGGGCAAAATAAGGACTTTAAGATCCAAACAGCAAGGCATTGCTATAAAGGCTTCCTACAAAACACCCACAAAATAGGTATACCTACAAAATAGTGACCTTGAGCCAGTAGCTTACCTTCTATGACTCAGTGTCTTCATCCGTTGAATGGTAGTTAAGACTATAGCAGTAGTTTGAAAACCATGGGTCTGAAAGTTATTGCAGGTACTGTGACAGCAGCGGGAGATAAGTAATCATGGCCTATTATGTTCACCCGTAATCTTTCCACTACAGCACACTGCTACCTTCTGCTCCCTCAGCACCTGTGAACTGGCTGCTATTGCTGCTCATAACAATCTTCTTCCTTAAGTTCACGTGGCTCATTCCCTCATCAACTCCCAGCCACCCTCTCCATGAGACTCACTCAAAATAACCTGTCCAAAACACCCCTCCTCAGCCTAGCACTCTTGGAGAGATGACCCTGCTTTGTTTTTTCCATCTTATAATAATATTATGCTATTAATATTATCTTTATAATAATACTGTATATATTATGCTTCTTTTATATGCTTTCTCCCACTGGAATGTAATCTCCTTAAGGGCAAGAGTCACCTATTTTATTTAACCCAGTACCTAGAAAAGTGCCTGGCACACATTAGAATTTTGTTAGATGACTAAATTTATGGGAAAGCAACTGCTTCATCTCCAGCTCTGACAGAGAGGGTCTGTTTTTTGCTATGTTATATAACAGGGACCCATGGATGAGCTTCTATGGGAGTTTCCAGAGGCTCTTTCTCTGTTTCAGAAAACTAGTCTTAGAACTATTTATTTCTCAAGTTCTTTTCTTGCACCTAGTTTGCTCAAATATCTCAGCATATGGCACAATCACCTATCAACACCCCAATTCTAACATTATATTTATCTTACTGTTTCACTGATTTTCACTTTGGGTTTAAGTAGCAAGAAACTTTTTTTTTTTTTTTTCCTGTGCGGTACGCGGGCCTCTCACTGTTGTGGCCTCTCCCGTTGCGGAGCACAGGCTCCGGACCCGCAGGCTCAGCGGCCATGGCTCACGGGCCCAGACGCTCCGTGGCATGTGGGATCTTCCCGGACCAGGGCACAAACCCGTGTCTCCTGCATCGGCAGGCAGACTCTCAACCACTGTGCCACCAGGGAAGCCCTACAAGAAACTTTTTAAAATAAAAAATTTTATGGTAAACACATTTGGGGAAGCTGATAAAAGTTATATTTTATTAATGCATATTTATTTTATAAATTTAAAAGTATTGATATAACATTACAAAGTCAATCCATGAAAATAATGAGATCATTTCAATGAATAACATCACTTGAAATCAGGAATCAAGCATGAGAACTATCAGCCTCGGCTAATTTATTTCCACAATTTTTTTTGTTTTACAATATTCAGCAGACCTTGAATCACCTAATTAAGTATTTGTAAATGGTGATATTTATTAAGAGCTCATCTGCTATCTCAGAATCCTTATAAATATCTAAAGGGCATAACAGCAGAATAGCAGGAAATGTGTTTCAGTGCTGAAAAACTATAAATCTTTTAAAACTGATTGCATTACTGCATTCCTAATGACAAATAAGATATGAAGCCCACACAAGCCTGAAATAAAAAAATAATGAAGAAAGTCTCCATATAATGAAAAGAGCAGTAAACTAAAAAGAGATTTCCTGCAGGGAAAAGAGTTATTGACTAGAGGTGGAGATGAGGAGCGCTCAAGGCGTGAAGGCAGAGTGTGGTAGCAGGAATGGAGAAGAGGGTGTTTTGAGTCCCAACTCAATTGGCATTAGTTAGTGTCTTTTTTTTATTGGAGTATAGTTGATTAACAGTGTTGAGTTAGTTTCAGGTATAAGCAAAGTGATTCGGTTATACATATATATGTATCTATTCTTTTTCAAATTATTTTCCCATTAAGGTTATTACAGAGTATTGAGCAGAGTTCTCTGTGCTATAGAGTACATCCTTTTTGGTAATCCATTTTAAATATAGCAGTGTGTACATGTCAATCCCAAACTCCCAATCTATCCCTGCCTCCCACTCTTCCCCCCGGTAACCATAAGATCCTTCTCTAAGTCTGTGAGTCTGTTTCTGTTTTGTAAATAAATTCATTTGTATCTTTTTTTTTCTTTAGATTTGGCGTTAGTGTCTTGAATAAACCATTCTCAGTTACAGGGTCCCTTGGATCGGCAGAGCGATCAAGTGAAAATAAAGTGGATGCTGATGTCTAAGCTCTCTTCTTTTTGTAGACTACCTGAGCCTAAACAAAATAAGATTAAATCAACAGAGCTTGAAAAATGCGTATGTGTATATCTGTGTAGATGTGCATGTACATGTATGTATGTACACAGTACGCATGTGATGTATGTGTGTATAAATATGTATACACTGATGCATTGCAAACGTATATCTCTGAAACCCTGTTCTAGTGATACCTGAAGCATCCCATATTCCTCTACAGATGAATACCCACCCTACCTATTGTAGGAAGGGGGGTATATTTAATTATTCAAGTCAACTTGTGCAAGACTATTCCCTTGATGTTACATTTCGTGGCTTGTATTCACTTTACTTAAGGTGCATATTGGACATAATTCTGAAGATTATATTACGCCCAGGACATGATTTTTCAGTTATTCACTTGCCTTATATCTCTTGCAGAATGAATTGGGATTTAGTGTTATAAACAATTATGAGTTTCACACTTTATGCTTATAACATAATGGAATATATATTTCTTATACCATTTTATATACTGATCAATGAATAGAGAACATATAATTGTATCAGTTGACTATGGCAGCTGGCGAGTACACTGCGTTTTCGTTCATCCTCCAGGTAGTAAAAAATAATGAATACATCACTATACTTTACTGTCTTACATTAATGTTTCATGCAGTTAAAGAGTTATAAAGTCAAAATAAAATGTTAATGGCAGAGAAAGAAATGGCAAGATATTAGAAGCGGTGTTTGTTTTCTGGTCTGTTAATAAGGGATAAAAAGAAGCTTCAACTTTGGTCTAACTGTGCTGATGTTTTCTTTAACTAGTCTAGGGATCAGCAAACTACAACCCCGGGGCCTAAACAGGCCCATGACCTGTTTTTGTAAATAAAGTTTTATTGGAACACAGTCATGCTCATCTTTTTATGTATTTTCTATGACTGCATTTGTGCTACAATGGCAGAAGTGAACAGCTGTAACAGAGATGGTAAGGCTTGCCAAGCCTACAATATTTACTATCTGGCCCCTTATAGAAAACGTGTGCAGACCGCTGGACTAGTCCATCCCCTGCCTCCTAGAGGGTGTAGAGCAAATTTTCTTAGGCAACTGAGCGGTTCTGAAATGGCCCCAGCACCATCACCATTCAAGTGTGTGTTAGGCACAGTCAACACTCCCCCATAGCCAGTTCACCTGTCCTTCAAGAACATAGAAAAGCACACTCGCAAGCCTATACTATGGCTGCCTGCCTCTAGAACCCTTACTTCCCTTAACAAAAGTACACCTCCAGCTGTTCACTCCTGCTGAGGCTTCACTGTAGCTGCTGATGTTACTAAGGCTGCTAACTCCTGGACCCAGGCTGCTGATACTGGAGACCAAGGACGCTAATGTCTGGGTCAGTGATGCCAATATCACATGTTGGGAACATGGCAGATAACTCCACTAATGATGCTTCCACAGTTGCTGCCAGAATTTCTGTTCTTGCTCATCACACAATGAATATTGCCATTGGGATGCTACATGTACCACTTCCTGACCCTTGTGACCCATGCAAGTTTTGACAGCACCCAATGAAAAGTAGACGCAGATAGCTGATTTAGTGTTCACTTTGTTTACCAGCCAGTTCATCTAGGACTCACACAGTCCAAGAGGACAGAGATGGAGCAAATCCCTCCTCCTTCTGCTGAATGATGCTTTGTCATGGGACCAAATTTCCATCTCATTCTCTTCCTCAGTATGGACTCACCCCCATGAAGTACCTAAGACCATCACATAGTATCAGGAGGTTCTCCCATCTTCTAACTCAAAGGTCCTCCAAACTGATTCAGGTTTAGGTATTTCCCAGCATGACAATGGGGTAAGTTGGAACCTGTGCTTTAGCCAATGGAGTCTAAACACCTCCCTGGATTCTATCCGCCACAGTTTTCTGCTTGATGCTTTGGATGACCTTCTAAGGAAGACTGCCTGGCAACAACTGCATTCTAATAAGTGCTGGGTGGGCGGGGGGAGGTTTTCATCTTCTGTGCAGGGAGGGTTGTTAAATTCAGTAGCCATCCTCTGGCAGGGGCTGTGTCTTCATGAACTCATGGGCATGTGCAGTGAGATACAGTGAGGTCTACCAGGGGTGGAGAAGCCTGTCTCCTATTGGACATCTGGGAACATAGGTATGTGGAGATACTATTATACGACAAGAATGCTGAGTACCTGTGTAGACTGGACTGTTACTAGATAAAAGTTCAAAACAACTTGGATTTAATTTGTAAATGTGCCCATGAACTTATTTGACCAAACCCAGTCTGGGCTTTCAAGGGTAACCCCCAACACTGCTTTCAGATATTCAGGAAAACTATAATTTATTCCCGGGAAGAGAAGAGAAATCTTTCTCTTGAGGAGACCCCTAGTTTTTCTAGAATTCTGGATTCTTTTCTACCTGCTGGCACTTTTTCCTGTCACACACTGCAGAATGTTTTGGAATTGTGATGATGTGCTGTGCAAGCACGATGTCATAGCACCATGCCTTTCGCATCTTAACACACAAACTATAGGTTTCCTTGTTGCTCGTGAGAACTAGCTTAGTGCCTGTGCAGGTGCCCTGGCTGGTCCCTTAGGGGTCCACTGACTTTTAAACTGCAGGTGACCAGGTAGAGATCGACCATGGATTACCTCATATATTCTGGCTTGCTACATGGATACTTCCGTTGTGTCAGAATTCAGCTTTCCTGGTAACTCCCTAGGAGAGCTGCTGCAGAAGGGCTGAGAATAACCCAGTTGACACACAATGGGGAAAACTTTGGAAATGGGAGATAAGAATCCATGAATACATTCTTTTTCCTTTCTCCCCCCTGACTATTTAAACAGAAAAAAACGTATATATAGACATTTGGAAGACATCTCACGAGAATAAGCAGTCAGCCCCACCTTCACAAAGCCGTAACCAGCTAGGCGATGGATCCCTTTATATTGGCCTTTTCTCCTTTCCCACTGAATTTCCTTTTTCATCTCACTCCTGCTTCCTAAAAACTGTTCTCCTCGATAAAATATTAGCACATAGCTTGTGCCCCAGGCTGTGCTTTCTAGGGAAACTGTTCTAAGACAATCCCCAACAGAATTTTATTTTGGTAGAAAAAGCATGTGTAGTTCAAATGGGTAGCAGCTGAACCCTTAAGGTTTTAAATAGGATATATATCAAAGGGTGTAGGGAGGTGATAGGATAGGAAAGAAAAACGAGACAAATTGACTACTATTCTGCCCTTTCCAGTATGGAAGCCTAAGGCTAAACCCTGAACTTTCCTGAATCTCAGTTACCCTGACCCTAAAAGAGGGAAACTAATAGCTTCTGGGCAGTAAGAATGAGATGAGATAATAGATAGGAAGTAAGACAGATTATATCAAAGTTAATCTATAGATCCTGGAGTCAGACAAACCTTGGTTGGAATCCCAGATCCATCTTTTACAGGCGATGTTAACTTTGGCAAGTCAATACTTAACCTCAACGTAGCACCTAGTTCATAGAATCACTGAATGACAAACGAAAGAATGTATGCAAAGTGTTTCTTAGCACAATGCCCAGAACAGGGCTGCCACTAGATGTTACCTATTCTCACCTTTTAGATTACTTGTGATGCTTAAAGTATCATACAAACAATAGTTATTACCAACCGGTTATAAATTGGATAATCCTCTTTTTCATAATATGCACTTCTATCATTTATACTAAATGGAAAATATATCTTCTCCAAATGACATGATTTCTACAATGGGCATAAGTAACCAGATTATAGAATTTTCTATTTAATTCTTGTACTTGCGTCACAGTGAGAAGCTGTATAATGGAATTTGTGGAACTGAAGTAAATATAATATGGAAATGAAACCAAAGACTCAAGAAGCTCCTTTATGTGTCAGGAACTAGTTACTAAGAAAAGATTTCTCTTCAAGGAGCTTGCAATTCAGGAAGAAAGACAACAGAGGCAATCTTCTTGACTGTGACTGAATAAATACAAAGTATTATACCAGACAGAGACATCTAACCTAGTTGTGAGCAGCACTGACTGACTGGGATTCGTACAAACAACTTTTAATAATAAAAGCCGACAAAGAAAACAGACACATTTTCCTTATTAATTTTGAAGAAAAGAAACATTTAAAAAAAGAAATGGTTTGGTAAACAAAGTTGAGACAGTCTATCTTTAACTCCATCAAAGACCAATCAGAACTTGTTATCTTCAACCAGGAAAAAGTTTAGGAGACTGAAAATTTGGAGAGGAATAGAGTGTTAGAAATAGTCTTTCCACAATAATAATGCACACTTCTGGGGCTTCCCTGGTGGCACAGTGGTTAAGAATCTGCCTGTCAATGCAGGGGACATGGGTTCGAGCCCTGGTCTGGGAAGATCCCACATGCCGCGGAGCAATTGGGCCCGTGAGCCACAAATATTGAGCCTGCGCGTCTGGAGCCTGTGCTCCACAACAGAAGAGGCCGCGACAGTGAGAGGCCCGCGCACTGCGATGAACAGTGGCCCCCGCTCACCACAACTGGAGAAAGCCCTCACACAGAAATGAAGACTTAACACAGCCAAAAATAAATAAATAAATTTGTTTTAAAATAAATAAATAAATAAATAAATAATGCACACTCCAATTTGCCATACATTTCCAGAATCTTCTTTACCTAAAGAACTGGTTAGGAAGTATGTCTAAACTCCTCTTGTAATCTCTTGTGACACAGAATGAAATCTATATGTTTAGGATGAGCTGAAAAGATGGTCTCAGCTTCAGAATACCCACAAGAATTTCTGCAAAGTGATTAGACAAAAAAAGTCAATGATGGCCTACATCTCTAGATACAAGGACAAGTGGATGTTCAACAAATAACATTTGCTGGGGGCGGTAATGAAAACACTCTCTTTCATGCTGTGGCAACAGCAGTAAAATATAAAAAGATTAACAGGTGTTCAATACAGACTACTCCCCTGAATTTAAGTGGTTTCCTTTCCTCTGCCTGGGGGATGAAAAAACTAAGTAAAAGCACTCATTCTAGGATTCTAGATTCTTAGAACATTACTGTGCGGTAGAAAGTAGAAAACAATAGATATTTATCTTGGTAAAATGAAGACTACAGAGTGTATGAGCTTTTTGGGTAGAAAACAATTTTTATCTCAATTCTATTTCAAAAAAGCATCAGAAAGATTCCTTTATATTGTACAGATCTCTAGCTCACCCTGCAGGGCAAAAGATACTGTCATTTTTATTATGATTAGCAGTAGTAGCTAACTTTCATTGGGAGCTTATTATGTGCCAAAACTATGCTCAGTGCTTTATATAACTTATTTTGATTTTCCTGGAGTTTAAGACTAGGATTGGGGGAGGGGGAAGGGGGGGAGAAGGTTTTTTTTGGAGTGGGGGTCAATCCTTGGAAAGAGGAGTGAGCAAATGAGGGAAATGAGATGAGGAAGGAGCAAAACCTAGTAAGAATCTTCTATATAGATCTCTGATTTTAGCAACAAGGTCTTGACCTTGCCAAGACTTCTAGGAAGCATGCAAAATTACTTCCATAATTGTCCTTCCGAACAACAGGAGGCTCGGGCATTTATCCACTGCCTTCCAGCTCCCACTGGTTAAAGATTATCTCCTCTGCACTTCTGGGCTGCCCTTGCACTTGAACTGAGGGGACTCCCAAGGTTTGGAGAAGGCCTTGGGGCCAAACACAGGAAGGTAAGCAACACTTGACGTGGGATGTGATCAGTATGAATCAGAATCATCCATCAAAGCTTTGGCTGGAATCAGAGGCGAGCCAAAGAGAGGCTGCAACGGCAACAGGACAGTCTGTGATAAGACTTGTTTTCTTTAATCCTGACAACGCCCTATTATACTGTTATCATCCCCATTTACTGATGAGGATAGTAAGACCGGGAGAATATAATTTGCCCAACTTCACACAGCCAGTAAATGGTAGAACAGGACTTCAGACCCAAGCCGGATGATCCTAGAATGTGAAGTCTTACAACCTCATTACCTAATTTACACAACCTCTCATCCAAGAGACTCATTTACATTTTCCAAGTATGAAACTCACGGCTAAACCGACTTCCCTAACACATCTTTAAGAGGCAGGTACCTTTAGGATTGAGTTGAAGTTGTGACTGCGCTCAGGGGAGAACTGAATATAAAGCTTCTGATGAGAGCTTCTAATAGAATTATCCACCAAGATTTCTGGACTGGCCTCCTGGGGTTATTTGCACAGGAAAGATATTCCTATGCACAAAGGTAGGATTTTTTCATAATAATCACATTTACATTAAAGCGCTAGGCTAGACTATCTCCATTGTGGAAGTATGAGCACCATATTAAGGGAATGAAGTGAGCTGGTTTTCCTACTCCACTGAGAAAGTAACGCAGGTTAAAACAGTCCCTTGGGTTTGTAGGTTTTGAGATGATACACAATTTTTCAAAGTGAGAAAGAAAGCCTACTTTACCAAATGGATGAGTAAGACAGGCTGTAAGTTATTTCTTTCTCATGTGTAAAGTTATTTATTGTAGCACTGTTGGCAAAAAATTAAAATAATCTAATTGTAGTGGTAAGAATAAATAAAGTTTGGTCTTTTTTGTACAGTGGAATGTAGAGGTTAAAATAAAAGAATTAAATATTCATGTATAAATCTCAACAACAAAATGCTGAGTGAAAAAGTAACAGGTAGAGTATGATACCATTTAAACTTAAAGAGAAATATGGAACGCTTCACGAATTTACATGCCATCCTTGTGCAGGGACCATGCTAATCTTCTCTGTATCGTTCCAATTTTAGTATATGTGCTGCTGAAGCAGGCACGGCTGGAAGTTATGAAAGAAAACCAAGATCCCTAGAGAGGTAGCCAACAGAAGAGCTCTCTAGGCTGTCTTAAGTATTGCAATGCATAGACTCGTAAGTGAGGTGACTACATACGTATCCATCAGATCAGGTATACTCGAAGGTAAAAGGGGTGCTATTGATAATTTCACTGAATCGACACATGTAAACCTGGACCAGAATGTACCCTATTCATAGGGCAAGAGGATACACCTGTGTTTTTCCCATTGTTACTGTGACATGAGACTCATTCTGAGCGTCTGCAGATTCTTTGGCCCTATCCCTTAGTTGCTGTAGCAGAATCTCAGGTACAGGGCTCCAAATTCTGAATTTTAACAATACCTCCAGGTGATTCTTCAACATACTAATGTTCATGCACCAGTGACTGAGATAATCAAATTCAATGTTTCTGTATATATGTGTGCATAATTCACATAGAAATTTAAAGACTAAAATAACTCAGTGTTACGATTAAGACCATAAAAACTGGGAGGAAAACAACTCCGTTGATCTCGTGTATTAATTAATGTGTATGGTACATATTTATTGAATCCCCGGTAAATATGAGTTTGATAATAGGGGAAATAATGTAAAAAATTAAAAAATAATGTATTCCTTGCTTTCTCTGAATGTATAGTCTAGCACGGGAGGCTGTAGAGTAATAACAATAATAAAATAAACAATAATTACAATTCATACATCAAGGATGATGAGGGGATTAAGAAGTAACACTAGATTATAAACTTCCTGAGGACAAGGAACTCTGTCTGTCATATGCCAGAATATACTGCAGAGTGACCAACCATTCTGTTTTGCCCAGAGCCGAGGGGTTTCCCAGGACACAGAACTGTCAGTGCTAAAACAAGGAAAGCCTGGGCAAATCAAGACAAGCTGATCACCCTATTAGTGAAAAAGGCAATCAAAAGAGAGTCTAATAAAAAGGAATATGTTACTGAAGAAGGTTAGCAGAAGGTATTCACTTACACTGAGGTCTATCATTTTCCAAGTTCTCTATATACATCATCACAACAAGGGTCTAAGCTAACTGACAGGAGAAAACTGAGGCTCAGAGAGGTTAATTACTTTGCCCTAGATCCCACAGCTGGAAATGGCTACGCTGGGCCTGGGAGAGGAGTCCAGGGCTGTTTGAATCCAAAGGCCCCAAGGGTAAGGTAAGACGAGGCTCTAAGTTCTTTGCTCAAAACTTCAAAAGAGGCAGAAATGTGGACTTACAATTGAATTCTTCATCCTGGGAAAACCATCCATGTTTTATTCAGGGAAAGCCCTTTTGTTTTTATTAACACACACACATGCCCAAGATAGTTTGCTTGCCTCCCTCCCTTCCTTCCAGCAGCTGCTTTGAAGATGAACAGAGGCTCCAGAGGGAGCAGAGCTGTTTCCAGCAGCTGTTTCTCAAACACCTAACTTCATTTCAGATCAGAGCTGGGGTGTGAAGCTCTTAAAACCTTTGCTGCTTCATTCACATGAGAGCAGAAGCATCCCAAACTATCAGCGCCTCACCAGCAGCCTATCTGAATGCCTCTCTGGGTACTGGGTGCCTCGGGCACAATGTGGTGTGGAGCTGTTTGTTAACTCTGCTTTCAACGTCTCTCCCCCTCACTCCCCTCTAAGAAAGGCAAACCCAGAAAGGAGGCAGTATCTCACTCAAGCTTCCTCTTCCTCTTGCTTCCCTCTATCTCCCTCTCCTTCTCCTTTTACATTTTATGATTAAGAAGTATTTAAATTCTAAAAAGAATGAGAAAAATGACACGTTCATCCTAAAATTGCAAAATTAGCATTTTGTCATATATGATGAAATCCTTTTTGGAGGAAATCAGATGTTACAGGTAGGATGAAAACTCTTCACCCCTGCCCAAATGCATTTCCCTCTTTTTCTCCCCATCAACATCATTATAAAGTTGGTGTGATTAACTCCATTTGGGTTCATACATTTTTATTAATATGCATATGTCCATAAGCAACAGGAAATAATATCGTTGGGTGAGTTATCCTTTCACTCTTCATTAATAGTATCATCCTGTATACCACTACTTAGATCTTAAATTTTTATTGAATCTTGTTTTTACAGGTACAATCATGGGAATACATGACAAATCAGCACATTGATTCATGTTGCTTTATGGTATTCCATCACATGAATAGTGCACAGTTTCTTTTTTTAACTCTCCAGTGTTAAATACTTAAATTATCATTTTTTACTCCCTCTTGCATTTCTGTACTTCTACAATAAACCTAGAGGTAGATTTTACTCTACGATCTCCATTGTACAGAGAAGAAAATCGAGGTTGAGATCAATCAAATACATCAAATTTATACCACTAACAAGTGAACCACTGGAATCAAGAAACAGGTTGGAGGAGCCTTAAACTATTTGTTTCCCATATACAAAACTCCACAAGAAAGGAAGGAAAAGCAATTACAGTACCACGTCAACATTGTGTTCAAAGGTATTTGTTTTCCACACTTGTATCTACAGGGCTTAGCAGGGTACTTGAAAGTAGGGGGTGTTAAACAAATATATACTAAATCATTGAGCTGAAAAGACATGAAGACCAAGTCTCAGGAGGTTCTAAGATAAGTTGTCAGACACACAGCCCTGGAGACAAAGAGCCCTGGATCTAACATACAGAATCAAATACGGAACCAGAGAACCAAAACATGTTGAGAGAATGAGAAATAGCTGGGTGGGCAGTATATAGCGGTTGTATATCCCACCTATACAAGCCTGAGACAAACACCTGGGATCTTACATGTCATTAGTGGACACGTAAGTGTTTGAGCCATTTACACTCAAAGGAGATGGGAGAGGGCAAGCCCAGGAATTGTCACTGGGTCACGGAATAGTACCACGTTTTGGAAGAAAGCAGTTCTTCTTCTCTTGCATAAAGTAAACTTGGTTATTTAAACCATCAGTTTCTTCTACCATATAACCCTAAACATATGCAGTTTTTCTCCTATCTCAGTGCACAGGACTAGTCAATGAGTTATGAACATAAATGGCTGCCATTCACAAGCACTTGGTCTGTACACAAATGTAGGATTAAATGAGATACAACACCTAAGCCATGGGTACAGTGCCTGGCACATAAAAAGAACTGAATTCAGATTCACTTCAACAATATTATAAAGAGGGAAGGACTCTCCTTTTATATTTGAAGACTAGAAAAACAATCTCTTCTCTTAATAATGAAGAAATTAAGTGGCAGTGAGGTTTATTGGGGGGGGGCAACAACCTTGAGATGCAAATTGTATTGTTGCTGATTATTTTTCTGAATATCACATGTGTTTATAATCTAGTAAACTCATGCAAACCTCTTTAACCAGAACCTTTTTTAAAGCTTCCTGAGAGACTTAATAGACAGTAAGAAGGAAATTCGTATTTTTCTCAAACAGTGCTCAAGGCAAGCACATTTTACTATTTTTCAAAACCTAATGTCTCCATCCAGGGAAAACAAACTGAATTACTCTAGAGCACATGTGGGGCATTAGGCTCATCCACACATCGGGGACGCTGAGCACTCTGCAGTAGATGGCACAGATAGGACCCTGCTGCCTGGCCGTGGAACTCGAGAGGGAGGTTTGAGTGGTTCACTGTTACTGGGATTTATAAAATCGCTCTCTCCCAACCAAGCAATTTGCTCTTCCAGATTGTATTTTTGAAGCATATTTTGGTTTTAATAAAGCAAGTATTTAAGCCACATTGTAAAACAGGCTCTCAGTCATTCAGAACTGTGAATTTGACACTGGTATCCCCCAGTGATAACTTTTATGTGGTTGACATAACCCAACCACATAAAAGTCAACGTTATGTGTGGTGTGTGTGTGTGCGTGCACGTGTGTGTGTTGAATCTCAGCCAGAAACTGGAGAAAGGTCAGACCCAATCCACATACCCCAAATTTGAGGAGGTTTCAGCAGGAAAGGAAACACTGATATCATCAGTCTCATCTCAAATGCAAGAGGGACCCTCTCCAACTTGGCAAAAATGAAAGTAAGGCTATTCATTCTCCCCTCAGAGTTACAAAATACTCCTCATATTTCTCACGTGGGTTGAGACCTGGACACAAAGACAGACTGAAGCTCAGCTGGACTGGCAGTTTGAGGGTAGGGTCTTGTTAAAGTCCAGATGAGAGAGGGGTGAGTGTCTTAGCTTAGTAATTCTCAAACCTGGCTGCTCACTAGAATCAACTGGGAAATTTTCAAAACTATCCGATGCTCAGAACCAAACACAGACTGCAGAAGAACTGCAGAGGAGGCTAAGCATCAGTATTTTTTAAAAGCTTCCTGGTTGATTCTAATATGCAGCCAAGGTGACATAAGTAGATCTGGACACAATAATTTTCCCGCCCAAGAGTAAACACACATTGCACCCACAATGAGAGAAAATGCATTGGCCTTTTTACCATCTTGAACAAATTTAATCTATACTTATTTATTGCTGTAATCAAAGGTCTGGCATATATCAGGAATTCACTCATAATTAATGACTAAATGAATGAGTGATCACTAGCTAGCAAAAATATTACACTAAAATAAGGTTGCCCTTTACTCTGTGTAACTAACATACTGCTCAAAACCCCTAAAATTTGCATAATATTTGATGATTCACTCAACTCTTCATAAATTATCATGAAGAATTCATGAAAAAGCTACAAAGACATATGTACAAAGTACTCATCACACTGCAGTACAGAGATTCAATAAGTCAATTATGATATATCCATGCAATGGAATTCTATGCAGACACTAAAATAATGTCTTGAGCTACTTTTTAATATGGAAATCTGTCCATGATATATTATTGATAAAGAGCACATTAAAAACAGCATGGATAAAAATAATAATTTTGATTTAATAAATACATAAATTGTGTGTTTGTGTGTGTGTCTACATAGAAAAATCTGGTAGGCATAAACACTAACGTGGTTAACTATGAAGGATAAAAATAAAGATGATTTTCAGGCTTCCCTGGTGGCACAGTGGTTAAGAATCCCCCTGCCAATGCAGGGCATACACGTTCGAGCCCTGGTCCGGGAAGATCCCACATGCCATGGAGCAACTAAACCCATGTGCCACAACTACGGAGCCTCAAAGCCACAACTACTGAAGCCCACGTGCCTAGAGCCCATGCTCCGCAACAAGAGAAGCCACCGCAATGAGAAGCCTGCGCACCACAATGAAAAGTAGCCCCTGCTCACCGCAACTAGAGAAAGCTTGCGTGCAGCAACGAAGACACAACACAGCCAAAACTAAATAAAACAAAATAAATTAATTTTTTAAATAAATAAAGATGATTTTCACACTCTTCTTATACCTTTTCTTTATTTTCCTCAACTCACATTTTTTTTTTTTTTTTTTTTTTTGCGATGCGCAGGCCTCTCACTGTTGTGGCCTCTCCCGTTGCGGAGCACAGGCTCCGGACGCGCAGGCCCGCATCGTCAGGCAGACTCTCAACCACTGCGCCACCAGGGAAGCCCCATTATTTTAACAATTGCAATTTCTTGGTATGTAATTTTTTTTCCAAAGTTGGGAGCAGCTCCAGCCATCCCCATTCCAGGTCCATCTTGATTTCAGAACCCTCACCACTTGCAAATACAGTCAGATCAAGATACAACAATGGAAAGGGAGAAATGGATCTTTAGTGCCCTGTTCATACCTATGGGTCAGTCTCCACTATTTATGTTGGCCACCACCTCCCGCAAGTAAGCTCCCATCAGAAACTGATAACTTAGTTTAACCTAGTACATCCAGTTATATCCATAAAACCTATTTCTTGAGGACATCTGCTTCCATATGTAATGGGGCTAGGTTATCTGGTATAACTATTTCTTAACGCAAATTAGTTTAATACCTAATCTGTCATCATTCACAGGGATAGTTACTTTTTCTTTTTTTTTGGCTGCACCGCGTGGCTTGGCGGACCTTAGTTCCCCAACCTGGGATCGAACCTGCACCCTCGGCAGTGAAAGTACAGGGTCCTAACCACTGGACTGCCAGGGAATTCCCCAGATAGTTACTTTTTGAAGCAAATATCAAAACACAGAAATGCCTCTAATGTGACATGACAGCTTTCAGAAACAGAACCATGGTAAGAATTGATTTCTCCCTGACAGAGGGAGAGGTGACATTGTAGAGGAGAGAAGTAACTACTAATAATAAGGACAGCCAGAAATGTTCAGATGTTTTCTGTGCCTGATACTGTACTTTGTAGGACTGATAGTACTTTGTGGGATTAAGGAATATAAATATTATAAACAACAGATGATGTGTGTACTATTACTATACCCATTTCATAGATGAGAAAACAGACGCTTAAGGAGCTTAAGACTTGCCCAAGGACATATAAACAATAAGTGGCAGAACTGGGATCATACTGCAGGTGCTCTGGCTTCAGTTTCCGTTCTCTGACCAACTATGTCACAGACTATGTAGTTTCTAGACCTTCTAAAATCCACAGCTCAATTTAATTCAGTCCTCAATACCAATTATGTAAGTTTCTGGGATAGGTGATATTACTGGTGAATAAAACTTGATTGGGGTCCTCTAGAGGCTTCTACTGATGTAGCAATTTATTCCAGCCACAGAAGAAGAAAACCAAAATTCTCAAGGATTGTTTACCTTCTAGACTAGTGATTGTCAAAGTGTGGTCCCTGGACTAGTACCACCTGAGATCTTACTAGAAATGCAAATTCTTGAGCCCCACCCCAGGCCCACTGGATCAGAATCTCTGGGAATGGGGTCCAGGATCCGTGTTTAAGAAGGCCTTCCAGGTAAGAAGCCCTGATCTAGGCACCATATCATATGTGTCACAGGAGTTATCTCATTTAATCCCCACAGCCAACTTTTAATGTCAGCTCATAATTCCAGATGAGGAAACTGAGGCATGGGCTGCTGAATGGGTTCCTCAAAAGGCATAGTTAGTAAGAGATAAGGCTGGAAATCTAACCCACTTCTGTGAGAGGCTCCCACTAAGGTGGAGTGAATGGGATAGAGCACATCTTTTGACTTTGCTACTACTTCAACACAACCTTCTTTGTTTGCAGTGTTAAAAAACATTCTGCAAAGGTGTATCAAGGAATACAATTTAATGGAAACTAAGATACATGTGGGCAATTATCTCATAATAACATTCTACTTATGAAAGGATGCTATAGTGTAATTAGACACCAGGAGGCCAGGGGGAAAAAGTGGCTCTTATCTTAACTGCTTCACAATAGTGGAGTGTTGTCAGAGAGTTATTCACACAACAGATGCTCTGAAGATAATGTGCTGATTCTGTGGGTTGCTGCCTAACCCCACTGCAACAGAGCCTCTAGTCCTCATGCACAGAGACATAAGTCCTCCCTAAGCAACGTCTAATGCTTGCAGCAGAACTATAAATCGAAGCTAATGGGAGAAAATGCAACTCCTCCATTCAGATTTTCTGAAAATATTTGCCTGCGATGTTTTGTGCATCAGAGACTGCATGCACACACGGAAAGACACTATTTATTCTGGGTTGGCTTCATTTGGAGAGCCAGATTAGGGAAGGTAATCAAGTACATTTCACTTTTACCTAGTAAATAAGTTAAATGGTCCCTGTGGTTTATTCATTAAAACTTTTATGGTATGTTCATCAATTACCAAACAGCTTGAACAAAGCAGAGGCAAATTAACTTTCTCAAATCCACATGGCTTGCCAAAAGGAGTATACTCAAAGCAATTCCACTGGTTTAAAGTTCATCCAAAATACTATTAGCTTGGAGTCCAATTCTGAACTGTCAAGGGGAATATATACAATCGTAATTTCAGATCATTATCATGGCATTCCAATGCAAATGGCCACGATTTAATTCATTATCACTGACATTACATCTTTATTTTGTTACCAACTGGTGACTGACATTTCCAGGGCTACAAGAAGCAAATGCTAATTAGACCACTGTGTACTCTTACCCTTTCTTCTTTTGCTGCACTTTTCCATATTTGAGGAGACATGCCGGAGGCTACTTCTGACCAGCTGCTGGCCCTTGACACTCCTTCTCCAGGCCACCATCCCTGGGATAAAATGAAGCTCCTGTGAATTTCCAGTTCTGTGCATTGTGCCTCTGAAATGGAGCCTATGTAATGGAATGACCCCTTCTTTAAATCACCTGACCAACCTAATTTAGGAAGTCTAAAGCACTCCAGGGTGACAGAGCACAGACATTAACATGCAAACAAACTGCCATGAAAGTTCAAATTTGCATTTAGACTGGACAAAAGGGAACGAAATGGCTTTCTATGCTGTTCCTTGCATCATCAGAGTTTCACAAATTACTAATCTCTGTAATGATGCCAGAAGGGAACTTCCTCTGATCCTCTCATTCATGCTTAGGTAGACTCAATTCATCTCTGAAAAGCATACCTTTTCACCTTCAACATGAGATGAGAAAGAGCTGTAAAATCTCAAACAGCTCCAGTGAAATGTTTAATAGGTTCAAATGAAAGCAATTAGTAAGTACAAAATTGAAGCTCCTCAGATCTTTGCGCTACAGACTCAAGGAAAAGACATAAAACATCGATTTTCTTTCCATTTCCCTGATATGTCACAATAATTCTGCCTTCAAGACAATGTCTGTCTCCAGAAGCTCTGTGAGAATGTTATTTATTCTCTCATTATTTAGCTGCAATAATAATGATAGATGATCATTACAGGCCAGGTCCCCGGTAATTGGCTTTGCATACTTTAATCTTCAAAACAACCCATGGGGGTATAGCTCAGGGATAGAGCATTTGACTGCAAAACAACCCTGCAAGATATGAACTGAGTTATCAATGAGGAAGAGGAGTCTGGCCAATGCAAATGGAAATCGTAACTCTAGTTAGGCAGGGTGATCGGTACCTTTTATTGACTGTTTTCTCTTTTCTGCATCACTATGCACTTCTCTACCTGTTTCCTTCATTTCCCAAGCCAACTCTTTTCTTTTGAATCCTTATTAGGGTCTGGTTCTGGGGAACCCCAATTAAGACAACAGAAGGCGGCAGGATCCTGAAATTAAAAATTTACCTTCCTGGTGTGTTGAATGTGGAATGAATAAATAAACTATTCCAGTATCACTTGAGCAAAAAAGTAGGTGTAGTAATCAAGGAAAGGGAATTAAAAATGAATAGATTTGAAATGCTTTTCTCTATACTGATATTCAGAGCTGGGCTAGAAGATTTTATCCTTTAATATGATTGATACATATATAATTTAATAATTTAATTATAATTTATAGTTTCAAGCACAGTTACACAGTTACAATTAGGTAGGTATACCTGACTTGGAATTATGCTTTAGAAAGCTGGCATACAGAAAGCCACTGCTGTACTTAAAATGCCTAACCCTGAATGCAGCCCTCAAAAGCATGAGCTTGGGTCCCCCCAAAAAGGAAGCACTTCTCAATAACAACTTTCCAATACTCATTTTCCTCATTCATCATCTAATCATTAATAAATTTCACTTGAATAACTGTACATCTCAGACTGAGAGAAAAATGAGGTTTCATGTGTTACATGTGCCATTGCTACCCTACTTCTAAAACCTAAGTGTCCTGCTGAAAAAGTATGTGCCCTGGGGCCCAAGACTAATAGAAATTTCAAAGCCTGTTTTATGTTTGCAAGTTAATCTTTCTTTGTCCTCCATCTCATCCAGCAAATACAATATCATAATAACACAACTCATCTCTGTTTTTGAACTTGGCTTTGGATTGAGGATCATTGTGTCTTTGCCTTCAGATGTCTCACTTTGATGTATCTACTTCAAAGGGAGAGATAAAACCCAAAGTTCATTCTCACAATGGGACATCTTTTAAAGCCAAAGAGAAATGTTGGTCCTCTTTGTGGTACACAGCAGCCTGGATTCACTTTGAGATCCTCACTTGAAAGTCCCTGGGCAAGTGCAAAACGGCTTTAGTGATTTATCTTGCTACTGTGAGAACAGAATCGCTGTAGCTATGTCCATTGCACAAGTGGGCAGACAGAAGTTGTGGGAGTGAAGCAGGGAGAAGACCTCGGGGAAATAGGTTTTCTCATTGCCTCTTCCTAATTACTAGCCATGTAGCTAAACTCTTCAGCACTAATGGCTCCACTGGGTATAAATAGCATCTATATATATCTTTGGACGTATAAATCTGGGCTGGAGGAAGGAGGAATCTGTTCAAACCCACATTCTTATCTCTCTTTTACTCTCTCTCTTTCTCCCTCTGAACTCAACTCCAATCATATCAAAGAAAGAAGAGTCTTTGTATATTTCACCACTAGACATAGCACATTTCACTTTCTAAAACTGTTTTCGATTGGTCCTTTCAATTTGCCATTCTATTTGACTCTTAAATTTCCCATAATTTTGAAGAAATCTCTTTCTAAATTCATTTCTTCCACCTTCAAATTCTAATAGATTGCAATTTCCACAGGGATGCATAAATTCTTATTTTCTTTATATCCTCAGTGCCTAAAACAAAGTCTAGAATATATTATTCAACCAATGCATGTTTATTGAGTGAATAAGTGAAGAAATAACCAAATGAAATTTTAATGATTTGCTCTCCTTTAAATCCTCCTCCTTTCTCTAAGCATGCTCATAGCTGTGCTACCTTGAGAACAAATTGTAATGTTTTTGCATTCTGTACCCTCTGAAATAAATTTATCAGTTTCAAAGCACAAGATGGCATATCCCTTCCTACTACCCGCTTCCCTAGTGGGAGCAATTATATAACCAAAGAAATGGATCAAATTACCAGTCTTTAAAAGTTAAGGAGTGTTATCTCAGCCAAAGCTAAATACAGAGGCTGTCCCCCTCTGCTCCATGCTCACTCTTACCTTCTTTGGATGATATATCATGTCAATACCCTGATACTGCTATGGTTCCCACTGGGAGAATCTCAACTGAGGTTTTAATGGAGGCAGTGGCATAACTGAGAATAAGTAGAATCTTAGGTCACTAGTGGGCTAATATTTTATTGGCAATTTACAAAATATTTTCTGAGTGCTAAACCTGCAAGGATTACACTAGACATTCTAAAGGATTTTTAAAAATCATATAGCAATCCAGCACTCAATAAACTAAGATTCTAGAAAAAATAAGACATGTGGATGTGGATAAATGTCCATACTTCATGGGTAAAAATTATTTATCTCATAAAAAGCTTCAAAATGAAGTACTATTGGGAAAGGGATTTCACTGGATCACAGAGAGCTTCAAACAGGGAGTGGCATTTTAACAAAGCCTTGAAGGAATGAATTAGTATGTGAACACTTTGCAGTGGTATGCTTAAACAAATAATAAAAGCCCTGATCTGTTGCGTTTGGCAATTTCCATGTTATAAATACCCCAACCATGGCCACCAACCAGCTCTCAACATTCCTGAAAAGTTTACAATTAGCTCTCATGAGCCAGCTCCAACACACCACTGTTTGATAAATTTCAACTTAGGCAACCCCTGTTATGAATTTAAATGTTGTATATGAAATTGAAAAGATCCAGTTGTCCCCATATTGAAGGACATGTTGCAATGAAGGAAAAGTGGTTAAGGGAAGAGAACTAGACAGGCTTTGAAGCACTTTTAGCTGACCCCAGTTCAAAGAGTCATGATTACACCCAGGAAAATTATCCCCATCTCTGAGTAGCTCTGAGATTTGGCAAAGTGAAGACGTATTGGCAGTTTGACTTAATCAGAGTATTTCATTAAAAATTTGATCATATGTCTTCATATTCCAAATCTAGGAGTCCTATTTAAGATGATAATGGATTTAGGAATACTAAATCTATAGAATCCTTCTATAAAGATTTTTTTTAATCTTTATAGTCATGAAATGAAGAATTTAAAACAATGTTTATAGTCATGAACGGAAGAATGAAGTTAAAATGGAAGAGGTCTGACTATTTCTCTGTGAAACCCAAGTTGGCTGGAAGTCAGGGTTTCTTTGGGCAATTGCCTGATGATGGGAGAGAATTTGGCAAAGGTAACCCAGGATTCTGGATATGCTTGTGTTTTGTTTACTGAGCCCAGGGGTTTATTTCTCAAATGAATTCCTTTTTTATTGTGATGGTAGTAATCATGAAAATCCTCCTGGTAATAAGCTCTGTGAAGGTTCCTTGGCAAAATGGCCTATAAATATTGGCCATATGCCACATTTCAATATTTTGGTTTGAAACGCAGCAACCCAAAGCTCAGGAAACATTTTCAGAAAAGACCCATTGTTCTGGCCCTCAGCTGGATTCCTGAACAACAGGCTCCATATACTGTCTTGCTGCCATGATTCTGGGCACGAGTAGAAGACACCTCCCTAGTCACATTGCTTAGTGTCCAGCCTCCAAAATGAGCAGAGATCTGTAAAAAGTGCCTCTCTATTGGGTGAGAGGGTGGACTATTTGAACACCAAGATCCTTCATCAATCTTTAATGTTATGAATCTAAGAGCCATTCAGTTCTGAACTCCAAAGGAGAGAGAAGGTATGACAGTGGGCAAACAAGAAGCATGGCTTCCAAGCATGAACTGGTCACTAACTCATGGAGGTGTTGGATTACCCAACCACTGCATCTCCTTCCAACTCTACAAATCGACAAATCTACTGTCAAGAGCATTCTAAACTCTTCTTTCAGCATTGGGCTCTATCTAAAAGACAGATAAACTACATTCATTCAATACCATTTAAGAAACATTGATTGTCTTCCACACGGTACCTACTAAATTTGACATGATGGAATCAAGAATTAAAGAGAAAGGACCTCTGCATGAAACTGATCACAGTTGATAGGAAAACTACAATTGAAAAGACAACTGAAATATATTCTCTTGGTACAAAGATCCCACCACCATTCCCTCCAATGAGATATAATCTCCTAATGGGTATCGCTTATATGTGGAATCTAAAAAAATGGTACAAATGCACTTATTTACAAAACAGAAACAGAGTTACAGGTGTAGAAAACAATCTTATGGTTACCATGAAGGAAAGGGCAGGGCGGGATAAATGGAAGGTTGGGATCGACATATAACACACTACTATATATAAAATAAATAACTAATAAAGACCTACTGTATAGCACGGGGAACTCTACTCAATACTCTGTAGTGGCCTATATGGGAAAAGAATCTAAAAAAGAGTGGATATATGTATATGTATAACTGATTCACTCTGCTGTACACCTGAAACTAATACAACACTGTAAATCAACTATACTCCAATAATTTTTTTTAATCTCCCAATGGTCATTAGAATTACATAACAGTTAGGACACTTAAAGATATATCAGGTCAGCCTAGTCACCCCTTAGGTTTGCCCTAGACAGTAGAGCAGGTTACGCTAAACGATACAGGTTTGTCAAAGCACACTGGAGGTTTCATTTCAGCCGACCTTATCTTTGTTGATGCACTAAGGTACCTTCATTGTTATCCCTGTCATCACCATAGGCCTCAGGATCAAGTAGAAAGGGTTTTACCCCCAGCTCTGCCACTTAACTAACATTGAGATATGGCACAGTTGGCACTTACGAATCAGTTTCCTCAACTGCCTAAAGCGGGGTATATTTTACTTCTCATCACAGGCTCAAAAGCAATGTCTATGAAAAGGCCACTCAATAAATGTGACCAATTATTCATTTCAGTATTATGTTACCTATGCATGCATAGCATAGACCCTCTGCTTGTTTTTACATGTTTCATAATATTTGAATGAGGCAGGGTTGAGCAGGTGTGTTCAAGAGAATATTCTTCCATCATTCCCACTGGATCGTCAAAATATTCATAAATAATTATGATGTTATCTTGAATTTTTCCTTTCTTATCAAGGCTGTTGCAGGGGTATCAGTTCTACTTTAATCTTCTCTTCCCTCTCTGTCTCAAATTATGAATGCCACTATATTCTAAAACACCGTCATAATTACCATTAAGAAGATTCATTCAGGTATCTATGGAAACAGAGAAAAAGAAATCAAATTTAGTCATGTCAGATGGGGTGTCAAGGAAGGCATTTAGAAAAGAGCAACAACCTTTGAGTTAGCTGTGAAATATGAGTGAGCACTAGAGAGGAAACAAAAGAGGGGCTCAGGTGTGATGCAAAGGCACTGAGACTCATGAAAGCTCATGCTGCCTCTGGCAGCTCACTCCATCCCGATGAAGAATGCAGTACAAAAGGATGTCAGCTGAGACTGGCAACAGTTGAGGATCAAATCTGAAGGCGCCCTGAACACCACGCTAAGGTATTTGAATATAATTTATCTAGAAAGCAAGAGTGGAGTGAGCCCCTGAAGGGTTGAGGCAGGTGGCTTACATGATCAGATTTACATTTTTAAGAGTCACAAGGGAAACAGCATTGGGGATGGACTAGAGGAACAACAGACTGAAAGTAGGGAACTGCACACTAGGAAGCCCTGCTATTCTACACTTGGCCTTATTCACTAACATCTTGCAATTTTTATTAATCAACACTCATGAAATGACAGATAAATAACAACATTTTCTCAATTAAGTGGGAGTGGGAGGGGGTGGGTAGGGTAGGGTGAGAGAAGAGTAAGGCGTGATTGGAAGAAACTTGCCATCTATTGCCCTACTAATTGGAGGTTCATGTCTTGCTAGTTTCATGAATGCTTCCCATTTGAGAATAAATCTAAGGCATGATTCATCCCTAATTATCAGAAACAGAGAAAAACAAACATAAACCAAACACCTCATTTGAATTGTTCATTTCTTTTAACTACCTAAAGATTACAGCCACAGGTTCTTCACCAACTTATAGGAAAGTAAACACAATAAACAGACAGGTAAAGACGACTCATCTAGGGGGTACTGTGAAAATAATCTAAACAATGAGTGTTCTGGAGACATTTGATATGCACACATCTGCATTATCTAATCAGCACCACACAATCAGATTTCAGTAGTACTAAAGGCAAATATCTGAAGCTCTCTCCCACTGTTCAGACTGTATGTAGACTGCCATGAAAACCCCATCATATGGGAGAAGGTTTTATATAAAGGGGATATGGCTTTAGTATTTAAAGAATGTGATGTAAATGAGTGCTTACATATACTGTTATGTGATTTGAAAATTACTGAAATATAAAATAATTATAATATTAATGATATGCATGTCCTGATTATTTTACATTATCTAATGATGAGTATTTACTATGTACCAGGCACTGGGAATAGTACTTTGCATTCATTATATCATTTGATATTTAAAGTGGTACCATCACTCCCATTATACAGATGAGGAAACTAAAGAAAGAGGAATTGTCCAAAATCATCTTTGTTAGTTGGAAAAAGACAGAACATGAGTTTGAGTCCAGGTATCTATGACACTACAGGTCATACTCTTAACTGCTGCTAAATACTGCCCTGGATATGGGACTCTACACAGTCTGGATCCACTTAGCTTTCAAGCAACTCCTTGTGCAAACCTCTCTCCTTTCAAGGAGGTCACACATTTTACCCTTTGCTAATTCAATGTAATAAATCCCTCCTGGAGTTCCCCTTGTTCTTTCTTCATTCATTTGGTGATCCTCTCTTACTCCTTTTTCAACATTTAGTTCAGGTTTTATCTCAACTTGAGATAGTTCAGGACTCATCTCAAAACCATGAGTCCTTTCTAAAGAATAAATAAATAAATAAACTAATTAATCAAATTACACTCCACCACATCTCAAAGCATGAGTTAAATAATTATACTCCTCCACTTCTCAAAGCATGAGTTAAATCACAGACATAATGCCTATGATCTGAATAAATATATATAGGTATAGAAATTAAATTTTTATGTTTAATAACATAATTAAAAATATTAATAGATATTCCAACCATATTACTTAAATTCAAATTTATGAGGAGTTTACAGCTAAAAGTTGTATTCTAAGAGTTAGTATTTCACTGAATAACCAATAGGTCATTGAAGAAATCAAAGGAGAGGTTTACATGAAGAAAATATCCCAAACAAACAATCTAACTTACACCTAAAAGGAACTAGAAAAAGAACAACAACAATAACAAAAAAGCCTAAAACTAGTAGAAGGAAGGAAATAATAGAGATCAGAGAGGAAGTAAATGAAATAGAGACTAAAAAACAATAGAAAAGATCAGTAAAACTAAGAGCTTATTCTTTGAAAAGATAAACAAAATTGACAAACCTTTAGCTAGACTAACCAAAAAAAAAAAAAAAAAAAAAAGAGAGAGGACTCACATAAATAAAATCAGAAATGAAAGAGGAGAAGTTAAATTGATACCACAGAAATACAAGGCATCATAAAAGACTATTACAAATAATTATACGCCAACAAACTGGACAACCTACAAGAAATGGATAAACTCCTAGAAACATACAATCTTCTAAGACTAAATCATGGAGAAACAGAAAATCTCAATAAACTGATTACTAGAAGGGAGATTGAAACAGTAATCAAAAATCACTCAACAAACAAAAGCCCAGGACAAGATGGCTTCATTGGCAAATTCTACAAAATATTCAAAGCAAATTTAAGACCTATCTTCTCAAACTCTTCCAAAAAACTGAAGAGAAGGAAAACCTTCCAAACACATTTTACAAAGCTAGAATTACTCTGATACAAAAATGAGACAAGAACACCCCAGAAAAAGAAAATTGAAGGCCAAAATCTTTGATGAACATAGATGCAAAAATCCTTAACAAAATATTAGCAAACTGAATCGAACAATACATTAAAATGATCATTCACCATGATCAAGTGGGATTTATTCCAGGGATACAAGGATGGTTCAAGATCTGCAAATTAATCAATGCAATACATCACATTAACAAAACAAAGAATAAAAATCACATGATCATCTGAATAGACACAGAAAAAGCATCTGAAAAATTTCAACATCCATTTTGATAAAAACTCCCAACAAAGTAAGTATAGAGGGAACATGGCTCAAAAAAGGCCATATATGACAAACCTGCAGCTAACATCATATGAAATGGCGAAAAGCTGAGAGCATTTCCTCTAAGATCGGAAATGAGACAAGGACACCCACTCTCTCTACTTTTATTCAATATAGTATTGGAAGTCCTAGCCAAAAAAGTAAAACAATAAAAAGTAATAAAAGGCATCCAAATAGAAAGAAAGAAAGAAAGAAGAAAGGAAGGAAGGAAGGAAGGAAGGAAGAAAGAAAGAAAGAAAGAAAAAGAAAGATGTAAAACTGTCACTATTTGCAGATGACATGATATTACATATACAGTACCCGAAAGACACCACCAAAAAACTGTTAGAGCTAATAAATGAATTCAGTAGAGTTGCAAGATAAATATATAAAAACTATAGCATTTCTATACACTAATAATGAACTATCAGAAAGAGCAATTAAGATACAATCTCATTTACAACTGTATCAAAAAGAATAAGATACCTCGGGATAAATCTAACCAAGGAAGTAAAAGACCTATATACTGAAAACTATAAGATACTGATGAAAGAAATTGAAGAAGACACAAATAAATGGAAAGATATTCTGTGTTCATGGATTGGAAGAATTAATATGGTTAAAATGTCCATACTACCCAAAGCAATCTACAAATTCAATACAATCCCTCTCAAAATTCCAAGACATTTTTCACAGAACTAATAAACAAATAATTCTAAAATTTATATGGAACCACAAAAGATCCCAAATATCCAAAACAATGTTGAAAAAGAAGAAAGCTAGATGTATCACACTCACTGATTTCAAATTATACTACAAAGCTACAGTAACCGAAACAGTATGGTACTGGCACAAAAACAGACACAAAGATCAATGGAACAGAATTGAGAGCCCAGAAAACAACTGACATATACATGAATAATTTACAACAGAGGAGCAAAGAAATACAATGGAGAAAGGATAGTCTCTTCAGTAGATGGTGCTGGGAAAGCTGGACAGCCAAATGCAAAAGACTGAAACTAGACCACCATCTTACACTATACATAAAAATTAACTCAAGGGGATTAAAGACTTGCATGTAAGACTTGAAACCATAAAATTCCTAGAAGAAAACATAGGTGGTAACCTCAATAACATCTGTGTTAGCAATGTTTCTGTGAATGACTTCAAAGGCAACATCAAATGGGACTATATCAAACTAAAAAGCTTCTGCACAGTAAAGGAAATAATCATCAAAATGTAAAGGCAATCTATTGCATTGGAGAAGATATTTGCAAATCATACATCTGATAAAGAGTTAATAGCCAAAATATATGAAGAATTCATGCAACACAACAACAAAAATATAAACAACCCAATTTAAAAATGAGCAGTGGATTTGAATAGGCATTTTCCAAAGAAGACATAAAGATGGCCAACAGACACACAAAAAGATGTTCAACATCACTAACTACCAGGGAAATGCAAATCAAAACCACATTAAGCTATCACCTCACACCTGTCAGAACGGCCATAATTAAAAAGACAAAAAATAAGAACTGTTGGAGAAGACGTATAAAAAAAGGGAGCCCTGTTGGTGGGAGTGTAAATACACTGTTGGTGCGAGTGTAAATTGGTGCAGCCACTATGGAAAGATAGTATGGAGATTACTCCAAAAATTAAGAATAGGGCTATTACATACCCAGCTATTCTACTTCTATGTATTCATCCAAAGAACACAAAAACACTAATTCAAAAAGGTATATGAAACGCTAAATTCATTGCAGCATTATTTACAATTAGTCAAGATATTGAAACAATCTAAGTATCCATTGATGGATGAATGGATTAGGAAGATGTGCTACATATACACAATGGAATACCACTCAGCCAAAAAAAAAGAATGAAATCCTGCCATTTAACAACATGGATGAACCTTGAGGGTATTATGAAAGTGAAATAAGTTGGACAAAGAAAACAAATACTAAATGATTTCACTCATATGTGGAATCTAAAACAAAAAACAAATTAACCAATGAAATAAAACAAAAATAAACTCATAGATACAGAGATCAGATTAGTGATCACCAGAGGGAAAGGGGTCAACTGTATGGTGATGGATAGTAATTAGACTTGTGATGGTTATCATTTTTTACTGCATACAAATGTTGAATTATAATGCCGTACACTTGAAACTTATATAATAAAAATTAAGTAAAATTAAAATAAAGCAGGCAAGGCTGAAAGACCTACATTGGAGCAGAGAATGAGCCAGTACTGCAATTGATTAAATTAGCTTTGGAACCAGGGGGAGAAAAGTTAGTATTTGCAGTCTGATGATTCAGAAATGTGAAAATTCACAGAATAACCAAAGATGGGTGAAAACAGTAAAATCACTCTTCCAGAGGAAACATTGGCTTTATTTTAGAATATCCTTCAAAACTTGGATATATCATTTATCATTTAAGCCTGTTGTGTAAAGATGAGAAAAACATTCATATATTTCCATATGTTTTCAAGAACTGATCAACAAATATACTAGAAGATCCAAATATACTAGACGGAAATGAGAATTGGCGATAAACTGCTCAAATCCCACTTCAAGAAAAAACTCATTGCCTGGGTGCAAGCAGTCTGATTAGGAGGCAGCCTCCAGCTCCTAGTTTCATCAGGGTCCTATCAACTTCAGAGTCAAGGTCCTACTCTTCCGGGAGCATCCTCTGGCCAAAGCCTAAGCAAACTGGTAGTATAATGCCTAACCACTTCTAATCTCTGTTCTGGAGCTCCCCAAGGTTACTCCCCAATATACATTTTATACTACTTGCTCTGTCTTGTCCTGTTTCCTAAAGAACCCAACCTATAAATATTTCACACACACACACACACACGTACACACACATGACAAGGAGACAGGAATGCTAAGATGGAGATCCAGGTTCTCACACATAAATGCTATGGGGGATTGAAGAAAACTTTGACAGTTTCTGTCTTTATAAAAGCCCCACCCTAGGCCTCAAGAAATAGTCGAAATTCCATTCTTCATCCTATGCTCTCCTCCCCTCCATACAAGAGGCTACCTTCCTTGTCCTCATCACAGCTAGAGATGCAGACAAAAATATTTCACTTTATTGTCCTGTGATGTGTTTACTTTGCCCTCAAATTCCTTGTCTGTATTAAAAAAAATACTAATGCCAAATTACTTTATGTAAAGTACCTAATTACTTCACATTAAGTACCAAAAAACAGGCTGGCATCTAGTATGCACTTAATACAAATTAGCTCCACTTTTTCTTAGAGGAATTACACTCATTTCTTCACTTAATGCTCAAATGTTTCTATTAAGTAATCATAACTTGTACGGTATTAAAGATATCATATTCTATACCTTCTCCTTTTCTAAATTCCAGGTATGTATGGGATCTATTTTGATAATATCTGTGACATATCTGATTTATAAATGAAATTGATACAAGCTAATGGGATCTATTTTGCTCACCAGAGCCCAATACTGAGTACTCACAAAAGCCTCCCAGCTTTTCTCTCTACCTCCAACTACTGGACATTCAATCAAAAGGTTATCAATGGGCAGAAAGCTGACTCTGCTCCTGCTCTAGGACAGCTCTCATCTTTACTCCCTGCTGAATTAGGGTCCCCAAAGAATACAGTGTAACCCTAAAAGAGAAGTGATCTGAAGGGTCAGTTATTTCCATTCATTTGTTCATTTCTCATGCCATTCATTCAACAAAAATATTTTGAGATTCTATACATGCCAGGCTAAGTAAAAAAGGGAAAGTTTTCTCCTTGACTCCTATTCTTACTCCCCAGTTGTAGTCGTTAAAGGAAGCTGATATGCTAGGAAACAGAAACAGATTCATAGACATAGAGAACAGACTTGTGGTTGTGAAGGGGGAGGAGGTGCGGGAAGGGAAGGATTGGGAATTTGGGATTAGCAGACGCAAACTAGTACATAGAGGATGTATAAAGAGCAAGGTCCTACTGTATAGCACAGGGAACTATATTTAATATCTTGTGATAAACAATAATGGAAAAGAATATGAAAATATATATACACACATAACTAAATCACTTTGCTATACAGCAGAAATTCATACAATATTGTAAGTCAACTATACTTCAATAAAATTTCTATTAAAAAGGAAGGTGATATGTACATGTGCCTGTACATGTACATGTGCGTGAATGTCTGTATATATGTGTACATACATGTGCAAAAAAGAAGGATCTATATACTTTTTACAATCAAGAATATATTACAAATGTTTTACTTAATTCAGTTATACAGCATTTCAGCTAGATTTTATTTCTTATCTCCATCCCCCAAACCTCTCCTCTCACTCAACCTGACACTTCTGTCTGTACTAGTTTTTCCTTTGTATTAGCCTTCTGTTTCCTCTTTTGGCCGAACAATCAAGTAATCATTACCTTAAGGGTAATTATGCCAAAGAGAGAGAAAATATCAAATAGTCATCTTTGCTATGTCCTTAGAGTTTTCTTTTTTAAAACTGTTATCTGAAGTTCAACTTCCGTTCCTAGATTTTTTGCTTCAATTATACTCTTGGGGCGAGAAATCATAATGTCATCTCTCACAAGCACCTCATATGACTTCCAGAGCAGTAGAATTTGTCAGAAGGGCAAATCTGCATCCCCTCTTGACTCTCCACCTTTGCCCTGGCCATATTTCCACCTTCCCTGTTCTGAAGATGGAGCAACAAAGCTGTCTTCACTCCTGAGCCGGCCAGTTCAGGCGATGCCTTGAAATTGCTGCTTGTCCTCATGTCAGCACAACTGCCCCCTGACAGTGGGGGCTGTGCTCTGATGGGGCACTGCAGAGAGTTTACAGCAGCCCTAACCTCAGCTCCTCAGCAGAAGCTCCACCTCCTCATGAACAAAGAAAAATAAAATGAGGAAAAGTAAAGTACTCCCTTTATTTTCTTTTCTGGGCCTTTGGAGCTTTGCTGAAACATTAAAAAAAAAAAAAAAGAGCATGAAAGAGTATTGCTTTTAACTCTGAAAATATTCACCTTTTAACACAAGGACTCTGCCCTTGAACTTCAAAACTGTGTCCTGCCTAAAAGACCAAAGTGTTTCTAAGGTAGACTTGGGCTCATGGTTTCTGAGCACTTTTCCTGTTGATTTACCATTCTCATCTTTACCGTTTTTTCCTGTGTGATCTAGAGAATGGATTGAACTGAAATATAAGAAGCCCTTATAACAGATATTCAGAGGCATTTAAGAGGAAAACCCTCTGACACAGATCTAACATTCTCTCCATTTATATGATAGAGAAAACAAAGTACATAAAGGTAAGAAGGCTCTGTCAAGCTTGGCTTCCAGCCTACCCATCAGTGGGATAAAACTCAGGCTTTCTGGTTAGTTACAGATGTGTGGGAGTCTTCTTTTTTGGTTATTAGTGCTCAAGTATATTGTGAGGTTACTGGAGACAGGATCAGACTATGTAATATACACTTTGTAAATAATCGATTTCCTGAATATTCAATAAAAGATTATTACTAAAACTAATGCAGTAAAAATATTACGATTATCGGCTTTAAAATATCTAGCAAAAAGAAGCAGTGTGATGGATGTTACCAGCCACCAAAAATATATTACTTAATATACTTGAGGCCTGAAAACTACAGATTAACTATTGGTATAATATAATACTCTCAGATTGATGATAGGTAATTAATCACTCATTTAAGTCAAGATATTCTAATACTTGCCTAACTAAATAGACATTGATTTAGAGTATCTAGAATAATGCAGAACTTATGAAGTCTTAAAATGTCTACTATACCATGCCATTTCACAGCTGAGAGACCTAAGACCCAAAAATATTTGAAGATTTGCTAGGTATCCTTGGGAAAATTTAAGAATTTACCAGGCAGCATTGTTCTGACACATCCACATCCCATCTTAACTAACTTTGTAATTCTAAATATCTCCATAAAAGTATAATCATACAAATATACATTAGGAATATAATACACAACTTAAGAATAATTATATTGGGGATAGCTTCAAGATGGCAGAGGAGTAAGACGTGGAGATCAACTTCCTCCCCACAAATACATCAAAAATATATCTACATGAGGAACACCTCCTATAGAACACGTACTGAACACTGGCAGAAGACCTCAGACTTCCCAAAAGAGTCTCCAGCCAGGTGTCAAGCCTGAGCCTCTGAGGTGGGAAAGCCGAGATCATGACATTCATCCACCAGACACCTCCTGGCCCCACGTAATATCAAATGGTTAAAGCTACTCTGAGACCTCCATCTCAGTGCTAAGACCCAGTTCCACTCAACAACCAGGAAGCTACAGTGCTGGACACCCTATATCAAACAACTAGCAAGACAGGAACACAACACCACATATTAGCAGAGAGGCTGCTGAAAATCATAATAAGTTCACAGACACCCAAAAAAACACCACCAGATGTGGTCCTGCCCACCAGAAAGACAAGATCCAGCCTCATCCACCAGCACACAGGCACCAGTCCCCTCCACCTGGAAGCCTACACAACCCACTGAACCAACCTTACCCACTGTGGGGCAGACACCAAAAACAACGGGAACTACAAAACTGCAGCCTGCAGAAAGGAGACCCCAAACACAGCAAGGTAAGCAAAATGAGAAGACAGAGAAATACAAAGCAGATGAAGGAACAAGGTTAAAAGCCACCAGACCAAACAAATGCAGAGGAAATAGGCAGTCTACCTGAAAAAGAATTCGGAATACTGATAGTAAAGATGATCCAAAAACTTGGAAATACAATGGAGAAAATACAAGAAACGTTTAACAAGGACCTAGAAGACCTAAAGAGCAAACAAACAATGATGAACAACACAATATATGAAATTAAAAATTCTCTAGAAGGAATCAATAGCAGAATAACTGATGTAAAAGAAGGGATAAGTGACTGGGAAGATAAAATACTGGAAATACCTACTGCAGAGCAGAATAAAGAAAAAAGAATGAAAAGAATTGAGGACAGTCTCAGAGACTTCTGGGACAACATTAAATGCACCAATATTCGAATTATAGGGGTCCCAGAAGAAGAAGAGAAAAAGAAAGGGACTGAGAAAATATATGGGAAAGGAAATAGTCAATAAAGTCCACTAAGAGCAGAGAGTCCCATACAGGATAAATCCAAAGAGACACACACAACACACATATTAATCAAACTACCAAAACTTGAATAAAAAGAAAATATATTAAAAGCAGCAAGGGAAAAACAACAAATAACATAAAAGGGAATCTCCATAAGGTTAACAGCTGATCTTTGAGCAGAAACTCTGCAAGCCAGAAGGGAGTGGCAGGACATATTTAAAGTGATAAAAGGGAAAAACCTACAACCAAGATTACTCTACCCAGCAAGGATCTCAATCATATTCAACGGAGAAATAAAAACCTTTACAAACAAGCAAAAGCTGAGAGCGTTCAGCACCACCAATCCAGCTTTACAACAAATGCTAAAGTAACTTCTCTAGCCACAAAACACAAGAGAAAGAAAAGACCTACAAGAACAAACTCAAAACAATTAAGAAAATGGTAATAGGACCATACATATCGATAACTACCTTAAATGTAAATGGATTAAATGCTCCAAACAAAAGACAAAGACTGGCTGAATGGATACAAAAACAGGACCCATATAAATGTTGTCTACAAGAGACCCACTTCAGACCTACGGACACATACAGACTGAAAGTGAGGGGATAGAAAAAGATATTCCAGGCTAATGGAAAACAAAAGAAAGCTGGAGTAGCAATTCTCAAAACAGAAAAAATAGACTTTAAAATAAAGACTATTACAAGAGACAAAAAAGAAAACTAAATAATGATCAAGGGATCAAACCAAGAAATATAACAATTGTAAATATTTATACACCCAACATATGAGCACCTCAATACATAAGGCAAATGTTAACAGCCATAAAAGGGGAAATCGACAGGAACACAATCATAGTAGGGGAATTTAACACCTCACTTACACCAACGGACAGTTCATCCAAAATGATAATAAATAAGGAAACACAAGCTTTAAATGATACATTAAACAGGATGGACTTAATTGATATTTATAGGACATTACATCCAAAAACAACAGAACACACTTTCTTCTCAAGTGTTCATGGAACATTCTCCCAGATAGAGCATATCTTGGGTCACAAATCAAGCCCTGGTAAATTTAAGAAATTGAAATCGTATCAAGCATCTTTTCTGACTACAATGCTAGGAGACTAGATAACAGCTACAGGAAAAAATCTGTAAAAAATACAAACACATGGAGGCTAACAATACACTACTAAATAATCAAGAGATCACTGAAGAAATCAAAGACGAAATTAAAAAACACCTAGAAACAAAAGACAATGAAAACATGATGACCCAAAACCTATGGGATGCAGCAAAAGCAGTTCTAAGAGGGAAGTTTATAGCAATATAATCCTACCTCAAGAAACAAGAAACATCTCAAATAAACAACCTAACCTTACACTTAAAACACTCAGAGAAAGAAGAACAAAAAAAACCCAAAGATAGCAGAAGGAAAGAAATCATAAAGATCAGATCAGAAGTAAATGAAAAAGAAATGAAGGAAACGATAGCAAAGATCAATAAGACTAAAACCTGGTTCTTTGAGAAAATAAACGAAATTGATAAGCCACTAGCCAGACTCATCAAGATGAAAAGGGAGAAGACTCAAATCAATACAATTAGAAATGAAAAAGGAGAAGTAACAGCTGACACTGCAGAAATACAAAGGATCATGAGAGAGTACTACAAGCAACTATATACCAATAAAATGGACAACCTGGAAGAAATGCACAAATTCTTAGAAAAGCACAACCTTCTGAGTCTGAACCAGGAAGAAATAGAAAAAATAAACAGACCAATCACAAACACCGAAACTGAAACTGTGATTAAAAGTCTTTCAACAAACAAAAGCCCAGGCCCAGGTGGCCTCACAGGCGAATTCTATGAAACATTTAGAGAAGAGATAACACCTATCCTTTTCAAACTCTTCCAAAATATAGCAGAGGGAGGAACACTCTCAAACTCATTCTACGAGGCCACCATCACCTCCTACCAAAACCAAAGATGTCACAAAAAAAGAAAACTATAGGCCAAAATCACTGATGAACATAGATGCAAAAGTCCTCAGCAAAACACTAGCAAACAGAATCCAACAACACATTAAAAGGATCATACACCATGATGAACTGGGGTTTATCCCAGGAATGCAAGGATTCTTTGATATATGCAAATCAATCAATGTGATAAACCATATTAACAAATTAAAGGAGAAAAACCATATAATCACCTCAATAGATGCAGATAAAGCTTTTGACAAAATTCAACAGCCACGTATGATAAAAACCCTACAGAAAGTAGGCATAGAGGGAACTTACCCCAATATAATAAAGGCCATAGATGACAAACCCACAGCCAACATCGTTCTCAATGGTGAAAAACTTAAACCATATCCAATAAGATCAGGAAAAAGACAAGGTTTCCCACTCTCACCACTATTATTCAACATAGTTTTGGAAGTTTTAGCAATAGCAATGAGAGGATAAAAAGAAATAAAAGTCACTGAAATCAGAAAAGAAAATATAAAATTGTCACTGTTTGCCGGGGACATGATGCTATACATAGAGAATCCAAAAGATGCTACCAGAAAACTACAAGAACTAATCGATGAATTTGATAAAGTAGCAGGATACAAAATTAATGCACAGAAATCTCTTGCATTCCTGTACACTAATGATGAAAAATCTGCAAGACAAATTAAGGAAACACTCCCATTTACCACTGCAATGAAAAGAATAAAATACCTAGGAATAAACCTACCTAAGGAGACAAAAGACCTGTATGCAGAAAATTTTAAGACACTGATGAAAGAAATTAAAGATGATACAAATAGATGCAGAGATATACCATGTTCTTGGATTGGAAGAATCAACATTGTGAAAATGACTCTACTACCCAAAGCATTCTACAGATTCAGTGCAATCCCTATCAAACTACCAATGGCATTTTTCACAGAACTAGAACAAAAACTTTCACAATTTGTATGGAAACACAAAAGACCCCGCAAAGCCAATGCAATCTTGAGAAAGAAAAATGGAGCTGGAGAAATCAAGCTCCCAGACTTCAGACTATACTACAAAGCTACAGTAATCAGGACAGTATGGTACTTGTATAAAAACAGAAATATAGATCAATGGAACTGGATAGAAATCCCAGAGATAAACCAACACGCATATGATCACCTTATATTTGATAAAGGAGGCAAGAATATAAAATGGAGAAAAGACAGCCTCTTCAATAAGTGGTGCTGGGAAAACTGGACAGCTACATGTAGAAGAATGAAATTAGAACACTCCCTAACACCATACATAAAAATAAACTCAAAATGGATTAAAGATCTAAATGTAAGACTGGACACCATAAAACGCTTAGAGGATAACATAGGCAGAACAGTCTATGACATAAATCACAGCAAGATCCTTTTTGACCCACCTTCTAGAGAAATGGAAATAAAAACAAAAATAAATAAATGGGACCTAATGAAACTTAAAAGCTTTCACACAGCAATGGAAACCATAAACAAGACAAAAAGACAACCCTTAGAATAGGAGAAAATATTTGCAAACGAATCAACTGACAATGGATTAATCTCCAAAATATACAAGCAGCTCATGCAGCTCAATATCAAAAAACCAAACAACCTAATCCAAAAATGGTCAGAAGGCCTAAATAGACATTTCTCTGAAAAAGATATACAGATTGCCAACAAGCACATGAGAAGATGCTCAACATCATTAATCATTACAGAAATGCAAATCAAACCTACAATGAGGTATCACCTCACACTGTTCAGAATGGCCATCATCAAAAAATCTACAAACAGTAAATGCTGGAGAGGGTGTGGAGAAAAGGGAACCCTCTTACACTGTTGGTGGGAATGTAAATTGATACAGCCACTATGGAGAACAGTACGGAGGTTCCTTAAAAAACTAAAAGTAGAATTACCATATGACTCAGCCACCCCACTACTGGGCATATACACAGAGAAAACCATAATTCAAAAAGACACATGCACCCCAATGTTCATTGCAGCACTATTATTTACAATAGCCAGTTCATGGAAGCAACCTAAGTGCCCATCGACAGACAAATGGATAAAGGAGATGTGGTATACATATACAATGGATAATACTCAGCCATAAAAAGGAACAAAATTGGGTCATTTTTAGAGACATGGATGAATTTAGAGACTGTCATACAGAGTGACGTAAGTCAGAAAGAGAAAAACAAATATCGTACATTGATGGATATATGTGGATCCTAGAAAAATGGTACAGATGAACCGGTTTTCAAGGCAGAAATTGAGACACACATGTAGAGAACATATGTATGGACACCAAGGGGGAAAGGGGCGGGGGGTGGAGGTGGTGGTGTAATGAATTGGGAGATTGGGATTGACATATATATACACTAATATGTATAAAATGGGTAACTAATAAGAACCTGCTGTATAAAAAAATAAATAAAATAAAATTCAAGAATTCAAAAATAAATAAATAAATACACCATGGGAATATTAAAAAAAAGTATGAAAACCATGTTCTTATGCTGTAAAACTGCTAGATGAATGTCACAATTTTTTTAATTTTAAAATTGCTTTAAAAATTCCACAAAAAAGTTGGAATACAATTGTTTTGCAAATGTGAAAAAAAAAACCTACAAACCTTAAGTGCTGTAGAGGGTGTGGAGAAAAGGGAACCCTCTTGCATTATTGTTAGGAATGTAAATTGATACAGCCACTATGGAGAACAGTATGGAGGTTCCTTAAAAAACTAAAAATAGAACTACCATATGACCCAGCAATCCCACTACTGGGCATATACCCTGAGAAAACCATAATTCAAAAAGAGTCATGTACCACAATGTTTATTGCAGCACTATTTACAATAGCCAGGACATGGAAGTAACCTGTGTCCATCAACAGATGAATGGATAAAGAAGATGTGACACATATATACAATGGAATATTACTCGGCCATAAAAAGAAATGAAATTGAGTTATTTGTAGTGAGGTGGATAGACCTAGAGTCTGTCATACAGAGTGAGGTAAGTCAGAAAGAGAAAAACAAATACCATATGCTAACACACATATATGGAATCTAAAAATAAAAATGGTTCTGAAGAACCTAGGGGCAGGACAGGAATAAAGATGCAGACATAGAGAATGGACTTGAGGACACAGGGAAGGGGAAAGGGAAGCTGGGACGAAGTCAGAGAGTGGCATGGACATATATACACTACCAAACGTAAAATAGAAAGCTAGTGGGAAGCAGCCACATAGCACAGGGAGATCAACTGGGTGCTTTGTGACCACCTAGAGGGGTGGGATAGGGAGGGTGGGAGGGAGATGCACGAGGGAGGAGATATGGGGATATATGTTCATGTATACCTGATACACTTTGTTATACAGCAGAAACTAATACACCATTATGAAGCAATTATACTTCAGTAAAGATGTTAAAAAAAAATAAAAGAATAATTATATTGATTGACTCTGTCCAGCACTGATACCCACCTCTGGTGCTTACTAGCTTTGTGGTCTTAAGCAAGTTAGTCACACAGAGTGTGGCTTAGTTTACTCATCTTTAAAGTGGGGTTGTAAATTTCTACCTTGCAGACTTGATGCACTGAATAAAACTAAATTCTGGGCAATCAGACTTCCTATCTGGTACTCTCTGGCTCCATTCCATTCACATGGACCCCATAAGGAAGGGAGGCCTTGTGAAGTTCTCCCACCTGACCTGCTTCCACGTGGCCAGTGTCACTATTAGGCCTGCAACAAGATACACAATTGTAAACTCTTCAAAGTTTAAACATGGAGGAGCAGGTAAGGATATAGAGTCCCATATCCCATTGATCACTATTAGCATAGTCCATAATTATAGTCTCAAACTGCTATACTATCGGGCAAAACATTGCATTGTATCTATCTTGAAGACTGCAGGTGGAAGTTGAAACCAAGATATCTGGAACATAGATCCTTGTTGCACACTCACCAGTATTGTGATCTAGAACAAGTCATGTTTTCTTACCTTCAATCTTTAATTATGGTAACAGGTGATATTATCTGCCTAGTATAATGCCTGGGACAGAATAGGTGTTACTTACGAAAATAAAAGCCAAAATTGATTAACACTTTCTATTTACCACTGCCAGGAGCGCTTTACATGCATTGTCCCATCTCATCTTCACGACAACCATATGGGGTAAACATGATTGTTTCCTGATCTATAAAATGGGGCTAATGAGGCTCAGAGATGTTAAATAATTTCCCCAAGGTCACACAGGAGGTTAGACTACTTAGATTTAAACTTCAGCTCCAAGAACTCCAAAATCTGAGCTTTATTTACCATAATATGCTTCCGTGGCTTACCAAATAAAAGAGAAAACGGAACTTTCTATGCAACAAGGATTTGTGTGAAGAAAAAAGTATTTCTTTTATTAAAAAGAACTCCATAAATGGAAGGGGTTATTGTTATCACATATCTATTGGTACAAAATAATGAAAGTGTTTGGTGAATGATGTAAATTCCTATATTTCCTAAGCAGTGTTGGATCTTCTTAAATAAAGGAAAATGATTATTTCTGCAGATTCCCTGGTCTAAGATTTATGAATGCAAAAATAAAGTATTATACCCATCTCTGTTCACTTAAACATCTCATGCCGTTTTCTTGTAACACTTAGGAAACAATTCTATGACCTAGGTTCTATGTTTTTTCATATTTAATCCTCATAGTTCAATATAATTCAATCAATTGAGCTTTTATTATGTGCAAGGCATGGTGCTATTTGTTCAAAACATACTGAATGACAAGAGGCACGTGCCTGCCCTGATGGTATGTACACATTATAGATTAAAAAACCTCAAAGAAAAAGCTGCAAGATAGTATTATTATCAACTTACACACAAATCTGAACCTCAGGGAGTTTTTTCATAATTATAAGACAAAAAACGTTGATGTTAATATTCAAAGACATTCTATCCCAACACTCTTTTCAATACACAACTCTGTCTCATCAAGCTATTGGTTTGGACTAAAAGCAAGGAAGAGAATTTGGGGATTTGGTAGAGGAGGGAGAAAGAGTAAAATAAAGCAGAAAATCTTTTACTGCAAGGCATCCTGAGCTCAGGAACACTGACCGCGTGACCGATAGGTCATTTCTATTTGATGTCAGATGCAGGTGTTTAAATTCTCCGTTTCAAGATTGATTGAAAATCAGATCATATCATACTGTCTGCCAAATCTCAACTTTCAGCTATTATTCTCCTCTTAACTTTTTTTTTAAACTTTCTCCTGCAACAAAAGAGAGGTCTGTTCTCTTATTCTGCAATTTCCAACAGCTCTTTTTTGGGATCGTAAGCAACTGAAAAAAGAAAGCGACATATTTTCTATAATGTGCGCTCCTCTTAAAAATGTGTGCTCTGCTGAGCAGTTTAGAACAAACTGTAATACTATCATCTCTCAAATATTTAATCAAGGCACCCAAGGAATTATTTTCAGTGCCTTCCTGACCTGAGATGCTTTGGCTAGATTATACAATTTCAGAAAACACTTACAAAAACTATGACCAGAGAGTAAAAAAAAACAGCAAATTTACTGACCACTTTTACCTATCTCAAGGGAAAGGACTCTAGATTTTTTAAAAGTCCTTCATTTTCTACTTTAAAAATTGTCTGTTTTAGACACTATAAAACTGAAAACACAGGCAGAACACTCTATGACACAAATCACAGCAAGATCCTTTTTGACCCACCTCCTAGAGAAATGGAAATAAAAAACAAAAAACAAATGGGACCTAATGAAACTTAAAAGCTTTTGCACAGCAATGGAAACCATAAACAAGACGAAAAGACAACCCTTAGAATAGGAGAAAATATTTGCAAACGAATCAACTGACAAAGGATTAATCTCCAAATTTTACAAGCAGCTCATGCAGCTCAAAATCAAAGAAACAAACAATTCAAAAATGGGCAGAAGACCTAAATAGATATTTCTTCAAAGAAGATACACAGATTGCCAACAGACACATGAAAGGATGCTCAACATCACTAATCATCAGAGAAATGCAAATCAAAACTACAATGAGGTATCACCTCACACTGGTCAGAATGGCCATCATCAAAAAATCTACAAACAATAAATGCTGGAGGGGATGTGGAGAAAAGGGAACCCTCTTGCACTATTGGTGGGAATGTAAATTGATACAACCACTATGGAGAACAGTATGGAGGTTCCTTAAAAAAACTAAACATAGAACTACGATATGACCCAGCCATCCCACTAATGTACCCTGAGAAAACCATAATTCAAAAAGAGTCATGTACCACAATGTTCACTGCAGCCCTATTCACAATAGCCAGGATGTGGAAGCAACCTGAGTGTCCATCGACAGATAAATGGATAAAGAAGATGTGGCACCTATATACAATGGAATATTACTCAGCCATAAAAAGGAATAAAATAGAGTTATTTGTAGTGAGGTGGATGCACCCAGAGTCTGTCATACAGAGTGAAGTAAGTCAGAAAGAGAAAAACAAATACCGTATGTTAACACATATATATGGAATCTAAAAAATAAAAATGGTTCTGAAGGACCTAGGGGCAGAACAAGAATAAAGATGCAGACGTAGAGAATGGACTTAAGGACACGGGGAGGGGGAAGGATAAGCTGGGACAAAGTGAGAGAGTGGCATGGACATATATACACTACCAAATGTAAAACAGATAGCTAGTGGGAAGCAGCTGCATAGCACAGGGAGATCAGCTCGGTGCTTTGTGACCACCTAGAGGGGTGGGATAGGGAGGGTGGGAGGGAGACGCAAGAAGGAGGAGATATGAGGATATATGTGTATGTATAGCTGATTCACTTTGTTATACAGTAGAAACTAACACACCATTGTAAAGCAATTATACTCTAATAAAGATGTTTTTTAAAAAAGCTGTTTTATATATGGCACTTGCCTTCAGTCTAGTTTTACATTGTCTTTTATTGATGTTATCCACATCTTTTATTTGACTCATCTCACAGTTTAATATTTAGCTTATTGTACAAATATCTGAGCATTGGGTGGAGGGGTGGTTCTTCCACACTTCAGAAATTTTGTTCCATGTGTCAGGAGTTCCTCTGGCTTCTCTCCTCCTACCCCCAACTGGGTCCTTCTCTTGTGGAAAAGGAGGACACAGTTGATTTGGGAGTTTGGAGAGATAAACTGGGTGTGTATGTCATCCCCTTGCTCTTTCCTCTCTTCCTTCTGAACTCAAGCTCCCCACAGAAATCATATTTTGCACTGTGCCTCTGTGGGTTTGGGGTTTGTCCCAGACCATGGTTGTGTGGCACGGGGTGATGTCAGCTTAATTTTAAGTTTCACTATTTGAAAGACATTCTTCCTAGAGATATGAGCTACATTATTTAATATCAGCTTGTATTTATAGTAAAGACTATATTTCTGTCCCTATCCATGTTATTCCTTCATTTTATAATTCAATTGGTACCAAACTGCAATGGGAAAAAGAGTTTCTATATACTAGACCACTCAAAAAATCTGAACAGAGAAATCAGAGGAACAATTATTCACAAACAAAACAGGAGAATTTCCCCTTTGTATAAACATCAGAATTACAGAAAGAGCCCTATGGAAAAGGAAAATATAGGTCAGTAGTCCCATGAGAAGAAGTCAAACAAACAAACATTTATCCTGCTGTATTTTGGAACATCTGTCTCTAATCTATCAAAAAAAAAAATGGGTCCCTAATGGCATGGGGGTCGTGTGAATAGGGGGCTAAGGAAATAAAGGTACAAGATAAAGGAAAAAGAAGATGACTCAAGTCCAAATGGGGAGAAAAGGTTATAGATTTGCCATATTTTGTGTTCAAAGTTGTTGATTTATCACAAACAATGGTACAGTTAGTAAGAATGATTTCTCGGGCTTCCCTGGTGGCGCAGTGGTTGAGAATCTGCCTGCCAATGCAGGGGACACGGGTTCGAACCCTGGTCTGGGAAGATCCCACATGCCGTGGAGCAACTAGGCCCGTGAGCCACAACTACCGAGCCTGCGTGTCTGGAGCCTGTGCTCCGCAACAAGAGAAACGGCGACAGTGAAAGGCCCGCGCACGGCAATGAAGAGCGGCCCCCGCTTGCTGCAACTAGAGAAAGCCCTCACACAGAAACGAAGACCCAACACAGCCAAAAATAAAAATAAATAAATAAAAATTTTAAAAAAAAAGAATGATTTCTCTGAAGCCATAATGGCTGGATTCGAATCCTGGCTCAGCCTCTAGTAGTTTGGTCTTGGGCTTTTCATATGACCTTTCTGAGCTTAATTACCTCTCTTGAATAAAACAAGTATGTTTTAGTCTCATTACTATGTAGAGTAACTGAGAAAGTTTATTGAAATATATGCAATCAAACATCACGCATGAACATGCTAGGGACTTATTAAATGTTGGATAGCAGCATTGTTGAGTAAGGTAGGATGGGTTTGTTAGTGGTTGTGTACTGAACGAGAAGATGAAAAGATGTTCAGTGTAGCATTTGTGATTTCTTATCATTGGGATATGATACATTCATGACCAAAACCAATAGTGAACTCAAAACATAAGACATAACAAGAAATATACCTACAATGTTGCAATCCTAATTTTCTTAAATGATGTTGCGATCCCAATTTTTGTAATGAAGTAATTATGTTTGGATTAAGAGAACGTGTTATAAAATTTGGTGGCATTTCACATCCCTACGACTTCACCTGCCCTGTCCACTTCTGCCTGGAATGTCTTATTTTCACTTTGTTATCTTTTTTTTTTTTTTGCGGTACGCAGGCCTCTCTCACTGCTGTGGCCTCTCCCGTTGCAAAGCATAGGCTCCGGATGCGCAGGCTCAGCGGCCATGGCTCACAGGCCCAGCCGCTCCGCGGCATGTGGGATCCTCCTGGACCGGGGCACGAACCCATGTCCCCTGCATCGGCAGGCAGACTCTCAACCACTGCGCCACCAGGGAAGCCCCACTTTGTTATCTTTTATATGAGACCACGTCTCTGAAGCCTGGCCCAATATAATTAGAAATTGTTAAAGAAAATGCATATCAGAAAATGAGAACAATTTCATTAAAGAATATTATTCTATGCATCATTTTCAGGTTATTTTTTTCATCGGATTTGGTTTATGCCACCAGTAGCAGTTTGTGAAAACTTAAGCTGTTTCTCCATAAACGTAGATACTTCACTGAATGTACCTGATTGACTTTGAAGCTAAATTACGACTGGAAAACTAAATATGTGAAATGTGCCATGCATGCTATTATCTATATAGACAAGACAAAAACATGCTCTGGAAACCACCAGGCTATGAAATAAAAGAAAACATTTTTTACTTTTCTCCAACGTATAGATTATTACAGTATTGCATGTGTCTGTTCTTCTGTTACCGTGCTGCTTCTTTCTGGTTAGTTTTAATTCTTCAGGTCCAAAGACTCTCTCTTGAAAGGATAAAGATACAATCTCCTCCAACAGACATGTAAGATAAGTGCTTCATTCATTGCCTCCTGGAAGAGCACTTTAATTCCAAGCAGAAACACTTTTAAATATCTGTTAGACTTTAAAAACGCTTGAGGAAGCAAGTTATACTGAGAAAATTAATTGGAATAAATGACTTTTTTATTACACAAATGGATATGCAGTTAATGATTCCAGTTGCTTCCTGTATTTTGAAAAGCTTGGATCCCAAGACCCTCAAAGATCCTCTAATATAGAGGAATTTTAACCTGGGGTCTGTAGATCCATAGAGCGTTGATAGATGGGCTTCTGATGGCCTATTATTCCTTCAATTAATATCTGAGAATTTACATGAGTTTGTGTGGCTGCATTTATGAATTTTCCTGGGAATATTCTGTCAGGAATTTGGCACATATTACAAAATTAAAAAGACAAGTGAACATAAAAATAAACAAAGAGGTTCAGTACCACTAAATTATGAACCCACTGAGCCTACTGCTACTCTGCCCACTGGGTATTAGTGATGAAGTCCTGAAAAACATTAAGGAATCCAATTATTTCATAAATCATATGAGATTGATTTGCAAATCTCTAGCAGAATTCATACTGAAAGACAAACACCAATGGTATTAATTTTTATCTATAAACAAGTAAGTCTTTCCTATGTTCATAAAAGTTCCCTATTGTAACTACATGGTAAGCTGCAAGTGTTTAATGTCATAATTCCAAAGCAAAATTACATATTTTTCTTCTTTGATTTCATCAGGTAACTGGTTATGACTGGAGAACTGAATAGCAATTACTATACACACTTTTGAATTGGGGATAATTATTTAAATGTTAATTATGAAAATTAACAATCCAAATGTCTCAACTATGAACTGCAGATTTGGCATGCAACATTCTCCCGTAGGCTTAAGGATTTGCTTGGGATAAAGTAAAAATGAAATTGCCTAGTATTCCAAGAATATAGACTCGGAAGGATAGTTTTTTCTCTCTCCCAGGAAAGCAGTGACTGGCATACTCACTGCTCTAAGCTTCAGTGAGAATAAAATTAAAAAGGAAGTGAGCTTCAAATCCCAGGCTTCTGGTTATAGTAGCAATAACCACTTACATACTCTCCTTTCATAAATAACAATTCATGTAAACCATCAGGACTGTGTTTGACACACAGAACATAGCTAATATGCAATAAATAGTAGATTTTCTTGTCACTGTTAGATCATTCTCATAAAAACTGTATTGATTATTTAGCATTATTCTCATTTTATAAATGAAGAAACTGAAATTTAGGAATCTTAGCTAACTTTAAATAAAGCACAAAACTGAAAAGTCAGAGTCATGATATGAGCCTAAGCTGAAAGAAAAGTAACTTCAAGAGGAACAGACGTGGAGATAGAGGTTTGAACACATGAGGCTGGAGATGACTACTGGGCATCCAGTTACAGATGCTGAGTAGACGATTGGGCCTGGAATTAGAATATTTCACGTAGGTTGTAATGGAAGGGAAATGGTTGAAATCTAAAAAGGAGAATGAGGAGATTATGAGAAGATGACCGACAACAGAGTACTGGCAGACGCCAACACTGAAAATACTGACAGAAGAATATCTCATACACCACTTAAAGTAGGAAAAATTCAGAGACGTAAGAGAATGAACAAGTGAACCAATATCAGAGATGCCAAAGGAAGTGACATTTTGAAGAAGGGACTTCAGCATCTAGTGCTACAGAGAAGTCAAAGGAAAGAGAATGAATGGAGTCACTTGAAACTGGCAAACAGATCATTTTCCAGAGCAGTTCTAGTGTAGTGGCTGAGGGAGAAAGCCACTGCACTGATTTAAAAGAAAAATAGGCAATTTCATTGAGAATACTCTTTGTAGGAGAAGCTTGCTAATGACAGAAAGGAGAGAGGTTGGGGAGAAAAAAAGATGGAGAATACTCTCTCTGATCTTATTTTTCCCCTCACAGGAAGAGAAATGGACTTCAGCGCATTGATAGACTGGAGGAGAGGCAGATGAGAGAGAAAATTTAAAGGGCAAGAGAGGATGAATCATCAACCAAACAAGCTCACGTATGAGATACAACGGATGAGTTCAAGAGCACAGGAGGGCAGATTAGCCTCTGTGCAGAGACACAGGGCTTTTTCTCAGAGGGTGGAGAGTAATACTACAGAAATAGAAGAGTCCATGATGTGGCAACAGGAGGGTCCCTGCTGTACAGCCTCCACTTCTGAGAAGAAAGAAGCCAGGAATTCTACAGTACTAGAATAGCCAGTTGGAAGGGAATGATTAAAATTTGGAATGGATGCTTTGGACATATGAGAGGTAGCTGACCAGAGATATATGAAGAATTGTTGAATAGCCCTTAGGGTGCATCTGAGGAGAAAGAAGGTAAATCTGCAAAGGTGTGTAATTCTTTCTCAAAGCACAGCAGTCAATGTGTAAGAACTGAAAAGGCAGAGAGATGTCAGACTGGTTACTTAGTGCTCAAAACTATCCTGAAGGAAAGCATTATTATTTCCTCTTTGCACGTGAGAAACAGATGCTTTACCTAAGTGATGCAGATAGCAATAGGCAAAGTTAATTTCTGATCTCACACCCTTTGCTGTGTCCACACTCCCTGTGTGGGTAGTCATCCACTATGTGAGCCTACACCGACGGTTTTCAATAAGAGTGTTCAGCTTGCATGAAAAATAAATATTTACCCTGAAATCGGGCTTTCAATAAATATATGTTCCCAAGCAAAGGCTGGCTCTAAGGTCAATGGAAATGTCATGCACTTTAGAAGGCTGGCAATATGTGTTTCTCTCTGTATGTATGTGTGTTTTAATTCTTTTGAAAAAATACATCTAATGTACTGGAGCTTGCTTTGCCTTCAAGATGGACTCCTTTTGTTCAGAGTTATGGGGGCATTGGCCATTTCCCTTTATCTGTAAAGAATACAGAAGGGAATATCTTTGGGTTTTAATCATCATTTTGTGGTTAAATCCAACCTAATGGATTAGGAGTGCTTTTGTCTCTCAAATCCATCCCATCTGATTCATTTTAAGATAATCTCAAAAATGGATTTTTAATTAGTAAAAGAAGATAGATTGTAATGTACCTTTGTTAAAAAGGATTGAAAGGGGGGTTGATGATTTCCTTAAAAATCAAATATTTAGTCAAAGTATTTTTGGCCATGATAGCCTCTGACATGCATAGGATTAGTGTGTTAGGCAGGATATGGGATGCTAGCTCTTACAATAAACAATCCCCAAACTTCAGTGGTTCAAATTTTTTTCTTGCCCATATGAGAGGGAGTAGCTCTCCTCATGGCTCTTCTCCAGTGGTGACTCAGGGACCCAGGCTCTTCCTGTGCACTATCCATTCCACATGGCCTCCGCAGGTGCCACTGAATGGAAAGAAAAGGCATGGGGGAGCATACGGATGAGTTTATGGCCAAGTTTTTTAGTGGAATGCAGTACGTCTGCCCCCATTTTATTGATCAGAACCTAATCATATGAGCCCAATCTAACTGCAAGTGAGGCTTAGAAATGCAGTCATCCTCTATGCCAAGGAAAATAAATAAGACTGACGTGCATCTAGTTAATCTTACCCACAAGTAGACTACTAGACCTCTTTTTATTCTCTTATGATAAACATGAGCAAAATTTAAAGCTATACAAAGTATCTAACACTTCTGAGTGATTATGTGCACTAAACGGAATGAGTAATTATCAGTGACTTAGTTTTCATTACCTCTCTTGCTTATAAATTATCATATTCTATTTCAACTTGGACAGATTGGACAGTGAGAACCAGATGCTAAAAGAAAGAAATAGAACTTGGATTCTATATGCCAAAGCCTAGGGATCCAAGAGCTTTACATGGAATCACAAGGACTAAAATGTTTTTTTCATGTTTAAGTATCACCTACATTTTAAAGTTTACTTTAAGGAATATTAGAGCTTTCTTATAGCCTTCAAACATGCTGTCGTCTATGTTCAGAATGTTCTTTGCTTAGTTGCATCTCATTCATCAAGTCTCAACTTAAGGAAACAGTCCCTGAATGGATTAATCTTTTAACCCTATTTAAGTATCTGTCTCACTTTACTTTTTTTCTCTCCCAGCATCCTTTTTGCCTACTTACATCGAGGTGTAATTTTACAGGGAGAAAGTACCACAAAGGGGAATATCACATCTTCTCTACCTGGATGAAAGTAGGGTTGGTGTCAATATTATTCATTTATTCCTCTATACCCAGAATTTCCCACAGTGGCCAGCATTTTGTAGATGCTTGATAAATAAAAGAAATAATGAATTAATATGTTGACAAGTTTAATAGAGTCCCTGGAACATAGTATTTTTCATTAATTGTACAATAATTACCAGTTAGGAAATCAATGTTTGGAAAAGTTAAGTAATTTATCTTGGGTACACACCTAGTAAATAATGAATTTCTGATTCAAAACCTGGGATTTTGTGCTACACAACATGGACAAGAATATTTATTCTGGTTTTCATGATCTCTTTACAACGGTATGCTAAATGATGAGCCCTGGATCACTAATATGGTTGTTTATTAGCAGTAAATATGTCCAGACCTAGATGGTCCTGTGTGCTACTTCAACCTTCACTTTAATGCTAAAACTACAAATGCAATTTGATTGATATTTAAATTTCAATTTTAAATGGGGCCATTTTGGGAAACACAGTTTATCTAGCACATGACTTGCTGTCACATCAAACTAGGTGTCTTTGTAAATCCTTACAATAGCCCTTTGTGGTCATTTTAAAGATGAAAAAAACTAAGGCTCAGAGAGTCTAACTTTGTGATCTTCGTAAATGTACAGGGTATGGTGGAGTTAGGATTCAAGCCCAAGTCTGCATCCAGAAGCCATAATTTTTATGATATGTAAGTATAGACTGTCTTGGATCCTTGCACCTGTCTCTGATATTCACAAGGCTGAATGGTTTCGCTGGTATTTGGTGATTTAAGTCTGACATAGCAGAGACGTTTACCCAAATTTTGACATGCATGAGGACATCTTGGGAGACAGAGAAAGATTTATCATCCATTTGCCCTTTTTGTATTTCTTCGCAGAAAACTTCTATTCGTGTTATCACATTAGAGAAGCACAGGTAGTTGTGTGTGTCTCCATATTTTTGTTTGGTGTTCACTGCATATTTCAGTCTTAAGGTGTAATAATACAACATAGGTCTTTCCGTTCCAAATATTGTTACTGAAACCTTAAAACAAACAGAGAAAAGCAGAACCATCTTCCCTTTTCCTCTTGCATTTGGAGTTATATGTTAGAAAGGTGGTCCTAGTAACAAATGAGTCATTCTTGTGACCAAGAACCTGAAAATCATGAGGAATTAATAACCACGAGACTGTAGCTCATGTCCCCAAAGAAAGGCTACAATGAGAGTTCCTGGAGTTGTCAACTGTTCATTTTACTCAATAGCCTCCCCCTCTTTTTAGCAGCAGTTTCTCTTGTAAACTGGTTGTATATAAACACCACAGAGGTGAGACTCAGGATAAGAGAGATTAAAATAATTTAGGAAACTGTGGTAATAAAAATCACTTTTGTGTGTTTTCATTACATTTTGACAACAGATTAAAATGAACTCATTGAAATGACTGTAACTATAGAATCGTAAGCATAGCCATTTTAAATCCTTCATTTTGGAAAACATTCTTAGGGTAAGACATCTAAAAACTGTCTCTGCTCACCCATTTGACTGGGTTTTCACTGTGTTACTAGAATGAATTTACTAAATACATTTCTTTTTTTTTTTTTTTTTTTTTTTTTCCTTTGGGTCTTCTTTTTTTTCCACAGTGCGTGGGCTTCTCATTGTGGTGGCCTCTCTTGTTGCAGAGCACGGGCTCTAGGCATGTGGGCTTCAGTAGTTGTGGCACGTGGGGTTCAGTAGTTGCAGCACACGGGCTTAGTTGCTCTACAGCATGTGGGATCTTCCCGGACCAGGGCTCGAACCCGTGTCCTCTGCATTGGCAGGCGGATTCTTAACCACTGTGCCACCAGGGAAGCCCTTATTAAATACATTTATTAAACTATTATTTCATTAGCACCTGGTTCACAGACTTCCACTATAAATGCTATGCTTGAGGTAGGCTCAAAGAATAAAATAAAGTTTCTTCCTTAAGAATTTCACTATTTAATAGTGACACAAGAACAGGCCCGTGAACATACCTCTGTGTTTTTTTTAAATAGAAACCACTTTAAGTTAAATCAAGACAGCATAATGTGGTGCTAGGTGTGAATTCTGGGTCTGGCATTTACTTCTGTGTGACCTTGGGCAAGTAATTAAAACTTGCCGTGCCTCTGATATACCCTCAGAGTATATATGAGGGTATATCAGTAATTAAAGTAATTAAAACTTGCCTATATAGGCAAAGGATATTTTTCACTGATGTTAGTCTTGGTCACCTGACCTGCTTTGGGTAAAGTACTGTTAGGAGACATAAAATGAGCAGAGGCTTTAAATGAGCTGTGTGCTTGCCTTGGCCTCTCACACTTATGCCATCTGTCCTGCAGATCCAAGGTGAATGAACAAATAGGTGGAATAGGTCTGAACCGAGCCGCAGCCTAGCCAAACCCAGCAGAGTATCAGGGGGTATATGCAGATTCTTGAACAATAAAATATAAGTTCGTGCTATAAGCCACCGAGATCTTGAGGTTGGTGGTTACACATCAAAAGGTTATGAATATCTTATGTATCAATATAAGAAAAAAAATATTTTCAAATGAATAGACGGGACTGGTTCTCTTTTTTTGTTTAGGAAGTGGCATTTTCACAGCCTTTAGTTAATATCAATATGAGATCTTACTGATGCTGTCTGAGAGGCATAAGATGAAATTCAGCATGTGCAAAACAGATAGTTATCCAGCATCCCCAAGTTGTCAAAGCAAATTTAGGAGGGAAGATTTTAAGAAACTTTTGGAAATCTAGACCTGGATCATTAAAATTTTATAAATAAATTTGATTCCAATTTGGGAACTATGTCTAACACTTCGGAGATGAAGATCTTTTTTTTTTTTTTTTTTTTCCACGGAGATGAAGATCTTTATGTGAACATGGGTGCTGTCTTAATTAACTGCCTCTAGGAAGCTTTTTCTTGCTCATTTGGAACGTTTTAATAAAATCAAGAAGAAACAGACAGAGTGCCTGTACTGATTATTAGAAAAGGATATCTTCCTGGACACAGTAATTTTTCTTTTTTTTAAATTTCTAAACTATGCAACTTAACATGCCTAAGAGGTCCTTGGCATGTACCAATGAAAAGTCAGAGAAATTGTGTCATTTCTCCTTCAGTTTTACTCTTTTTCTCCTCCTGTTATCCAAGCACATAATAAAACATGAGGAGAATTTTTAAAAAGGAGAGAGAGGGAGAGATGAAGCATCCCCAAAGGTCAAAAATCAATGATCCTTTCACCGATGGGACTCCTGGGAAACCCACATACTTTGCTTTTAGCCAGGATCTCAGACTGCTTCTTGAATATTTGGTTTTTGATGATATAAATCAATAATTTCTTTAAGGGAGGTCCTCTAGGGACCAAGGGATGCTTACCTTTGAAATAACTAATAATCTCGGCCAGTGCAGGAAGGCTTCTAAGCATATTCTGTGATTATGCATTGCTATTTGACAGGCAAAAGTTAAATTTCAAGAATAATGATTTTCATTTTAAGATAGACTACCTTATCCAGGTTGGCAAAGGGGTGGAAAACAGGAGATTAAAACAGATTTAACCAAAAGTCAAACCATATGGTGGATGCGGTAAATAATCTGAACATAAATCAGAACACCATACTCCAAACTATTTTTGCAGTAACTACTTAGCGATACCGAGTGGCATTTAAGGTATAGTAAGGCAGCAAACTACAAAATTAGCAAATATGCATGCAACAATCCCCTTTTTAAAAAGTATAGTTAGACTTAGTAAGGGTTAGTAAAATAGAAATAATATTAAGAGGTTATCTCTGGGTTTAGAATTATGAGTGATTTTCATTTCCTGCTTTGTGCTCTTACTTTGTTTCTCATCAAATGTTCTATAATGAATATGTATATCTTTGTAATTAGATAGTATAATAAGTGCTACTTTAAAAAAAATTACCCCTAGAAAAAGTTTACTAAACCTCATCACTACTGACATTGGGGACTGGATAATTCCTTATGCTGAGGGACAGCCTGTGCACTGCGTTTAGCAGCATTTCTGGCCTCTGCTCAGTACAGGTCAATAGAACACTGTCCCACCCACACCTCAACACACACACACACACACATACACACACACACACACACACGTTTGTGACATCCAGAAATGATGCCAAAATTCACCACATGCCCAGTGCGTGGGAAAAGGGACCCCCAGTTGAGAATCAGTACCTTAAAGTACCCATATATGAATGAAATTGAAAAGTCCTTAAAGGTTGACCCTAAACTATAATAAAGAACAGTTACTAATGATTATATATTTCTGATCTCTTAGTTAAAGATAAAATAAAGGCATTACATTCCGTCTCCTTGATGATTTTGAAAATAAGGCAGTCCTCAATAGGCAGAAACCAGCCTTTGTGGATCTAATTTTCTTCTTCATATGAGCTCACTGTTTTACTCCAGAAAGCCCAAATGATGTTGTACGGTCTTCTGTTGTACACCAAAGATATTCTCATAGGGCAGTGGGGCATGAGGATGTGGGGTTAGAGGCCACAAGTGCATGAACAACTATGCTCTCCTCCTTGAGTATTAATTACCTATAAAACACAGTTCCTGCGTCACAGGCAGATAAGGTTACTTGTCCAAGATTCCACAGCTAGATTTGAATTCTGGTTCTTATCCAAACTATTTAACCACAGAAGGCTGTCTTCTCCATTGCCATCTCCTCATATGAAAAATATGCACATTAATGATGTACTGCCCACCACACAGGGGTGCTATGAGTTGTACACAAGCATATGCATGGAACCCTTCCTGGCACACTTCAAAGCACTAAAGACATATCAGGAAGTATTATGAATGACAGTATTATTTTTACTCTATGATAGAGGCATTTCTGCCTCTAAAGTCAGGAAAATAGGCAGAACTTCAATTTGACTGCATATACAGAATTAGGAACTTGGATGAGAAAATAATTTTCAGTGAGGGCCAGTCATTGTTCTGGATAAATCCACATGTTTTGTTTCAAGAAATGTGCAGGTCAAATGTCCAAAATAAACAAAATTTCCTTAGTGGTACTTTGTGCAAACAAATGGGAATGTGGGAAAATGTACAACAGGGACCTGGAAATCGAAAGATGCACAAATCACACTAGTTAACAGATGGTGATGTAGTGGTGGTGGGAGGCTGAGGTTTCTAAAACTAAACACCATTATAGGACACCTCCATCATTACCTCGTTTCTGCTCTAGAAATGTATTAACATAATGTGCTCGGCCCATCAAGTTAGTGCTATTATAATAAGGACCCATCAGATCCAATTAAACTATAGTTATAATATCACCTTGCATTTTAAGACTTTAAATCAGTGCTTTATGCCCTTATGGTATTTCTTTATTCTTAAAACAATTCTGTGAAGTACTCAGGGCAATTCAGTTGCCAGCATTTCAGTGCTTATTCGTGATAGACATACATCAGGGGCATACATCTGACATCTATGTCCTTCTGTACTATACTTCCCTCTGAAATTGCCATTGGCTGGGCAAGGACACTCAAACACAGGTCTGTAATACCCTAGGGCTTACTACTTACTTAAAGCGATGTTACAAATCTCCCAGCCCAGTGAGTTGCATTCACTTGGCTGCATGTCACTAACAATCTCTCTGGCATTACCTTCATAGACCATGAGGAGATTTTAAGCAAGCTTTCCAGACCTTGATAAATGGAGCAGAATGGTCCTGGAGTGTGGCTCAGCGAAAGGTCATAAAAGGTGTGACAGTAGAAAGCTAGTGCTAGATCTGGCTCTGGACCACTTTTATTTCCTCCAGCAGATAATCCTCACTGTCAACTCCAGGCTTTCACATGTGCTATTCACTATGTCTGGAGCCCCAAGCAACCCCCACCTCTGCACCCCTTTCCTCTACCCACCTTCACCTGAATGGCATCCGCACATCATCAGGGTTCTACCTTCGAGGCTTTACTGCACATTCCCCAGCTCAGCTCCCAGGCCTGGGTTGGGTGTCCTATCTCTGTACGCTAGTCTCCTCTTTTCATAATATTTATAACCCTCTAGTGTAATTGCTGGTAATTTCATTTTCCAGAACAAACTGAAGGAATAAAAACTGTCTTGTTCTCCAATATTCTGCACAGTGTCTGTGCAAAGTGACAGACTTTGAATGTAGCAATTCAAATGACTCCAACACACATCCTAGTCCACTTCATTATCTGGCTTTCTGTATTCAATAGATCTTGCTGTTTAGAATAACACCCTCAAGATCTAGCGGTTTAAAACAACTATTCACTTAGTTCAGGCTTCTGTGGATCTACTGGTGATCACTCTGGTCTAGGCTGGCTCCGCTAATCCCTACTGGAATCCCTAAGAGGTGAGCAGTTATCTCAGGTTAGTCTGGGATTCCTCCCTAGGTAGTTAGTTACACGGTTTCCAAGAGCAGCAGAGGAAGGAAGACCTTGATGGACAAGTTCTCACCTAGTCTCCGTTTGCACCAGAGACATCCCATTGCCCACAACGGGGCACATGACCCAGAAAAATCCATGTAGGATTACCCAAGGATGTGGCAACAATGAGATGTGAACAAATTAGGTGCCAGCACTGCAGCCTCACTACATTTTTGTTTCTCAATAAATCCTGTAACTGATTGTTACAGATACCCCCATGTCTGCTAACATGAGAACCTTTTTTACTTTATCAAGTAATAAATACAACTATGACTGTGCTCATTAATACAATGATTTACTCTTGAAAGAAGCAGTGGTGGAGAAGAGGAGAGGAAATAAGATTTTGAGGCTGCTTGCTAAATATATTATGCATCTCCTACTAAGCCATTCTCCAGGAGCAGAGAGAACTCACTTTGCAAGATTTTAAAATAGAGTTGTTTGAGCTATCAAAGAGAAAATATGTATGCTACTTGCCTCAGCCTCTTTCCTTAACCCCTGATTACATAAGCTTGTGACAATAAAGTGAGCACTTCCAGCAGCGGCTTCTCGGTCACAAATTCCCCATACAACTTGTTTGGTAAAGCTGATTAAAAAGAAAAGTGTGTTATTTTAACTGGCTTCCTCCCTTTCTCCACACATCCTAAATCCCTTTCATTATCTAGCTTTCCTTTCCCAAGAAATTACAGGGGGCATTTACAGCCTTAAGTCTCTTAAGCTAACTTCAACTGACCATGTTAGCCTACATTCACAAGCTTATTTCAGAGAAGCCCCTGAAACATAGGACGTGTTTACTAGAATGTGGCTCCCTGGGGATGAGCCAGGCACATCTGTAATTCTAAGGAGAGTGTAATGAGGAAAAACTGGTGGCATCCTGAATGGTTCACAGCTGTTCTGGAAGCTGATAAATAAGATGCTCAACAGGAGATCCCTAACTGGAGCCAGTTTTTCTTAAGTGGATACACAATATGGTGCAAGACTGGGGGGTGGAACGCTGATAGTGTTGTTCACGTGTAGTTTAGTTTGTCTTGTAAACAGTTCCAATTTCAAACAGTATTGCCTTCTTTGTTCAAACAGGGAAAAAAATGTCCACTTCATCAATTTTTTTTCACACTAGTTAGAGGCAAGCTAGCATTACTTTTTCTGGTGTTTTTCTCTACAAAAACGCCTCTAGTTTGTAGCCCATTTCTTCCTTTCTTTCTTTCTCTTTTTCGTTCTTCCTCTTTCTTCCCTCCCTCCCTCCCTTCTTGCCTTCTTTCCTTTTTTCCTTTTCTTTCTTTCTCCCCCTTGTGTTTTTTTTTCCTACTTTCTTCCCTCCTTCTTTCCTTCTTTCAGTCCTTCCTGTCTTTGGGGGTACCAGTTCTTCTTTGCTGGGGTCAAAAGCATGTAATTCATTTTTCATTTTCAGACTCTGGCCACCCAACCCTAATGCTGGGATTTACCTGCTTGAAGATTCTGGCCTTATGGCCTTCTTAAAACAATATCTGTAATATTTTAATTTTCATCTAAGAAATGGCCAACTAGCTTCTAGAAGAAGGTAAGAGATTTCCTATGCAGGGAAAAACTTTAATGGATTCCTCCTGAAATTGTGTTATCACGAAAGCCACTGGAAGTAGCTTTCCTTTTCGGGGTGATATGCCTCCTTTGCAGCTGGGTAAGACATTGCCCTCATGAAAATTGCCCTCAGGCTCTACTACCCACCCTGGACCTTGACATTAGCACCATCCTCCAGCAGAGAGCTGTTAGCAAACTGGTTTACAGACTATACATTTAAAATAATAAATAAGCAATGGACCTAGAGATTATCATACAGAGTGAAGTTAAGTCAGAAAGAGAAAAACAAATATTGAATAATATCACTTATATGTGGAACCTAGAGAAATGGTACAGATGAACTTATTTGCAAAGCAGAAACAGACTCACAGATTTAGAGAACAAACTTACAGTTAACAAGGCGGGAAGGGGTGGGGAGTAGGAAGAATCAGGAGATTGGGATTGACCTATATACACAACTATGTATAAAATAGATAACTAGGACTTCCCTGGTGGTGCAGTGGTTAAGAATCTGCCTGCCAATGCAGGGGACACGGGTTTGAGCCCTGGTCCGGGAAGATCCCACACTGCTGCAGAGAAACTAAGCCCATGCGCCACAACTACTGTGCCTGTGCTCTAGAGCCCCCAAGCCATAACTACTGAGCCTGTGTGCCACAACTACTGAAGCCCTCACACCTGGAGAAGCCCACAACAAGAGAAGCCACCACAATGAGAAGCCCACACACAGCAGCAAAGACCCAACGCAGCCATAACTAAATAAATTTATTTTTTAAAAAAATAGATAACCAATGAGATCCTACTGTATAGCATAGGGAATTCTACTCAATGCTCTGTGGTGACCTAAATGGGAAGGAAATCTAAATAAGAGGGGACGTATGTATATGTATAACTGATGCACTTTGCTGCACAGCAGAAACTAACACAACACTGTAAAGCAACTATAAAAACTCATAAAAAATAAATAAATAATATATTACACTATGTAAAACTCACTATGCTCTTGCCTCCTGATGTTTAAGGAGTATGGGAAAAGGGGACCAAAAAAATCCAGAACTTTTCTAACAGAATACATGCTTTCCTTCCACAAATGGAGACTTTTACTAGCTCCCATGTTCATAAAGTAAGAAATCCCTCCCAGCATACGATGTTTTGCTTTTAGAAATATTAACTGCCACAGCAATACTTTTTTTCATTATGGGATGGTATCCATCCATTCTATCCAGAGCATTTCAACCCCTCATTCCTGCTAATGAGACACAGACTAAATCACAGCATTGAAACTCCATGTGACAACAAGCATAGCTTCAACCATCTGGACCATGTTCTCCTCCCATAAATATAATTACTAGAATGATCATATTTTCACACCTTAATGGCCCTCCAGTGCTCCATGATTGGGGTGGGAGTGGGGATTCCATTCTTCTACCCATTTAGTGGCTTTTAGAATGTGGAGGCAGAATTAGAGTCTCAAAGAGCAGGTATAACTCTTGAACATAAATGAGGATTCATGAGAGGTAAGAGTAGCATCCTTCTGACACTGATTCCTTTTTCCCAAGTTCCCATGTGAAATAGTGTATGGAAAGGTAGAGTAAAGTAAGACGATCTTTAAAGCAACAAGAGAGTCTACAGTGTCCATCCACTCACCAATCATCAAAGCATCATTTGTGGACCAGGTAATGCTAAAGATAAAGAGATGAAGAAGATACTGCCTTGCCCTCAAAAGTTGCACAGTCCTGCAAACTACAGCCTGGAAACTAAGGTCAGAGGAGAAAAGAAAATGCCATCAAGTGCAGTTAGATCATCTTAACGGTCCTGCTAAGAGTAGCTCCTTCTGATTTGGGAGATAAGTTCTTTTACGGACAATCATAAATTTTAAGCAGGAAGTGCCTGTACCCCTGTTATCATACTTCATCCCCTGGGAACCACATGAGACATTTACTTAGATTAATCCATCTTAAATATTTATCCAAACTGATGACAACTTCTCTCCCACCTGGCTCAGTTCCATGGGAACATATTTATACCCTTATAAGGTCTTGACAGAAGGAAAGACAGAGAGTTCCGGATCCTGATGACTTTGGCATAATATTTTAGAAAAGATCACATTTCCAAGGATCACCGTGGACTGAAGGACAACAAGCTCTAACATTGGCTTAGCTAGAGCCAGTCACCAACCTGCTGATACATGGAAGTTCAGACAGGTCTAGAAAAACGTTTCTGATAAAATAAAGTTGTAGTCATGACAGGCAAGGGATGAAAGAAAAGCCAGAGAGGGAGGGGTGGAGGGGTTCCTCTCCTGTATCAGTCATTAGCCACAAACATAATATTTCCCTCTTCTCTGAAGGCTACAGAGTATAGAAAGAGATTTTCCTTGACACATTCTTCCCAACTAAAATATATATATACTATAGTTGGATTTAGAGGAGCTAGGGCTCTTTGGCGGATTACTTTCAATAAAAACATTGCTTCATCTCTAAAATGAGAAAAAAAATACTAGACTGCTTACCCCAACAATGAGTGAGGCTCAAAAAAAACTGTCATCCTAATACATACTTGGTGGCTACATATCAGGTGAACAATTTCTTTTAATACCATCAAGAGATCTATGATAGACACATTATTATTATTCTCTTCATAAATGAGGAATCTGAAGCTAGTAGAGAATAATATGCATAAAGTTAACAGCTAATACGTGGCGATACAGACACTAGAATGCTACGCTTTACAAAGTTGCAGGAATCGGCTACATGAGGGCCACATTCTGCCTTTAATGAAACAGTAAAGCAACTGCTGGCTCCACTTTCATTTTAACATCCTGTGATGAGTTAAAATTAAAATATGAACACAAGGGCATTTATTATTAATTGCACATTCATTCTTCATTTGGGTAGGCATCACCAAAAGCCAAGTGGTGACTTCCTCATGCACTCGTTTTTTATACTGTGTTTATAACTCTTTTAATAATGCAAATATTTATTATGGGCCTCCCTGGAGAATCAAAGGTGCTCGGCGAAGGGATTTCTAAATATCACGATCCACTGCCGAGTAAAAACACCAGTATACTTCTACTGTTTAAAGGGTCAGAGTCACAGAGTCTGTCGAAAGGGTCACTCAGCACAAAAACAAGGCAGAAGGTTATCCAGTTTCTGGAATAAAGTAGCAGCAGGTATAATCTTCACCAAAAGAGAGAGAGGAGGCATGAGGAGAGTTTCTCCACGGTAAGCAAAACGACATCACAGGCCAGAAACGGCACCAAAGACAATTATTACACAGTGGACCTAAACACTATAAAAATTCAGCATTTCAAGTATTATTTTCCATACAAACAAAGTAATTCAATTTTAATAAACATTTGAGGGTTTCCTATATATAAAGCATCCTACTAGGTCCTGGGGACTTTTAAAATAAATAAATAAATATAGTCTTCTGCAAAAATCTTAGCCTAGTAATAGAAGCAGGCAAAGTGCAGTTCATTGAAGGACTTGTGTACTCTGCTAAGGATGTGGGACTTTATCCTGGAAGAAATGTTAGTTAAGCACCCAAAAGGCCATTTTTAAAAATCATGTAATTATCTGGTACAAAATGAAAAACAGAATGGAGTGGGCCAGACTAGACATATGGAATCCCCTTAGGAGATTGTTGCCATGGCCTGACCAAAACCTCATGAGGACTGCACTGCAGCAGTAGCCACAGGGATGCAGGAAACACAATGGATTTGAGATGCTTTTGAGGTTAAACACAGCTAGAATTCATGGTTGATTGATGTGAGATATAAAACAGAAAAACACATTTAGAATGCCTGTAAGCTTTCTGTTTCAGGTGCCTGGGAAGATGATGTAGAGAAAAGATGGAGGTAAAGAATGGAGAAGAAATAGCAAATGGCTGGTTATTGGGAAAGATGTTGAATTCCACATTGGACTTCACTTCGATGTGCCTTGGGACATCCAAAAAAAGATATTCTACAGATATTTTAGTATAACAAGTTATAACTTGTTCCAAAAATCCGTTCCTTTAATAATTTTTCTAATTAATTGTTCTAACTTTCATGAGCCTTATTAGCAAGAGGTCCACATCCTACCTCTTGAGCCTACTCTATTTTTTGAATCCTCTAAAAAATTTGAGAACTTAGGCCAAAGGAGATCAGTTACAGTCCCACATGCAGAGTAAAGGATATGGTTAGTTCACTACAGTTTGCTTCTCATGGCTGCATGATTTCCCTTAGTCCCCCTTGGCCTGAGAAATATTTTCCCACTGCCATAAAAGAGGTCTCTGAACAAGCCTGCAAGATGATTCCTTTTCCCCAAAGCTAAGCTTGTCAAAGGCTAATGCAAGTTGGGACTTCAAAAAACTAAAGAACTTCGATGTGCTCTGACATTCTCTACTTATTTCTCTCCAAGCCCAGTGGCACCAGGGTGACTCATTCCCAAAGAAATGATCACATTAGCTTCACAATGAGTCAAAACTGCCCTCCTCCAGGACCTCCAGGTGCATGAGCTGTTCCAGGTGATCCAGTCTACGTATCCCGTGTTCTCCTGATGTTTCTCTTTTTCCTTGACAATTATCTTTGTCGGGGCTATCCTTATTAACAGAAAACAACAGCTCACTGTCAAGTTCAGAGAAGAGAGGGTAGCGTTTCAACCGCGTATCTCCCAAAAGTCAGTAAGACTGTTTCACAGCTTTGTATCTAGGGTCACAGAGAGTAACAACCATGATTAATTCAGAAAAATTCCAGATTCAACTGTAATGCCATGACAAGGACCCCTTATATTGCTATTTTTATCATGAAGAGACAGTAGACCTACCCCTAACAGGAAAACAGTATACACTTACACCACTAACATAGATCAGATGCTATTTCCCCTCTGAACAGAGGAGAGTTCTGTACAACTAGCTATTTGTTTATTCTACTACTATTTCTGCCAATGGACTTGCTGGCTAAGGAAGACTGTAGTTTCCCAGGTATGAGCCTGAAGAGAACATTCACCCCTGCTGCTCCCTTGTAGCCCAGCTCCCTCATCATACAATACATATATTGAATAACTAGAGGAACAAAGACTCTCTTTTAGTGAGCAGCTCTCTTGCTCCGGGCACTGTCCTCAATAGTCTGGAGTTGATGATAAAAGGCTTCCAAGAGATGCTTGTGCTTAAGAAGTAGAAGCTGCCTAGATTAAGAAGGGGGCACACTCTTTCCAAAAACTACCTGAATCTTAACAATTAAGGCAGCTCCATTCTTTTTCATATATATATTTATTTTAATTTATTTATTTTTGGCTGCATTGGGTCTTCGCTGCTGCACGCGGGTTTTCTCTACTTGCGGCAAGCGGGGGCTACTCTTCATTGTGGTGCACGGGCTTCTCATTGTGGTGGCTTCTCTTGTTGCAGAGCATGGGCTCTAGGCACATGGGTTTCAGTAGTTGTGGCGCGCAGGCTCAGTAGTTGTGTGGCTCACAGGCTGTAGAGCATAGGCTCAGTAGCTGTGGCGCACGGGCTTAGTTGCTCCGTGGCATGTGGCATCTTCTCAGACCAGGCAGGCAGATTCTTAACCACTGCACCACCAGGGAAGCCCAAGGCAGCTCCATTCTATCTTTCAGGAAAATATCCTCATGGTATAGACAGTAGAGTAATTCTTCACAGAAAAGGGGAAAATGGGCTTGTTAAATGTAGAATGTGTCTTGAAGGGATATTTCTTAGCGAGGCCTTTGGACTCTCAAACTACAGAGAAAAACACTGCAAAATAAAATTTCTAGAAGAAGGGGTTAGCATACAATATTAATATTTGACATTTAAAGACTAAGACCCTTTCTTTCAGTAAATACTCCATAAATCTCCCCGGCGAATCATCTCCATTTCCTGGATCTTCTTAATTGACACTTAGCTCTTCTATGAAGCTGTGTTTATGACTGTGGACCATCTGAGAGCATGGGCCTTCCATTCAAGTAATGTATTCTGTGCTGACTCTAATCTATCTTTAACAAAGCAACAGATTCCTATTTAAAACTATTCAGCTAAATACTCCAGAGATCAAATATAATTTCCTTCAGTTGCTCTCACACTGTCACAATTCTAATTATGACACTGCTGGGAATATTCGCTTTCTTAAAAAATGTAAAATGCAGCATAAAAATTTATGAAGAAAATTATTGCAGGCATAACTGCTCAAGGGTGCAGTGGTCTCTTTGTATCTCAGTTTCCTCAACCAGTGCCCTTTTACACTTCATTTTATGGTCACTGTGACGCTTCATTGAAAAAAGAATATTAAAAATAATTTATTAAGATTAAATTGCTTCTTCAGAAGGCATGATTTTATCTTTCTCATTTTACAAGAATCCTGTTTTAATTTGCCTCCTATGCCATCCCTAGCATGAATTTAAGGATTTAATGGAGTACAGATTGAAGGCTGATATTGATAAAATGATTAATTTTATATTTGAAGGATTGGTTTGATTTAGGAGAAAATTTCAATGGTCAATTATCCCTGGACTCTATTTAGTACAAAGTGCTGGCCAAATAGCAATTCTCATTCATCTCTTACCACTGAGAATTGGAAAAGACATCTTTGTGATGACTCTTGATATATTAAAGGTTAAAACTGGATAGAAATACTGTTGCCCATTCCACAAAGAGAAAACAGATGCTTTCATAACAAAGCTAATTCTTTAAAGTATTAATACCTTCAAATATAGCTCTCTGAGTATGCACAACCATTTTGCCCATGTATTCAGTAAACCCCACTTATTAACCATGCCATGTCTTATCTGTTGTCTGTTACGTTCTCAGGACAGTTAGTGTGCTCTGTAATTGACATGCTTTGAGGTCTTCTGTGCATCCAAGTGGCTACATTCAAACACACAGCAACATTAGAACATGCTTCAGTGCTTGAAATAAAAGTTAATGAGATTTTATTTCAGGTTTTGCTAAAAATGATTAACAAAATTATCAGAAACAAGGTTAACATAATGAAGCTAGAGTGAATACTCTGGGCACACAAAGTCCTAAGGTTGGCTTGTTTTATTTTGCCTTGACATAAGCTAAAAGCATGTGAATAAATTGAGGTCATTTCTAAAGTGACCTATATTCAGAAACAGTAAGGAATATATATATACACACACACATATATATATACATATATATGTATATATAGATAACTGAATCAGTTTGCTATACACCTGAAACACTGTAAATCAACTATACTTCAATTTTTTTTTAAATGGAGACAAAAAAAAAAAAAAAAAAGAAACAGTAAGGGAACCTAATCTAGAAGGATTTAAACAGATGGCCCCCAAATCCCAGGGACAGCAATGGATGTGTCTAAGTTTATGTAAAAAACAAGTGATAAAACTGGCCCAGAACTCAGATAAAGAAAATTTCAATTGAAAGTCCTTCCCAACTCTAGAATTCCACGCTTTCCTTTTATTGCAGAGTGAGTGTTATCACAGGGAAAATAGTTCAGGAAGGAAGGTAAAGTAGTAGTGCACATTGTAGGAATTATTTAATATACATTTGTGATTCAGTAGATATGGAGAGAGAGAGAGAGAAGACAGAGAGAGAGAGAAACTTTTATATGCCAGGCAATGAGTCACTGCCTTTGAAGAAGCTTACAATCTATTAGAAGATAAAACAAGAACATATGAATTACAATGCTGTGTACAAAGTGCTCTGATGGGGACTTCAGGGTGATACAAGAGCACATGGACATGTCTCAACAGACAGTGTGATCACAAATAGATCTTAAGAGGAACGTATATCTAAACTCAAACTGAAAGGATGAGTTGGAGTTAACCAGAAAGGGGAAAAGGAGGGAAGAGTGTTTCACACACATGCAAAAGTCAGGGAACAACCATGCATAATGCATCTTTGATAAAGCATGGTATTGTGGATGAATCAGAGAGTGAAGGCAAGAAAGGCAAGAGATAAGATCAGAAAAGAAAGAAAGCATTAGATTATGAGACCAGCAAACCATATTCAATAGCTTGGACATTATTCTGAAAGTAATGGTGGGCCATTCAAAGATTAGAGTACAGCAAGGCATTACCATATTTCACTTTCTGAAGAATTTCCTTGTTGAAATGCAAAGAGTGCATTACAGGAAACTAGAGGTGGAAGGCAAGTCTTAAAATATACAAAGATGAATCTGAAGGCTGGCAAAGACATACAGGCATTCTTCTGATGGTGGTCTAGAAGAATCATGTCACTGTGGATATTCGAAAAAGGATTTGAAAATATATAGGGAAATAGAATGGACAGAACTCAACGACGTTTGTGGTAAGATGTTAAGAATGAAGTCCAAGATGGCAGAGTAGAAGGACGTGCTCTCACTCTCTCTTGCGAGAACACCAGATCACAACTAGCTGCTAGACAATCATCGACAGGAAGACACTGGAACTCACCAAAAAGAAACCCCACATCCAAAGACAAAGGAGAAGCCACAATGAGACGGTAGGAGGGGCGCAATCACAGTAAAATCAAATCCCATAACTGCTGGGTGGGTGACTCACAGACTGGAGAACACTTATACCACAAAAGTCCACCCACCGGAGTGAAGGTTCTGAGCCCCATGTCAGGCTTCCCAACCTGGGGGTCCGGCAACGGGAGGAGGAATTCCTAGAGAATCAGACTTTGAAGCCTAGTGGGAACTGATTGCAGGACTTCGACAGGACTGGGGGAAACAGAGACTCCACTCTCGGAGGGCACACACAAAGGAGTGTGCGTATCAGGACCCAGGGTTAGGAGCAGTGAACCCAGGGGAGAATGACCAGACCTACCTGCTAGTGTTAGACGGTCTCCTGCAGAGGTGGCAGGGGGTGGGGGGAGCTGTGGCTCACCGTGGGGACAAGGACACTGGCAGCAGAAGTTCCGGGAAGTACTCCTTGGTGTGAGCCCTCCCAGAGTCTGTCATTAGCCCCACCAAAGAGCCCAGGTAGGCTCCAATGTTGGGTTGCCTCAGGCAAAACAACCAACAGAGAGGGAACTCAGCTCCACCCATCAACAGTCATTCAGATTAAAGTTTTACTGAGCTCTGCCCACCACAGCAACAGTCAGCTCTACCCACCACCAGTCCCTCCCATCAGGAAACTTACACAAGCCTCTTCGATAGCCTCATCCACCAGAGGGAAGACAGAAGAAGAAAGAAGAACTACAATCCTGCAGCCTGTGGAACAAAAACCACATTCACAGAAAGATAGACAAGATGAAACGGTAGAGGGCTATGTACCACATGAAGGGACAAGATAAAACCCCAGAAAAACAACTAAATTAAGTGGAGATAGGCAACCTTCCAGAAAAGGAATTCAGAATAATGATAGTGAAGATGATCCAGGACCTTGGAAAAAGAATGGAGGCAAAGATTGAGAATATGCAAGAAATGTTTAACAAAGACCTAGAAGAATTAAAGAACAAACAAGCAGAGATTAACACAATAACTGAAATGAAAACTACACTAGAGGGAATCAATAGCAGAATAACCGAGGCAGAAGAACGGATAAGTGACCTGGAAGACACAATGGCAGACTTCACTGCTGTGGAACAGAATAAAGAAAAAATAATGAAAAGAAATGAAGACAGCCTAACAGACCTCTGGGACATTAAACACAACTACATTTGCATTATAGGGGTCCCAGAAGGAGAAGAGAGAGAGAAAGGACCAGAGAAAATACTTGAAGAGATTATAGTCAAAAAATTCCCTAACAAGGGAAAGGAAATAGACACCCAAGTCCAGGAAGCACACTGAGTCCCATACAGGATAAACCCAAGGAGAAACACGCTGAGACACATAGTAATCAAATTGGCAAAAATTAAAGACAAAGAAAAATTATTGAAAGCAGCAAGTGAAAAACAAAAAAAATAACATACAAGGGAACAACCATAAGGTTAACAGCTGATTTCTCAGCAGAAACTCTACAAGCCAGAAGGGAGTGGCATGATATATTTAAAGTGATGAAAGGGAAGAAGCTACAACCAAGATTACTCTAACCGACAAGGATCTCACTCAGATTCAATGGAGAAATCAAAAGCTTTGCATACAAGCAAAAGCTAAGAGAATTCAGCACCACCACCAGCTCTACAACAAATGCTAAAGGAACTTCTCTAAGTGGGAAACACAAGAGAAGAAAAGGACCTACAAAAACAAACGGAAAACAATTAAGAAAATGGTCATAGGAACATACATATTGATAATTACCTTAAACGTGAATGGATTAAATGCTCCAACCAAAAGACACAGGTTTGATGAATGGATACAAAAACAAGACCCATATATATGCTGTCTACAAGAGACCCACTTCAGACCTAGGGACACATACAGACTGAAAGTGAGGAGATGGAAAAATATCTTCTATGCAAATGAAATCAAAAGAAAGCTGAAGTAGCAATACTCATATCAGATAAAATAGACTTTAAAATAAAGAATGTTACAAGAGACAAGGAAGGACACTACATAATGATCAAGGGATTAATCCAAGAAGAAGATATAACAATTATAAATATATACGCACCCAACATAGAAGCACCTCAATACATAAGGCAACTGCTAACAGCTATAAAAGAGGAAATCGACAGTAACACAATAATAGTGGGGGACTTTAACACTTCACTTACACCAATGGACAGATCATCCAAATTGAAAATAAAAACAGAAACAGAAGCTTTAAATGACACAATAGACCAGATAGATTTAATTGATATTTATAGGACATTCCATCCAAAAAGAGCAGATTACACTTTCTTCTCAAGTGTGCATGGAACATTCTCCAGGATAGATCACATCTTGGGTCACAAATCAGGCCTCAGTAAACATAAGAAAACTGAAATCATATCAAGGGTCTTTTCTGACCACAATGCTATGAGATTAGAAATGAATTACAGGGAAAAAAACGTAAAAAACACAAACTCATGGAGGCTAAACAATACGTTACTAAACAACCAAGAGATCACTGAAGATATCAAAGAGGAAATCAAAAAATACCTAGACACAAATGACAATGAAAACACAATGATCCAAAACCTATGGGATGGAGCAAGAGCAGTCTGAAGAAGGAAGTTTATAGCTATACAAGGTTACCTCAGAAACAAGAAAAATCTCAAATATACAATCTAACCTTACACCTAAAGGAACTAGAGAAAGGAACAAACAAAACCCAAACTTAGCAGAAGGAAAGAAATCATAAAGATCAGAGCAGAAATAAATGAAATAGAAACAAAGAAAACAACAGCAAAGACCAATAAAACTAAAAGCTGCTTCTTTGAGAAGATAAACAAAATTGATAAACCATTAGCCAGACTCATCAAGAAAAAGAGGGAGAGGACTCAAATCAATAAATTTAGAAATGAAAAAGGAGAAGTTACAACAGACAGCGCAGAAATACAAAGCATCCTAAGAGACTACTACAAGCAACTTTATGCCAATAAAATGGACAACCAGGAAAAAAATGGACAAATTCTTAGAAAGGTATAACCTTCCAAGACTGAACCAGGAAGAAACAGAAAATATGAACAGACCAATCACAAGTAATGAAATTGAAACTGTGATTAAAAATCTTCCAAAAAAAATCTTCCAAAAAACAAAAGTCCAGGACCAGATGGCTTCACAGGTGAATTCTATCAAACAGTTAGAGAAGAGCTAACATCCATCCTTCTCAAACTCTTCCAAAAAATTGCAGAGGAAGGAACACTCCCAAACTCATTCTATGAGGCCACCATCACCCTGACACCAAAACCAGACAAAGATACTACAAAAAAAGAAAATTACAGATCAATATCACTGATGAATATAAATGCAAAAACACTCAACAAAATACTAGCAAACAGAATCCAACAACACATTAAAAGGATCATAAAACATGATCAAGTGGGATTTATCCCAGGGATTCAAGGATTCTTCAATATATGCAAATCAATCAATGTGATACACCATATTAACAAACTGATGAAGAAAAACCATATGATCATCTCAATAGATGCAGAAAAAAACTTCTGACAAAGTTCAACAACCATTTATGATAAAAACTCCCCAGAAAGTGGGCATAGAGGAAACCTACCTCAACATAATAAAGGCCGTATATGACAAACGCACACCCAACATCACTCTCAATGTTGAAAAACTGAAAGCATTTCCTCTAAGATCAGGAACAAGACAAGGATGTCCACTCTCACCATTACTCAAAATAGTTTTGGAAGTCCTAGCCAGGGCAATAAGAGAAGAAAAAGAAATAAAAGGAATACAAATTGGAAAAGAAGTAAAACTGTCACTGTTTGCAGATGACATGATAGTATATATAGAGAATCCTAAAAATGCCACCAGAAAACTACTAGAGCTAATCAATGAATTTAGTAAAGTTGCAGGATACAAAATTTAATGCACAGAAATCTCCTGCATTCCTATATACTAATGATGAAAAATTTGAAAGAGAAATTATGGAAACACTCCCATTTACCATTGCAACAAAAAGAATAAATACCTAGGAATAAACCTACCTTAGGAGACAAAAGACCTGTATGCAGAAAACTATAAGACACTGATGAAAGAAATTAAAGATGATACCAACAGATGGAGAGAAATACACCATGTTCTTAGATTGGAAGAATCAATATTGTGAAAATGACTCTACTACCCAAAGCAATCTACAGATTCAATGCAATCCCTATCAAATTACCAATGGCATTTTTTACGGAACTAGAACAAAAAATCTTAAAATTTGTATGGAGACAGAAAAGACACTGAATAGCCAAAGCAGTCATGAGGGAAAAATACGGAGTGGGAGGAATCAGACTCCCTGACATCAGGCTATACTACAAAGCTACAGTAATCAAGACAATATGGTACTGGCACAAAAACAGAAACATAGATCTACAGAACAAGATAAAAAGTCCAGAGGTAAACCCACGCACCTATGGTCAACTATTCTATGAAAAAGGAGGCAAGGATATACAATGGAGAAAAGACAGTCTCTTCAATAAGTGGTGATGGGAAAACAGAACAGCTACATGTAAGAGAATGAAATTAGAACACTCCCTAACACCATACACAAAATTAAACTGAAAATGGATTTGAGACCTAAATGTAAGACTGGACACCTTAAAACTCTTAGAGGAGGGCTTCCCTGGTGGCGCAGTTGTTGACAGTCTGCCTGCCAATGCAGGGGACACGGGTCTGGGTCTGGTCTGGGAAGATTCCACATGCCACAGAGTGGCTGGGCCCGTGAGCCATGGCCGCTGAGCCTGCGCATCCGGAGCCTGTGCTCCGCAATGGGAGAGGCCACAACAGTGAGAGGCCCGAGAAAAAAAAAAACAAAGAAAACTCTTTGAGGAAAACATAGGAAGAACACTCTTTGACATAAATCACTGCAAGTTCTTTTTTGATCCACCTCCTAGAGTAATGGAAATAAAAACAAAAATAAATAAATGGGATCTAATGAAACTTCAAAGCTTTTGCACAGCAAAGGAAACCATAAACAAGATGAAAAGACAACCCTCAGAATGGGAGAAAATATTTGCAAACGAATCAACAGACAAAGGATTAATCTCCAAAATATATAAACAGCTCATGCAGTTCAATATTAAAGAAACAAATAACTCAATCCAAAAATGGGCAGAAGACCTAAATAGACATTTCTCCAAAGAAGACATACAGATGGCCAAGAAGCACATGAAAAGCTGCTCAACATCACTCATTATTAGAGAAATGCAAATCAGAACTATCATGCAGTATCACCTCACACCGGTTAGCATGGGCATCTTCAGAAAATCTACAAACAACAAATGCTGGAGAGGGTGTGGAGAAAAGGGAACCCTCTTGCACTGTTGGTGGGAATGTAAATTGATACAGCCACTATGGAGAACAGTATGGAGGTTCCTTAAAAAACTAAAAATATGGGCTTCCCTGGTGGCGCAGTGGTTGGGAGTCTGCCTGCCGTTGCAGGGGACATGGATTCGTTCCCCGGTCTGGGAAGATCCCACGTGCCGCGGAGTGGCTGGGCCCGTGGGCCATGGCCGCTGAGCCTGCGTGTCCGGAGCGCTCCGCAACGGGAGAGGCCACAACAGTGAGAGGCCCACGTACCGCAAAAAAAAAAGAGAGAGAATGGACTTAAGGACACAGGGAGGGGGAAGTATAATCTGGGATGAAGTGAGAGAGTAGCATGGACATATATACACTACCAAATGTAAAATAGATAGCTAGTTGGAAGCAGCCACATTGCACAGGGCAATCAGCTCTGTGCTTTGCGACCACCTAGAAGGGAGGGATTTGGAGGGTGGAATGGAGACACAAGAGGGAGGGGATATGACAATATATGTATACGTATAGCTGATTCACTTTGTTATACAGCAGAAATTAACATACCATTGTAAGGCAATTATACTCTAATAAAGATGTTTAAAACTGATAAAAAGAAATAAAGAATGAAGTCCAAGTTTGTTGACTGTGCAAATGGAAGATGACCAGACCATCCACTGCATCCAGCATGGCTGGAAGAAGAGCTATTTTCTAGGACAATTAATGTGCTCAGTAATTGACATGTTTTGTTTGAGGTCCTTTGTGCATCCAGGAAGCTCCATATCCAGTGGGCAGCTGGAGGTACACATACAAAACTCATTACAGAGATCTGAGCAGGAAATAATGACTAAGAAATGACCAAAATCAGTAGTCAAGAAAAATCAGAGTGTCTGCAGATTGGGATGAGAAGATAGCTAACTGCAGATACTTGAGCAACCATACATGAGGCAGCCAACTTCAGTTATTCAGAAAAATCACTTTTTTTTTTAATGATGTTCCCTACAGAAAAGATTCTCTAGACATCAAATCTAAAGATAAATATTCCAGCTCAATTTGCGCATTGGTCTAATTAGTGATGCTAGTCTTGAAAAAAAAAAATCTCTTTTGTGGGGGAAAGGGGTTAAAAACGATGCAGAATGCTGGGATCTAATTTGATGCCTGGATTTAATGCATGTGACAGCTTATAGAAGTTAAATGGTCCTCTTGAGGCTCAGTTGCCTTCTCTATAAAAGAGAATAATAACCCATAATTCAGAAAATGGTTGTGAAGATTAATTTTTGTTACAACTGGTACAGTTGGAATCACTTCACATAGTATTGATACCTGGAGCATAATAGGACTTAAATAAATGTTAGTTACCATTCTTTCATTAGTTTATTCAGATGCATCAAATAAATTACTAAAACATACATAATGGGCAGAGCAACCAGAATGTTATTTATTTTTGTATGTATAAAGAAATAATTTTAAAAATTAGATTCAATCTTATTTGTTGAATCAGTTTCCCCATATATGAAGAATGTTTGCTTTTTACTCTAGCTCCTAAAGAGAAATTGTCTATTTATATTCAGGGTTGACTTGGTTTCATGAGCCATAATAGAGTCCGTTTTTTTGCAGTTCATTGACTTGGCCATTGGTAAGCCAAATCACCCAGTAAAGTACCATGGTCTGGTTATTTAAATCGCACAGATATAGCTCAACTAAAAAAATGAAATAAAATTGCATTCTGGATTATATAATTGGATTTGGCATTTCACATTTTGATTGTTTTGCTGTAGGTTTGAGATTGGTATTGCCAACAAATGAACATAACTGCCATTCAATTTAAAATGCTGAAAAATGAAAATACGTTATTTTGTGTGGTCCAGCTTATGCCCAGTAAATTCAGGATACTAATTACAAGGCTTTAACAGTAAGAATAACTTAGTTAAAGGTTCACTGCTTCTCAGTGACCCAAGTCCTGGATTAGAGGAAGCCATTTCCAAAAAGATACTAGTCAGTGATTCTCTAATCTTTCTGTTGATAGAACTACTGGAAATTCTGATGATCTGCAGAACATCATAAATTATAAAATGTTAAACTTAAAAATAATTTAAAACATTATTCCTTTTTAATCAGATACTATCCTATATTAGTGGGAGGTGGTACACATGTGGTTAAGGTCACAAGTTCTGAAATCAGACTGCATTTCACAAATGGGGAAACTGAAACACAGATAAAATAAGCTCCTTGCCCAAGGTTACACAGTTATGAAGTGGCAAAGCCAAAATTCAAGCTCAGTCAATACTAATAGCTACTATGTCAAAAATTATTTGTAAGATTTAATAATTTAAGTCATGGAAAATGTCTAGCACAGTGCCTGGCTATTGATATCTATTGACCATTTACTGACATGGACAAGACACTGTACATACCGATATTTTAACAAGTAAAAGAGGAAAAATACAAGTGAGGAAATTTCATTTACTGTATTAATTGTCCTGAAATTTTGGAAATGTTTTCTTTTGTTTAATGGCAGAATGGCATTGCTGCTATATTTCATACGTGTTACCAGTGTGGGAAGTTAATGCTGTTTGATGGAGAGAGTGAGTTATAGAGAGAAACTGCCTGGAATCTAATCATAGAACTGACATTTAATAGCTGTGTGACCTTGACAAGTTATATAACCTCTCTGGGCTTCAGTTGTAAAATGGAGATAATTATAATACTAACCTGGAGAGGATTAAATGAGCTAATAGTGTATATACAATAGTTTCTGGAATTAATACAGACTCAATTAATTTCATCTATTGCTATTATTACTTTTTCCAGAGAAGTCCTCACACAGTGAAGAAACATTGTAAATTCAAAGAACCATTTTTCAATACCAATATATAATACATGTACATATAAAATCAGAACACTAATTTTCTACTGTGAATAAATCACAGAATTTAAAACTCAGGCTATTTTTATATTTTTCAAATTAGAACTTAAAATAATACACTATATTTTTCAAATTAGAATTTAAAAGAATACACTAACTCTTTTGTGAGGGCAATAATGATAGAGAAAGAAATTCTAAAAGGTGCAAATTATAAAGAAAAAAAGTAGAATTCCAAGTACATTCTAACCTGAAAACACACACACACACACACACACACACACAATTTTGCATTTTATGTCTCCCTCTCAGGAACTCTTTTCTCCTAATTTTTCATATGTCTGCTTTTTCCTTACCCTTCAAGTCTTGCTTGAATAGCACTTTCTCAGAGAGAACATCCCTGACACCCCGTTTAGAAAAAACTTCCCTCTTTAATTCATAATCAAGCTTCCATCATGTATATTTCCTCCATAACAATATTGTAATAACAATATGTAATTATGTTATTTGTTTTTTCTTATCCCTACTAGAATAAAAACTCAAGAGTGAGATTTCTCTACACTGTGTCACTGCTCATTCATTAGCTGCCTAATCTGCTATTTGGTACATACTGGCACTTAAAAAATATCTGTTGACTAAATTAATAAAGGGCATAATATTTCTATATTCCACTGGCATTTGATGCTTTATCTACAGAAAGATCCAATAATAATTTGGCCCTGAATTCATCAAATACAAACTTTGGATATTTCTGCTTAGCCCCCAGTGGACTTCTTGGCTTGCAGGAAACTCAGGAACTGGGAAGAATGGGATGGGCCGGGACCCACAGGGACAGAGAGAAGAGCCCCCTGCCTTGAGAGAGGTAGCGTGGCCACACAAGGGAGTTCAAAGTCTACAGGCACTGGGATAATTAGAGCCTCTGTTAGCTCCTGCCTGACCCTGAAATAGACTCTTAAGTGGTCTCTTTGTCTCAACTTCCTCCACATGACTACAGAGAGGTCTTTCTGAAATAGAAATCTTACCAAGTTTGCTTGGTTAGGGCTCTGCAGAGCCTCCACAAAGCTTTCTGAATAAAGAACAAGCCTTGTGGCAGAAACATCAGGATGAAACTTCTTTGTCAGGTTGCAAATTCTCCAATCTTTTCTTTCACAGCTTCTCCATGGACTCAGAATCAATATGACAGATGCACTGGGTGGAAGGTTTGCAATTCCAAGAACTTCCCTCTCTCTCTCATTTATCCGTGGTTTTGCACTTCTCATTCTTCTGCCTGGAATATTCACCTTTATCTTTCAAAACTTGTTTAAGTACTTCAGGTTCCGAACGGAATACTGCACACAGACATCTGTCCTTATGTGTGGCTGCAGATACACTTCCTCTCTTTTCTTCATAGCCATCCTTTGGCTATATATCAATTGGATGAAATACACACACATACACAAGGCCCAGACACGTTTATTAAGAACAAGCACTAGGCCTCTGAAAAAAGAGTCAAAAAATTCATATTCAGAAGTAGAAATATGGTCCTGCCACAACATAATCTGTACTACCTTCCTGGTTATCAGTTGAGATAGTATTTTACATTACTATGTAGAGGGCTAATTTCCTTTTTTTAAATGTTAGCTTTCCGATTACACCCTGAGGCGCCTCGGGAATTTTCACTGGAGTCATCTATCCCTTGATGGTCACTCCCTAGTTACAATACACAAAAATGTTAGAAGTTTCAAAATTAGTATGGTTATTGTCATCATTAGTTTTGTTGTTTCTTAAGTGGGTTCAAATTTTTGGATAGGACAGTCTTCTGTAGTTTCTGCAGATGAAAAAAGCCAGGACAAAGACTTTGCTATGTATTCATATTTCAATATTCAGTTATTGGGGAACCACATATAAGTCACTGTATTGTATATGAACCAGGAAACTGGAGAGGGAGATGGAGGAGGCAGAAGAAATGACCACATGGCAACACATGTGATATTGTATATGTGCCTGTGTATATTCATAAACTATGTACATGAACTCTGTTAATGCAAAAACTGGACAAAAATTACATATACATATAGTTTTATACATATTTATACAGTTTATTCTTGCTATTTGCTGTTTTTTTAGGTTCCTGCGAGCCTCTTGTCACAACGTTTTCATTAACTGATTAATACATAACTTGTTGGATGTGCATTTCTGTTTAAAGATACCTTATTTAATATACATTGTTGATTGATTAACATTGAACACACAGCCAACAGCTCTATAACTCAAGCCTGAATAAAGCACATCTAATACATGCATTTTCTCTGAAAGGCAGATCCCAAACTTCTTGCCTTTGGGAACACTAGACAGCACTTCAGCACTAACCTTGGGGCAATCTTACACAGTGAAATCACCAACAAAAGGCACAAAAATGTGGAAAATGTGGCACTAAACAGACCACAGAAAGGACTTGTTTACAGTAGGAAAGCTGAAACAAGAAGGCAGAGTTGTTGCCTTGTTCAGCCTCGGATGGGAGTGTGCACACTGGGTGACTCAAGGTTCTGCTGCTACTTAGAGCATGTGTATGTCCACAAATGACAGATAAAGCACCTCAAGTGTTGATTTGGGGATTACAAATATATTTGAATGAGTAAATGAATTCACAAATATGGAATTTTGAATAATGAAAATCGACATATTTGTATGTGTTAATATATAGATCTTCTACATGAATGAAATCTATAGGGTCAATGTTCATCTTGTATACTATTTGCTCGACACATATGAGGAGCTAATAAGTATTAAAATCAAAAATAGAAATAAACATGTCTTTTCCAGGTAATCTGTTTATTCATGGTCCTTGAAATGGTGACTAGAGCCTTTTTTTCAAAGAGATCAGGTTTCTATTACTCTTTCTTTTAAAATGTGTAACACCGTTGCTTTTTTTAATGATAAAGGTATATATTATCATTAGTAAAATACAGGAAAAAATTCAAGAAGTACAAATCACCAGCCTTCCTATGATGAGATAAAGATCATTAAATATGATGCATTTCTTCTCAGTGTTTTTTTTAATGCAATGCATATATAGGTGTGTAAACATCTTTTAAAATAAAATTGGAATTATACTGTTTTCCAGCCTGCTTTTTTTTTTAATTAATGCTATATCAACATCCCCCTCATCACTGTATTTCAGCTTTATATTCCTTCGCTCCCGATCTTTCTTTTCAGAAGGACACACCCATCTGAGATTGCTAAATGCACCGTAGGCTCTGTAAACTGCTGCCTTTGCTGAATAAATGCAGATGATGGCCTCTACTGGGGAGACTTAGAAGAAAAAATACAGAGACTGTAGTGCTTGACTTTTTTCTGTAATTTTTGTATTCCTTAAGAGATTCTCATTTAGCTAAAAAAGGAATCATTTCCAAAGGTGCAAGGAAGCCTACCCTAAAATAGATTACCTATATCATAATTGACCTTTGCATAAATGCATGCATTTCACAGCACTTCAGCTCAATCAAATTTCCTAGGCAGACATATTCACACAATTTAAACACCAGAGTTAGAGTTTTAAAATGTACATTTTAGTAACTTTCCAAAAGCCAAAATTTTCAATCTCCACGTTCAATCTCTCATGACATTATTGTTTTCCAATACATTGAGAGTTAATGATGGACTTTTCTGTCGTTATGAATTACAAAAGGTATTTTGTGCTGGAAGTAAGGAGCAATTCCCATTCTTTTGTTCTCTTAGGTGTTGCATGATTATCTTACAACAGGCAATTACTAAGCAAACTTAACCAACTGTAAAAATATATAAAACTATCATAGCAAAATTTTCAGATAGGCTCAATTGATACTTAAAATTCCCAATTTTTCTTTTCTAATATTTTATTCTTTCCCCTAACAAGAAGAAACTACATAGTTGCAAAACCAAAGAAAACTGAGGTAATTATGAACAATTAAATGAATTGAGTCCATTTCTTAAGACACCACAACACATACATAACTTGTTTATTATGTGAAAGGAATTAACTAACTCATAAGAAAGTGTTATACAGGGAAAAATTTACGTCATACACTGACATATTCTAGATTCTTTGAATGCCTTTTAAATCACCATGTTGTCATTAGGTAATTGTTGAAATTAAGCTAATTTTAGGCTGTTATTCCCAAAATATATCCAAAAAGTTAATCATTAAAAGTTATTTAAATATCGAAATGAATTAAATTAACATGGGAGTCATTTCTATTAACTATATATTAAAATAAGTGTTATTGAATATTTCTGATCCCCCTCCAAAAGTGAAAAACAATACTGTTAATGCATTTAAAAGTATTTAAAATCTTGTTGTAAGTGGCATAGCCCTAGATTTTAGCTCAACAGAACTGGGTTCAAAACCAAACTGGAAACTTTCAATTCAACAAACACTGATTTTCTTTGTTTCTAGAAGCCTTCTTGATTCTCTCAAGACACACTTTCATCATCATTGGCTCTTACAAAAGGTTTTTACCCACTCAGTGCAAGTATTTGCTCTTTGTCCTGGGGCATTCCTGCATAAAGGATGGTTTTAATCCACAATCTTTCCCAAAAAATCTACAAATCAAACTGACACTCATGGATCCTAAGTCATTATCAGTGTGCTATATACCAAGTGTTGCCTTTACTCCCAGAAGAACAGGAGGCAAAGTGTACCACAAATCATAATATTTAACATTTACTGGGTTCTTATCGAATCTGGATCTTCTCCCTAAGCAGTTTATACACATTGTCTCACTTCGCACTCACAAAATCCATACAAGATAATTATCAGTAGTGTGCCTCTTTGGGACAGTAACTTAAAACTGCAAACCTTAGTTTTTTCATATATAAAATGGGAGCTAACTAGTAAGTTAGCTGATTAGGTAGTACTAAGTGAGAGAGACAGGATTCAAATCTAGGATAGTAGGTTCTACTCCCAAGCTTGAACTCAACCTACCTTAGTCTTTAACACTTTCAAGTCCTTGGGTTTGGGCAAGTAAGCAACCTGCCAGTTTTCAAATTTATCAAGACAATATTAGTCACTTTACAGGGATATTGACAGGATTAAATTCCATGCAGTGTGTGGATCACAAATCAGTTCATGTGGTACATCTTTGGAGCTTCACAAATGTTAATCCCTTTACATAAAGACTTAGGCTATTAGTATCAAGACTGTAGTTAGCAAACTAACTAGGACATGTGGCATAACAAGTATATGTGCTTCACATGGTAAAAACACAACCAAATATTTCAGTTCAATAGCACCTTTGCACACTAGGTTATATGTATGTTCAACACAGCTACTGGCCGACTATAAAAGGGTTGAAGTGACTGGAAATGGTTGTATGTCACAGAGCATCGTGTTGACAGTAGGCAAAAATTGCACCACAGTTGAACAGGCAAGGAAGACTTTAAGGCTATTATAATAAGAGAGAGAAACCAAAGCTCAACTGGAGCTCAACTCCACTGAAACAGAGTGGGAGGATTTTTAAGTGCTAGGTGAGAGGGAGAACCTGGGCCATCTGCGTTTGATAACTGGCTTTACCCAAAAGAAAAGTAGATATTCTCATCTTTGTGACAGGGAGTAGTTTTACAACTTGGAGTAAGGCATCCATTGAAGTTAGGCTCCCACCCACTACAGAACCTGTCAGATAGGGATATTATATCCGTTGATGCTTACATTTCAAAGAGATGGTTCGCTGGTCCTTGAGAAAGACATCCTTGGGTTGTAAAACTGGCAAGAGGCTTTTAAAAAGATTTACATGTAGCTCAAAGAGGCGGAGAAAGAACTTACAAGTTTTCCAAAGTAAATGCTCTAAGAAAAGGGAGGTCAGGGCCTAGAGTTAGGAAGAAGACTGTCTAAAGTTCAGTCAAACTAACTTTTCTGGCCATCTGGATCAGGATAACACCAACGAAGGTGGGATGGGTGATGGGCAGCAGCTCCACCTTCTCCCCATATCCCACAACTTCATGGCACTGCATTTTATGCACCATCTTTTCTACTCTTGTTTCCATATCAGATACTTCTAACAAACAAGTAGAGAGAGAATCTAACAAGCAATTTCAGATGAGGAGAAAAATAAACAATCTGAAGAGCCTGATTTACTTACACAGTTACTGAGGTTCTTAAATCAGTTAATTACACAGCAAATTGGCATCAAATTTAGGTTTAGAACATACACTTTCGTGCTTGTTATTCAATACCACAATGACATCCATGAAAATATTCCAAAAAGGCATCAAGAGATAAATGAAGTATGTATTAAACAAGCAGTAGAAATAGTTAAGCAAAAGGTTTTTTATGTTTTTCTAAAAAAATCTATACTAAGCGCCTCTCCCACCAGCATGTTAATTTATGGCAATATTTAGTCTGGTGTGTAAGCTTCATCTTATTATATTTCAGTTAAGGAAGAATCTCCTCATTTTCTGAATTGTGTTGACTAGAAGTCTCCTATGGAGTCAGTCTTGTCAGTTGGTTTATTAGTTAATTAAGTGTCATTTTATACCTTACATTCTAAATTCCAGGCACCCAAAAGAGTTCACCCTAAGATTCTCTTCTCCATCAGGTATCTGCATAATTAGTCTCATTTCAAATACCTATTATTCAAGGCACAATAGAACAGAACAATTAATTTGGACCACATGCAATTATGCTGAAAGGTCAGGTGCTACCCATAATAAAACTCTGTTCAAAAGTGTGTTTGGGGAGAGCATTAACATGGTTATCCAGGAGACTTTAAGAGGCAGAAAATCTCCAAATGCAATTAAATGGGCTGTAAAGTAATCACTTGCAATTTTTCATTTTTAAAGCAGGAGACATTTTGAATGTTGTGCAAAATGAATACTTCTAAGACCAATCAAACTTGGGAGAATTTACATCAAGAGGTGACAAATTCATACCCTAAAGGAGAAAGCACATTTGGCCTGCAACTTCCTGTATGAGTTTCAAGTTATAAAGAACTTTCATGGAGCAGTTATTAAAAACCCCTCAAATATAGTTAATAATTAAAGTGCTGGCTTTATCCATCTTGGGTAATTTGAAGTACATAGTCATAAAAGCTACAGTTAGAAGTATGGATGTGTGACTTATAAAGTATCCCCAGTACCCAAATGTCCATGAATTTATAATTCTATGTTCTTCAACAATATTATGTTTCCCTGTTAAATATAAATTTTTGAAGTATATTTCACTCCAGAGGATGTGGCAAAGATACCTCTGTCACTATTAAAGGTATATGTATATTTTACAGCTCTAGGCAGGTCTATAAAAAGATTTTGCTGATAAAAGAGAAAAATGGTGGAAGGACAAAAAGGCAGAAAAGTACAAAAAAGTACACTGTTTACTTTAAGAATTGACAACAAAATGCTTTTCTCCACACCAATCAATTATAACATACATCTAGACATAAACAACATTTTGGTTTAAGAATAAATAAGAAGAAATATTTACAACATGAGTGATGGGAGTATTATTTATTTCTTAGCCACAAAAAGACAGTACATCTGGAATTTTTATAGCTTTACACTTCAAGAATCGCAACTGCATTAAACATGTATGTATTACGGAATGTATTAGTGGTTGTGTGAGATAAAAGCATGATTAAGGCACAGTCATTACGTCAGTGATTTTCCTTTAGAATGGAAATATTGATAGTGCATTTGCACCCCTTATAAAGATTTGCATTCTGAAATTAGATCTTAATTTCAATGTTGGTCCAATTTTTTACTAGTTCAATGATTTTGGGCAAGTTCCTTAAGCTCTGTGTGCCTCGATTTTCACAGCTATAAAACGATAATTTAAATAATACTACCAGGTACTTTCAATTGCTAGTGACAGGACAGTTAGCTCAAATGTGCTGAAGCAAAAGAAACATTTATTTGCTCATATAACCAAAACACAGAGGGAAGAGTAGAATTGTCCTTGAGAAAGACTAGAACCTAGGACTCAAAATCCTATAAATTTTAGAATTCGGAAGTCCATCCCTTTATTCATAATTACTACATTCTCATCAGGACAATCTGTCTCTTTCTGTTTCTCAACCCTAGTGGTGTTTTTAGAGCTCCTGTTCCACTAAAATAAAGGAATGAACCTGTTTTTTAAAAACAAAATTTGATACCAATGTTACTATTTATTTAGAAGAGGTCCATGTAAATAACCTAAGAACAGAGAATTTTGCTTTTTAACCTATGTAACTCATTTTTTATTTTCTAAGTAAAGTCTAAATAAATGCCTGCAGTGTGTGTGTGTGTGTGTGCGTGCGTGTGTGTGTGTGTGTGTGTGTGAAGCATCCTGGCCATATCAGTCCCCGGATGAAAACGTCTCAGTCATTCTATTTCACAGATTACAAAATCTAATCTCATCAGCACAGCATCCAAGGTCCTTTTCAACCTGCCCTACAGTCTACCTTTTCACCCCTACACCCGCTTCACTCACTGTTTACTTCAGTTGCATCTAATTAACTGACATCTTCAAGGACCTGGACCCTTCTCCACCTCCAAACTTATTTTGAGCAGCTCCTTCTTCATGTGATTTCTCCCATTTCTGCATTTCAAAAGTCCTCCCCAACCTCTGGGACCCAGCTCAAATACCATCCCCATCATAAAGTGTTCTCTCTGATCTGCCTATTCATAAGTTATTTGAACAGACATACTTAGTACCTACATTATCCCAAGTGTTTGAGATAAAATGATGAATAAGATACACTTCTTCCTTTGAGGAACTCACAGTTTAATGGGACAGATTTTTCTATTACAATGGGATAGGATCAGATGGAGCTATCTATGGAGTACAAAGGAGCCAACCCAGTCAGGACTAGGGAAAGCAAATCTTGGAAAGGTTTCCTGAAGGCTGTGCTGCCCAGTGTGCAACAGCGGATTTCCTTTTACTACGTTCCTATTAAATTCCATAAAAGAAACCCAGTGAGGGTCTGCAGTGCTGCTAGATGTCCACATGTTTGGCTTTTTAATTAAAATATTAGAACTAATAATAATAACAATAAAAACAAACTTGTCAGTTTTGCCAGTCACTGTACAATTGCCTTCTATAGATTAGCTTATTTAATCTTCACAACTGCATCTCTATGAAGAAATACTAAAGCCATCACTGTAACTTTACCTTACATGTTGGTAGGTAGGCTGGTCTTAGAGAAAACAGTCAAGAAGAGATGCTGACTGGCTCAGGGAAGGTCATATGAACCAATCTAGACCAATCAGATTTCATCCCTGATGTTTTTGTGGAATTCACAAGCCTCCAAGGCTTTTCTTAGGCTATTTCATCTGCCTGGAAGACCATCTATCTCTGCTTCATCCACTTGGTAAATTCCTGCTCATTTTTCAAAATGTCACTCATGATTTATTCTCAGAGCTTCCCACACACTGTTCACGTCTTCCTTTCTTGACCACTGGTGTTTCTTAAACCCATCTCCACTATGGCACTTCCCATAATGTGTTAGTTGCACAAATACTGTACACTAAAATGTGGTCTACTTGAAGGTAGGGCCCATGGCTTATTTATCTTTTTATGGCCAGTGTTAATTCCAGTGCCTAGCATATATTTATTAAATGAACAAATGAATGGACAGATGAATAAATGAATGACATTTATAAGGTTGGGTTGGATACAATTCCCTATAACATTTATCAGCAATGACTAGGTTCCCAGCTGAATGTTGTCTCCTATTAATTTGACAGGATGCCTTGGGTTATTTTCTCATTTATTCCCCACGTGTTGACTGCTGTGGACTACCCAACACTCATCGTTTTTCTATTTGTCTATGTTACATTGTAAAATATCACAATTGTTACACAGGATTATATATAAAGTAAATAAACAACAAGGATCTACTGTATAGCACAGGGAATTATATTCAATATCTTGTAATAACCTATAAGGGAAAAGAATCTGAAAAAAATATGAATCACTTCACTGTATACGTGAAACTAATGCAACACTGTAAATTAACTATACTTCAATTTTAAAAAGATTTAAAAAAGAGAGATATCAAAGTTTGCAATACAAAAAAAAAAATCACAATCGTTAGTATATTCCTGCTAAGGTTTGTCATTAATTCCAGCCAATTGTGAAATAGCTGCATTGAGAGAAGAATAGTGGTCTCATCCTGAGTCCCTCCACTAACTTCCTCAGGCAAATATTAGAGACTTGGTGCACTATCTCATCTAACAACAAACTTAGGAGATAAGATGTCAGAATCATGGGCTTTTATCTGTGTCTCATGGTTAGTCTTCCTGAGTGTGGAAGAGAACATCTGGATTATTCCGAATGAAAGACAGTGAAGTAGATGTCTCTGACACTTGAATCCACCGTATCGGAGTCTCTTAGCAATGATAATCCTGTCACAGCTGTTAGAATTTATTCCTTTATCCATGTGACATTTTAACAGGAGACAAATCCAAGTTATTATAAACAGATAAAAACCATTCAACCCAAAATGGCTCGTATTAGCAACTTCATCAAGCTGACAAGCCTTGTTTCTGAAAACCTGTAAATGTTATTCTCGTGCATTCGATTTTTTTTTCCCCTCTACAAAGCCAAACCTGATTTAGGCTTTTGTCCTATGAAACTGCCAGCTTAAAATGTTTATTTAATTACATCCTAGGACGAGAGAGATAGAAATATCCAGCCATTTAACCAGCTAAGTGATGGAGAGAAAGGTTGGGTGCCTGTTATTTGCTTGATTTTAGTGTTCTCTCAGTACCAGTGGCCTTAGGATCAAACAGGAGAGGGAGCCATGGAAATTGAGGAATAAATTGGATGGATATTTGGAAAAGGCATTTTAGTGGAAGGAGAATAAGAGATTTCAAGTAAAATACTAGTTTATATATATATTTCCCAGATGCCTCTGAATTCTTTATTTGAACCGACATGGGTTGGATAAACATATTGCTATCCTCCTTGCCTGGTACAAAGAAGAAACAGACAGAAAAGCTGTGAAATTTAAACAGTGTATGAAGAATAAATGCACGCTAGAGGAAAGCCTGCAGTTCCTAGGTCTATACTGTTGAAGCATCTATGGATACATATTTCCAGCCCTACATTACACTTCCACTGTATTCTTAGTTCTCCTCCCCTGGTGGGTAAGTGCTCAGCTAATGGAACAAAGATGCTTGTTGAATGAATTACAAGGAAAAATTTTTCTCCCCTTTGGATAGTCAGACCAGTTTTCAAGCCAAAAACAGAGCAATAAAAACTATTGTAAAAACAGTACAATAAAATGACATGGCCGGACATCACTAAAAAGAAGAAATGCCCAGTTCGTGGGTAGTTGTCATGGTAGGCATTTATTCCTGGGTACCATTTAGGCTTCCCAGGCAAAATGCGCTTACACTGAAACATAGTCACTTGAGATTTTCTGACTACACTGAGCAGAAGGATGAGTTGAAGCTGAGGCCAATGAGAAAGGTGGTACCAGGTCAGGCAATCATCAATCTGCTTGTTTCCAGGTTGTCCTTTGGAAACAATGGTATCCACTATTCCCTGGCTTAGGACTTTAGTCATATTATGCTTTATGCCAAATCATGGACAGAAAGCAGCTGACTACCAATCTCTCCAAGGAACTATGTAGTGCCCCTGGGCTACCAGAGGCCCTGCAAAGCCAGGTTGGTTCAAAGAGAGTGGTGCCCAGATTAGTTGTGACAACGTTTGATTAAACATGATTTTAAGGGTAAATTGAATACATAAAACATGTAAAGTGAAGACATGGATCTGGTTGATTTCTGAGTTAAAGAGACCAACAACCCACACCTTTACCCCTTCCTTCCTCCCTGAGGGAAGCCATGCAAACATTAGGCATATTTAAACTCCCTAAATTATATCGGCTGTGAAAATTTTACTGTACAAAGGGTCCATATTTATAACGAAGACTAATATAATGAGAGGACAACTGGACTGATATGAAAGACCAAGGTTTAAGTTCTGGCTCTAACATGAACCTGACAGTACACAGGAACCACAGTAAGAATCCTAGCTAAATATATGTAAGGCAGCCATGCTCACCTTTATTTTCAATTCTTCTCTTTCCCACCATAAAATTTACTCTCATTTTCTCAAATGTTGAGTGACTTAGCCAAGATCACAAAACCAACAAGTGATCCAAACAAGACAACACCCTGATCTTGCCCATGGAAGCCAGGTACTCATCACAGAATATCCACCTATATCATAAAATTCATAAATGCTTATTCAACACTTATCTTGGAAGAGAAGAAGACCTTGATTTGGAAGCATTATTTCATAAAAGAAAGAAAAAGGAAAGAAGGCAGGTAGGGAGGGAGGAGAAAGAAAAGAAAAGAAAGAAAGAAAGAAAGGAAGCAAGGAAGGAAAGAAAGAAAGAAGGAAAAAGAAAGAAAGAAAGAGAAAGGAAGGAAGGGAGGGAAGGAATTAAAAGGGGAGGCAGCCATCAGGGGCTTGAGAAGCTTGTCACATAGCCCAGGTTGACGTGTACACATATAACAGAGATTGGAGAGGGTCTAACCTACACACATCCCTGGCAAATGGAATCTGGCTGCACAAACAAAGGAGATGCAATAAAGCCCAGTAGAAAGTATAAGGCAGACCAGACTTAAATATGGCCTAATGTTTCAATGTACTCCTGAGCCCACCCACAAATCCACTGCCAGAGAATAAAAGCTTTGCTAGTTCAAATGTTTGAGCACAACCTCTGGCCAATTTTTGACGGCTCACCAAGCTATGCAGACATAGGGGCACCCCCTAGGAATCAAACAAAAATAAAAGAAAAATAGAAAACTAAGCAGAGGCATCAGTGGCCACACATTACAGGAAAGACTTCACAGCTTTCATTTAGGCAAGTTACTAAGGCAAAGAACAACAATTCTCAAAGGGAAAAAAGAACCCAGAGTTTTTACAATATATTATCTAAAATGTTCAGTATTCAGCAAAAGATTATGAAACATGCAAAGAAATAAGTGTGACTCATAAAAAAAACAAAGCAGTCAATAGAAATTGTCAGTAAGTGTAAGATACTGGGTTTAGCAAAGATGTCAAAGAAGTTGTTAAATATGTTCAAACTACATGAAACCATGCTTAAATAATTAAAGGAAAGTATGACAATAACTCAGTAAATAAAGGATCTCAATAAAAAGAGTTAAAATCAGTTAAAAATGGAAATTCTGGAGTTGAAAACTCAGTAACATTAACCTACAGATCCAAGAAGTTCAGTGATAAGATAAACATAAAAAGATCCTTATCCAGACATATCATAATCACACAGAGAAAATCTTGAAAGCATTAAAAGAAAATGACTCATCACAGAGCAAAATTTATAGATCTAAATACATATGTAAGAAGAGAATAAAGTTATCAAATTTTTTAAGAAACTATAAAAACAAAAGCAAATTAAATCCAAAGCAAGTAGAAGAAAGAAAATAATAGATCACAGTAGAAATCAATAAAATAAAATGCATAAAAACAATAGAGAAAGTGAATGAAACCAAAAACTGTTTTTTAAAAGATCACTTGACTTACACAAACTGACCAAGAAAATAAGGGAGAAGATTCAAGTTACCAAATTAGGAATGAATGAAAGCATATCATTAATGAGCCTATAGAAATTAAAAGGTTATAAGGAAATATTATCAACAACTTTATTTCAACAACTTAGACAACTCAGACAAAATAAACAAATTCCTAGAAAGCTTAAAATTACCAAAACTGACTCAAGAAAAAATATACAATTTGAATAAGACAATAATGTATAAATAAATTGAATTAATCATTTAAAAACCTTCCCACAAAGAAAAGCACAGCAAGTTTCACTGGCAAATTCTATCAAATATTTAAAGAAAATAACACAAATTCTTTCAGCAAATAGAAAAGAAGAAAGCACTTCTAACTCATTCTCTGGAACTAGTGTTAGCTTTCATTAAAGCCAAACAAATACATCAAAAGAAAATCAGTATTCTTTATGAATGTAAACACAAAAATCCTTAATAGTCCCAAACTGTATTCAACAACATATAAAAATGCTGATATACTATGACTGAGACTTACCCCAGAAATATAAGGTTGACTTGATATCCAAATTTTACTTAACGTGTTATACCATATTAATAGAATGATGGACAAAAGTCACATGATCATCTCAATAAATGCAGGAAAGACATTTGACAAGATTTCTGGGGAACGTTAACTATGAGTTTCTGAGATGATAAAGGGGATAGAAGATATCACATTGAATGGCAGATTGACAAACTGGACCTAAAAGGGGTGAAGTGGAAAATGTCCTTATATACAGTGACAACGTGCAGTTTTGAAAGGCAGAGGCGAGGTCTACCTCAGAATGGGAGAAGGCTGGCTGGGTTACTACCATTCCTGGACGCCACAGTGATGGGAGATGCGGATCCATTAAGCCTAGTCGTGGAAGTCCTTCCTCATTTCACAAGTCTTCACAGCTCCCTACTCACAAATCCATTCCAGAACTGGTCTCAGGTGAGGCTAAGCCAGAATCCCAGACTCTCAAGTATTGGTATTATCCTTTTCTCCCCATTTCTACTTCTGTGACTGCTACACTGTTATTTTCTTTTTGTCCAGCTTTACTGAGGTATAATGGACAAATAAAAGTGGTACACATTTAGGGTGAACAAGGTGATGACTTACTACACATGTATGTAATGTGAAATGATGACCACAGTCAAGTTAAGACATCCATCACCTCACATAGTTACCATTCCTTTTTGTTGTTGTTTGTTTGTTTTGTTAACTGCCACCACCAAGTACAGACTGCAGACAGTCTCTTCTGACTCCTTTTCTTCAGTAGGCATACACTGTAGAATGTCTTAGTACCAATTCAAGTTTTCTCATTTACGAAGTATTTAAAGAACATACTTTAAATGTATGTAGATAGCCTCATCCACCAGAGAGCAGACAGCAGAAGCAAGAAGAACTACACTCCTGCAGCCTGGGGAACAAAAACCACATTCACAGAAAAACAGACAAGATGAAAAGGCAGAGGGCTATGTACCAGATGAAGGAACAAGATAAAACCCCAGAAAAACAACTAAATGAAAGGGAGATAGGCAACCTTCCAGAAAAGGAATTCAGAATAATGATAGTGAAGATGATGCAGGACCTCGGAAAAAGAATGGAGGCAAAGATCAAGAAGATACAAGAAATGTTTAACAAAGACCTAGAAGAATTAAAGAACAAACAAACAGAGATGAACAATACAATAACTGAAATGAAAACTGCACTAGAAGGAATCAATAGCAGAATAACGGAGGCAGAAGAACGGATAAGTGACCTGAAGACATAATGGTGGAATTCACTGCTGCAGAAAAGAGTAAACAAAAAGAAATGAAGAGAAAGGAAAACAGCCTAACAGACCTCTGGGACAACATTAAACGCAACAACATTCGCATTATAGGGGTCCCAGAAAGAGAAGAGAGAGAGAAAGGACCAGAGAAAATATTTGAAGAGATTATATACGCAAACTTCCCTAACATGGGAAAGGAAACAGCCACCAAAGTCCAGGAAGTGCAGCAAGGCCCATACAGAATAAACCCAAGGAGAAACACGCTGAGACACATAGTAATCAAACTGACAAAAATTAAAGACAAAGAAAAATTATTAAAAACAAGGGAAAAATGACAAGTAACATACAAGGGAACTCCCGTAAGGTTAACAGCTGATTTCTCAGCAGAAACTCTACAAGCCAGAAGGGAGTGGCATGATATACTTAAAGTGATGAAAGGGAAGAAGCTACAACCAATGAATTACAGGGGGAAAAAAAAACGTGAAAAACACATGAAGGCTAAACAATACGTTACTAAATAACCAAGAGATCACTGAAAAAACCAAAGAGGAAATCAAAAAATACCTAGAGACAAATGACAATGAAAACACGACAATCCAAAAACTATGGGATGCAGCAAAAGTAGTACTAAGAGGGAAGTTTATAGCTACACAAGCCTACCTCAAGACACAAAAAAAATCTCAAGTGATTAATCTAATATTACACCTAAAGACACTAGAGAAAGAAGAACAAACAAAACCCAAAGTTAGCAGAGAACAGAGCAGAAATAGATGAAATAGAAAACTATACTACAAAGCTACAGTAATCAAGACAATATGGTACTGGCACAAAAACAGAAACATAGATCTATAAAACAAGATAGAAAGCCCAGAGGTAAACCAACGCACATATGGTCAACTATTCTATGAAAAAGGAGGCAAGGATATACAATGGAGAAAAGACAGTCTCTTCAATAAGTGGTGCTGGGAAAACGGAACAGCTACATGTAAGAGAATGAAATTAGAACACTCCCTAACACCATACACAAAAGAACCCTCAAAATGGATTCAAGAGCTAAATGTAAGACCGGACACTATAAAACTCTTAGTGGAAAACATAGGAAGAACACTCTTTGACATAAAACACTGCAAGTTCTTTTTTGATCCACCTCCTAGATTAATGGAAATAAAAACAAAAATAAACAAATGGGACCTAATGAATCCTTAAAGCTTTTGCACAGCAAAGGAAACCATAAACAAGACCAAAAGACAACCCTCAGAATGGGAGAAAATATTTGCAAATGAAGCAACGGACAAAGGGTTAATCTATAAGATATATAAACATTTCATGCAGCTCAATATTAGAAAAACAAACAACCCTATCCAAAAATGGGCAGAAGACCTAAATAGACATTTCTCCAAAGAAGACATACAGATGGCCAAGAAGCACATGAAAAGCTGCTCAACATCACTCATTATTAGAGAAATGCAAATCAAAACTACAATGAGGTATCACCTCACACCAGTTAGAATGGGCATCATCAGAAAATCTACACACAACAAATGCTGGAGAGAGTGTGGAAAAAAGGGAACCCTCTTGCGCTGTTGGTGGGAATATAAATTGATACAGCCACTGTAGAGAACAGTATGGAGGCTCCTTAAAAAACTAAAAATAGAACTACCATATGATCCAGCAATCCCACTACTGGGCATATACCCAGAGAAAACCGTAATTCAGAGAAAACCGTAATTCAAAAAGACACATGCACCCCAATGTTCACTGCAGCACTATTTACAATAGCTAGGCCACGGAAGCAACCTAAATGCCCATCGACAGACGAATCAATAAAGAAGTTGTGGTACATATATACAATGGAATATTACCCAGCCATAAAAAGGAATGAAATTGGGTCATCTGTTGAGACGTGGAAGGATCTAGAGACTGTCATACAGTGTGAAGTAAGTCAGAAAGAGAAAAACAAATATCGTATATTTACGCATCTATGTGAAACCTAGAAAAATGGTACAGATGAACCAGTCTGCAGGGCAGAAATTGAGACACAGATGTAGAGAACAAACCTATGGACACCAAGTGGGGAAAGTGGCAGGGGCATCAGGGTGGTAGTGTGACGAACTGGGAGAATGGGATTGACATGTATACACTGATGTGTATAAAACTGATGACTAATAAGAACCTGCTGTGTAAATAAATAAATAAATAAAATCACCAAGAACTTTTTCACTGTCACACCCGCAGGCATACATTTCTTTCTTTTGCTGGATAACTTTCGCTGGACCTCATATTAGCCTTCATTTCCTAAAGGAATGAGTTGTCCCTCTCACTTCTCACCAAGTCTGGGTCAGATACCACTCCTGTGTGCTCCTGCAGCACCCTGAGCCACCATGTCAGATCCCTAATTCACTGAAATGTATCTTAGGCTCTTGTTGGAAAGTCCATATATTCGTGTTGTATCCCCTGTACTGAGCCCAGTGCCTGGCATGGGACAAGTATTCAACTAATGTTTATTGAATGAATGAACGAATTTACTGTATTAATCTTTGAATGTATTACTCTTTCATTTAAGTATGCATACATTTATATTTAAATAAATAAATAAAGTACATACTGATGTATGACGCTATGAATTTGACTTATTACCTGTTGTGTGACCTTAAACCCTCTAAGCCTCAGTCTCCATATCTATGAGATGATGTTTATAATAATAGTACCTGCCTGAAACATCTGTTGGGAAGATTAATTGGAATAATGTATATAAATGCAAAACACATAATGTGACACTAGTAAGAGTTAAATTAATTTTAGTTATTTTGTTATTAGGTATCATATTAGTCCCTGAATGTTAAAACTTTATACATGGTCTTTATGTGCCTTTATATTCTGTTCTGAACCTTTCTTTTCATATCCATCTCTTACTATATATCTACATTCATCCTGAACCCCAGGCTAATTGAACTACTCAATCTTGCTTGGTAAGTGTGTAACACAACTGTATGGAAAATCCTATGGCATCAATAAAGTTAAACAGTTTCTTACATGTTACTTTGCATTGAGCAAAATGTAATTATTAAAGTGATTTAAAGATACCATGAATTTTTGACAGTTGTCTCCTCAGGGGTCTAGCTTGATGTGATATTAAAATATATTTCATTATATCTAGTGGAAATTCAAGAGGAATGCTCTTTGCAATTCAAAAGGGACAAAAATCTCAAATAAAAATTCATTTTCAATCCCTGCAGAGTTCATTATGAACAACAGAGTGCTAGAAATTAAAACATTTAAATGTATTTAATAAGGTTCTATAATGGAATGACATTTATGTTTGGATAGATTCTCTGGTCTCTCTCCCTCTTTCTCTTTTATCCTTCCAAATTCTATGCTTAGGGAAAAAGTGAACTGCTGATGTGATTTAGTTGGTTAATTATGACTAGATTCCCCAGCAAAGTGGAGAGTTAAAGCAATTATCTAGATTATTAAAGTTTAGAAAGCTTTCCCCTCCAATATCTTGATATTCCAGTCAAAGTGGGTTGCGATTTTACATTAATTGAGACCAAACTCTTTCTAAGTTGTGGGAAGGTGCATGCCTGGAGAATAAAATTGCAGTATTTTGGCCAGAATTAATTGAATCAGAAGAGGAAATTAAGGCAACTTGGAAAGCTGCTTGAATTTTTAGTATTTTTCATCCCTCCTCATATACTGTACTTTAAACCTAACTATTACTGAAAAAAATACTTTTGTCTAATCATCCATAGAAGTAGTTTAAGGCCATGTGCCAATACAGCTTATGGTATTTGTTTTGAAATGTTAATAAAACAAGGTTTTGGCTTTCGACAAAATTCAACACCCATTTATGATAAAAACCCTCCAGAAAGTAGGCATAGAGGGAACTTTCCTCAACATAATAAAGGCCATATATGACAAGCCCACAGCAAACATCATCCTCAATGGTGAAAAACTGAAAGCATTTAGGTTTTGAAATTTTCTAAGATCTCACTATATATTTAATAGAACTATTAGCATCAAACATATACTAGTAAAAAAAAAAAAAAGCTTTAATATTGACCATACTTCATCCCCAGTGTCTTGGCGTAAAGGTACATTGGTCAACTTTGGACACAAAATCTTTCTATGCCATATTCTACCTCTAAATTATTTATCTTCATGCAACTGGAGAAATTTAAGCATAAATCTAATCCAATGAATAAGATGTATGTACTTTCATTTCCCTGTCCTACTTTTATTATATATCATTTGTAGTATATTATTTTTAAACAGAAAAAATAAACTCCAGCAATCAGATTATGATCACTAGAATTTGAAATAATCTACACAAACTCTTTATCCTGGTTAGTTTCTTTTAAGTCCCCCAAATTACGGTTTAATTAAAGCTAAACTTAGTTTAAAGAAAAAAAAAGATTATACACATGCCTGGTAGTTATGATTTGCCAGTTTGTACCTCATGTAACCAAATTTTATTACACACACACACACACACACACACACACACACATTCTATTATTGGTCAGTACTCTTAATTGTTGTGAAAAGTTCAGGGACAGATTTTAGGTCAGAGTTTCGAATCATAGTCTCACCTAGAATTGTCTTTCTCACTTACCGTCTCTTGACTCTACATTCTACTGTGCCAGTTTCACAGTCAGACAGGCTGCTACTTCATGGTGGGTTCTGGAAACTCTAGGTTTACAAAATTTTGTTTCAGTAACCCCTGAGTAAAAACAGGTGCCTAATTTAAATAGCACCAACAGGAGTTCCAATATTAAATCCTACTAACCTGATTTAGTTTCCAATTTCTATTACCCAACCTATCACTTGTGTCCAGAAAGATGTAAGACATGTCTGACCTGGACTGGGTTATATGTTCACTCCTAGACCTGACGTTGCAATGAATTTCACTCAAAACCTTCTGTGTTAGTCAGACTGGCCTGATTATCCTGCAGTAACAAAGACTTTAAAACCATGACTTGACTGAGGGAGGAAGAAATTTTCCTCTACCTTTCCAGGTTCTTCTGGCTGGTCTAAATATTAAAATGACATGAAACAGATTAATAGGAGAAAATCAAACAAAACCTTAATAACATATATTCATGGGAGAGACCATGGAAAACTGAGTAACTCACCAAAATAGCCAAAGACCCCACCTTAAGTAAAAGGCACAGCTAAAGACACAAAAGGATGCTGAGGGTAGTGGTTTGGGATGTCACAGGGGAGGAAAGTAATTCACATGGAAATGGAGAAGCAAATGTTTGGTAAATAACTGCTGGGCCCTGCAGAGACAATGCGACACAGAGTGTACCCTGATCTCTAGGCCCTGCCTAGAGTTTCCTCCACCACCCCTAGCCCATATTCTTTCAGATATCTCTGGTGATAGCGCTATTCCAGAAACCCTCTATGTAAATTCTTTTAGACAGTTAGGAGGAAGTTCAAAGTTTCTTCCTGAGTCTGCTGCACCTTGAGTGTTTTCAGCTTGAAAAAATCCACATGCCAGAGAGACATTTAGGGTGGCAAGCTTTGCTCCCCTACACTTGAAGCAACAAAGATTTATTTCTCTTTCACGTTGGTTATCAGCTATGGGTAGACTGTGGCTATTTCCACCCATGTGTCTTCTCCATTCCAGGATGTAGGCTGAAGGAGCAACTACTATTTAGGACATGCCAGCCCAAGGTAGAAGATAAAGGGAAAGACATTTCGTGCTTGTAAATGATTCTTTTAAGTTTCTACTTGGCACTGGCATATGTTACTTCTGCTCACATTTTATTGGCTGAAGCAAGATACACAGCAGAGCCTAAGAATGGAACAGCTCTCCCACAGAAAGGAACTACAATACAATCTACCACTTACTTAGTTAAAGAGTACGCAAAGCTTCATTCCCCAAGGAGATTTCCAACAGGAAAACAACAGATTTCCACTACAATCATTTACTCTCATAGTTTCAAGCTCCAACAGAACTTTCTATGCAGAGTATCTCTCCATCCCAAGAGACCTAACATTAAGGTCATCTATGTGAAAGATTAGTCAGAATGTTGGGCAAACCTTCCAGAATGGATAGGGTGATGTGCAGTAGCATTAAAACATGGGGCAGGGCTTCCCTGGTGGCGCAGTGGTTGAGAGTCCGCCTGCCGATACAGGGGACACGGGCTCGTGCTGCTGTCTGGGAAGATCTCGCATGCCGCGGAGCGGCTGGGCCCGTGGGCCATGGCCGCTGGGCCTGCGCGTCCGGAGCCTGTGCTCTGCAACGGGAGAGGCCGCGACAGTGAGAGGCCCGCGTACCGCAAAAACAAAAAACAAAACAAAAAAAACAAAAAAATAAAACATGGGGGGAAAAGATGCACTTTTGAAGTCATCTTCAAGCAAAATGGGGAAGACCCAGAGTGGATAATCGGACAGCAAAACTTAAAAGATGGGTTGAGACAAGGCAGAGGTAGACCCGCATGGCTTGATTTAGCAATGGGGGAACAATAAATGAAAAATGCAAGGTGAAAATAGGAAGAATGGCACATTCAGGACTAAACTCCAATATTTTGTTAAGTTTTGAAGAATCTTGGCCCATTTCAGCCCTTCTTTAGGGTAAACAAAACATTATAAAAGAAGCATGTTTTCCAGATTCTCTAAAACATTTTCCTTGAACCCAGTGACTACTCTTCTCCATGTATTTGATCTCTAACTAGTTGATCTAACTGACTGGTATCCAAGATCTAATTGGTTTAATGGATCTATGTATCTAACTGATTCAGCTCTGTTTATCACATGCAGTAGAACCTTTTTCATAAATCAGCTGCACCATATGCAAATAAGGCTGCTTCAAGACTCTAATTTTTTCTGTTTTTCTATTTTTTTAATCCTTGTACCAATACCACACTGCCTTGCTTATTATAGCTAGAAAATTTTTATCAAAAATGGCACACAGATTAATTTAAGCATTGGTCCAATTCGTTATTCCCACAAAGGGAAATTGCTTATAATTAAAGAACTAAACAACAGCAGGCATACCATCCACGTATTGCCAAACAAGACACTTATGCCTAACAGCAAAGCTTTTAGGAGGGCAGAAATTTGATTGTGACAGCTCTCCACTTAGAAGTCATAACAATGTGACCACCAAGCTCTAGGGTTACCATGCTAATTTGGTGATGAAAGAAAGCACTCTTAAGGAGAAAAATAGTCTTTCTTTTCTTGCAACTGATTGCTGATGGTGTATACATCAGAAAATAATTAAGACTGGCCAACTTGAAAAGGAAAATTAAAAATAAACAAATTCTTTTCTCAATGGGACCAATAATTAAAGAACCACACAGTTTGCTCTGCTACCTGCATTATCCATATTTCACGGTCAAAACTTTTAAGGGGGCTTCCCTGGTGGCGCAGTGGTTGAGAGTCCGCCAGCCGATGAAGGGGACACGGGTTCGTGCCCCAGTCCGGGAAGATCCCACATGCCATGGAGCGGCTGAGCCCGTGAGCCATGGCTGCTGAGCCTGCGCGTCCAGAGCCTGTGCTCCGCAACGGGAGAGGCCACAACAGTGAGAGGCCCGCGTACCGCAAAACAACAAACAAACAAACAAACAAAAAACAATAAAACAACTTTTGAGGGCTTTTAGCACTTTCAGCTGTTTTCCAACTGATCTGATACTTCTAAGGAGTTATGTATTTCTGAGATGAATTTTTTATTTGTTTTTGATTGCCAACAGACTGCAAACAATAATACTTTAAAACACCTGAGTCAACTGGAATATTTTTTTTCAGTGCTTCTCAAAGTTTAAAGTACATATGATTCACCAGAGGATTGTGTCACAATTCAGATTCTGATTCAGTAGGTCTGGAATGGGACCTAAGATTATGCATTACCTACAAGCTGGTCTGATGTTAATGACTTTCTACATCTTTTGTCTCTAACTCATAATAAGGACTCTCTGAATATCTTTTTAACTGAGTGAATGAACTAAAAAGTAAATTCATGTAGGCTATATAATATATTTTTACAAACAGGAGGTGGAATATACAGATAATTCAAGTCTTTCCTTTCTCCACAAACTATTATTTAGAAGAAACTTGGAAGGTCATTTTATTTAGACAGAGTAGAAAGTAAGCAAATACAAACAAAATAGTTACAGAATAAGACAGCACAATGCCAGGGCACACAGTATTGTTCACCCGTGTTGTACTTATTGTTCTTGATTTTATTTAGTCTACAGGCAAAATCTACCCATATTGTCTGTATTTCTTAACTGTCCAAAGTCTTTCTACTATTGCTACATTTTTATTTCCCTTGGACCTTAATTTTTTAAATTGTTGCCTTACCGTTTCCTTCCACCGTTCAATAGATAACACTCTGTCTTTGAGCAGATGCTTCAAAGGATGGCTCCCTAGTTCGTTTAGAAAGACATACTAAGTCTTTTTTCCAGTTTTATTAGGAAATAAGTGATATTCATCATTGTATATGTTTAAGGTGTACAGCATGATGATTTAAATTACATATATTTTGAAACGATGCCCACAATAGGTTCAGCTAACATCTACCTTCTCATATGGATACAATAAAAAGAAAGAAGAAAAGAAAAACTAAAAAATATTTTCTCCTTGTGATGAGAACTCTCAGGGGTTTACTCTCTTAACAACTTTCCTGTATAGCACACATCAGTGTTACCTATAGTCATCATGTTGGACAGGACATCCCTAGTACTGGTTTATCTTATAACTGCAAGTTTGTACTTTTTAAACACCTTCCTCTAATTCCTCCCTCCCCTCTGCCTCTCGTAACCACAAGTCTGATATCTTTTTGTATCTTTTCTTTTTGATATCTTTTTTTTTTAGATTCTATACATAAGTGAGATCATATAGTATTTGTCTTTCTCTGCCTGACATTTCAATTAGCATAATGTCTTCAAGGTTCATTCATGTCATCGCAATTGGTAGAATTTCCTCATTTTTTATGGCTGAATAATATTCCATTGTATATTATACCACAACTTCTTTATTCATTTATCCATCAATGGATACTCTTAGTATATCCCAAATGTCGCCTGGTTTATAGTCAGATAAACCACTGTTCATCTGAAATTCAGGTTTAACTGGGTGTCTTGTATTTGTATTTGCTAAATCTGGGAAATTCTGAAAGAATGCATCCCTAGCTAATTGTGATGTCTGCTTAACTGTGTGCTGTTCTGATCATTTGTGCAGATCATTCACAGCAACAGAGCATCCAAGGGACATCACAAGGTGTGATAGTAAAGTCTATGCTTATCAAGACCAGAAGTCCTCTGACATTTTTTGCAGTCTTTGAAAAGGTCCAGATGGTACAATAAAGAGCTTCAGCAGGATGGAGAAAAAGCCTGGTCGGATAGTCCCACAGCAGATGGCCTGCTTACTGCACCAAACTTCCAACTTGCTGATGCCAGAAAGAACTGGGTTTGATTTCTGTAGCCGCAGTTAAAAGCCATGGACCAGTTACTTGATTCCAGTGTTTTATATTGTTTAAGTAGGTTACAAACAGACTGTGGAAAGAGACTGGGTACGTTCAAACCCTGACTCTGCTGCTTAATAGGTCTAAACCCACAGGCAAATAGTTTGCTTTTTCTGTACCTCAGTTTCCACATCTGTAAAATTATGGTAATAATAGTAACACATAATTTTAGGGGCGATGCAGATTGAAAGCAGTCGTGCATGTCAAGTTAGGATGCTGTACCTGGCATGTAAAAGGCAAGGACACTTATTGTGCTTGTTCACAATTAACTGAAGCTGACATACATCAACTGATGGCAATTTAAGACTCCTGTAGACAACATCAGCTTTTCTTCATGCTGTTCCCTCCGCCACCATATTACACCCTAGCTAACCCACTTCTGACTGATTTCTATTTGTACGGCATGACCTGGTTCAGGTAGGCCTCCTGCAGGAAGCCTTCCTTGATACCCGCTTTTGCTACTAGCCTGACAGCCATATGGTTTGGGCATGATAATGTTATCACGCCTCCATCCCTAGATGCAAGCTCCTTGAAGACAGATTGTTTTATCAGCTCTCTAATTTCAGTGCCTAGGAAATTTCGTGGAATATCATCATATAAGAACAAATGTTTGGTGAATGAATGACACTGACTATCCCATATACAGGAGTAATTTTAAGTCATAAATAATGATACTGAAGATATTAACAATAACAACTACATCAATTTACATATGCCAGATACTGTACCCAGAGCCTCACATCTAATTCCCGTAAACTATCCCATGGGACTGCCATTATTATTATCCCATTTTACAGGTGAAGAAAATGACACATTGAAAGGGTAAGTGATTTTTCCAAATTCCCCTAGCTAGAACAATGAAGACCTAATATTAGAATAAACTGAAAAGTCACTACATCCAGGCCTCAAGTGAATAAATTTCTATTTATTGGAATCTCAGCTCTAACAAGCAAGGGAAAGACCAAAAGGAAACCTGGTTGATAAAGACACTGGATTCCAAACAAACAGAACAAGTCTTTCCTGCTAGAGGCGGAGAATGCCACCAATGCCTGTATTGAGGCTACCTGGATTCCAGGTCTGGGGGACTCCAACAGATGGCCTTTCTATTTGCCTTCATCTAATCAGGAACCAAGGAAGGATGGGTTTGCTGAATCCTGCTATCTTCTTACTTGCCTTCAAACACCTACATGTGTTTTTCATTTCATCTCTGAGTATCTTTGGGCTTTGTATACCTGCCAGAACATTTCCTGATCTTTTTCTTTTTCTTTTCTTTTGTTTTTCGTCACCGACTGTGGTTTGTGAATAAATACCATATATTCATTGCTGCTAACTTTATATGATTACAGTGAACACAGTATTCATAATTTAAACTTTCAAGGTTTTGAATTCTTCTCATCTCCAAAGTGTTATGTTTTTTTCCTTAAGACGTGCCTCTGCTTGCTCTGATCTGGTGCTGAAACAACTAAATATAGGAGTAGGGAAAGCAGGCAGTGCTTCATTACTATGCTGTAGAGCGGGGCTTCTCAATCTCGGCACTGTTGACATTTTGTACTGGAAAATTATTTGTTGTGGGGACTGTCCTATGTAGGATGTTTAGCAGCATCCTTGGCATCTCTCCACTAAACACCAATAGCATTCCCCCCAGTTGTAATATCCAAAAACTCTCCAGATATTACCAAGTGCCCCTGAGCCCACCCCGGAGAAGCAAAAATTGCACCTGGTTAAGAATCACTGCTGTGGAGGGAAAAAATAGGGAACCAATGTCTGATGAGCATAAGCACGTGCCAAGTACTCTATCTACATTTTATAGTCCTACTCTTCCCAACAACACTCTAAGATAAGCATAATGTCCCTGCTTTACAGATGGAGAAACTGATATTCCAAGTAATGCAATAATATGCCTGTAGGCTCACCATTCAAAACCAACAGAGATGACTGAGTCTGACTAAATCCTCTACTCTCTCTACTCTCTGCTACCTAAAAAATTTGCCTACCATCTCAAGAGAGCCACCCACCATCTCAGTGATTCTAAATCCATTTCTCCTGCCAAGATACACTTGGCAAGAAAAACTCCCATCATCACCAGTAAATTTTGCTGTAATTCTACACCTTTCTCCCTTAGTCAAAAGGATGTCTCAGAGTTGCAATGTTAGAGCACATTTAAAACGAACTATAATAACATCAGCTTCAAATATATAATGTAAATTAATCCTTAACTAAATTTTAATAACCTTTAGTTCAAACGGCGTCTGTGCCCCATCTTAATCTTCTCTTCGAGAATTCTTGCTGATGAAGGATTCATATTTGATACTAAACCAAATAGAAATCAATGTAGGAACTTTATCAATGAAAGGTTTCCTAGAACATTCTATTGAAGGGTGTTTTGAAAATCTGAGGCAGTGGCTTCCTACCTTCCACATCCCACAAACTGAAGACTTTGTCAATCTAAGCAACTGACAAAATGTGTTCAACAGAACTCTAGACTGATCCATGGGATATCAATCAATGTTAATTTTTTTTAAATCTTAGATAAGGGTTTTTGGGTAATTATTGAAAACAGCAATAGTAAACATAGTTCATCTTTTTGTGTTATATGAGCATTTAAGAGGAATATATACTGTACTATGTGTCCCAAACTGATTTGACCACAGATTTCCCTGTGCCCATACTGTGAAGGAATTAGCGCTTTGAAGAATACATTTTGCGAAAGACTGTATTGTATTTTCTCTTCTAAAGAGTTTATATTTTGTTCTGAATGCAATCCTCTAGAGCTCTCTGTCCCTAATTTTTCTAGCTATTTTTAAGGCAATTTTATGCACTTATTCTGTTTTATCAAATATTTTAAATAACAGAATATAAGTCACTTTTGGCTCAGCCATAATCTGTGAAACCTTTGAAAAATCAGACATAAAGCATAGTGTATCCTTTTCAGATGAACAGGGTACATAATGTTCAAACTCCAGTACCAAGGAAGAAAACTTACTGTCATCCTTCCCATTTTCAGTTGACAGTTTCTCCAGCAGAAACCCCACCTCCACATACCTACAAGATGTAGGCAGATATAGTACCAGTCAAAACTCATCTTGGTCAGAGCAGGTAAGTCATCGTGAAAAGATATGGAGATTAATTCTGTAAACACATTCAAATGGTTTAATACCCATCTCCACTTACATTTCACCTTCACTGACACAAATGAATGATAAGGGCTTATGAAAGCATGAACATAGAATTTACACCTCAACACAGGCATTTCTATTCAAAAAGGGTACTAAGAGGATAACCAACCAGTTAGTACTAACCAGCATGAATAAGAGCCACATCAAGTCAACAAATTTTAAGCCCCTATGAACACAGAGCTTCATATTTAGAGAGGTATGTGCTTTGTGATGAGCCCTGAGTCACTCACCTAGGCCTATGGATTCCTCCTCCCTGGTTGAGGCAGGGTACAGAAGGTGATAAATATCATTACTCAATTCCAGAGAAAGATTCTTCTACTATAACAATAATAGAAACTCAGTTCTGTTTGCCTAGGTCTCTATGTCTTTGTTACTGCATCTTACAACTATGGCTGGCTGGATGTTCACTCAATTTGGAAGGGTTTGTCTGCTTAGAATATGAACTATGTGGTATGGCAGGGGATTGTTTATTTAGTAAGAATGGATTATTTACTTGAGTAAACTATTACTTGAGACAGTAATAGCATTATGACTGGTGCACCCTCGATGTTACTACTATGGGAAGCAATAATGAATATCAAATGATTTTTTTTTGGTCAGGTGCATTATACTGTGTTTATCACATACACTTAGTCTTTAATCCCCTTATGGTTATGATGATGTAATATGCTAATCCTACTATTCATATGATGAAACTGAAGCACAGAGCAGGTAAGTACTGCCCAAAGTTATATAGTCATTAAGGGTCTGAGATACAGCATGACTTTAGAGCCTGTTTCCTGAATCATGACTTGATCCCAATAATAGGCAGTTAGACACTGTTCGTGAATTTAGTGGCCAGAGTAGAATGGCTTCATATTCCTAATGAGCAATTTGTAAAAAGAAATGAAAGAAAATTTAAAAGTCCATTTACAAGAAGAGTAAAACCCTAATACTAGAAAGAGGGAGAGAAGTGATTTGATTAGTAAAACCTTAGCTGATTTTGAAATAAAGATTAAGGATGGGAGGCATTACGGGGAGCACATCAGAAACGGTAGTGTCAGCTCTAGACCTTGCCTGCCTCTATGTGTGTATCTTGGAAGTCACTTCTTTACTCTGGCTGCCTACTAGTAATAATAATAATAACAATAATAATAGTAATAATAAATTGCTTGTTCTAGAAATATGCACCTAATTGCTTTCCACAATGTTTTTGGACCTATACTCCTAGAGAAAGAATATGGAAAAAATTTCATCATTCAGGAGTGATTTGTAGTGCAATCCCCAAATTGAACTTGCCAAAAACAACACAGAAATCTCAATTTCCAATGCAATTTTAAATTAATCGTAACTTTGGTAAGTCAAGCCTTAATTCAATTCTTCATCTATTCAGGATTCTCTTTCCTGTAACTTCAGATCCACTTTCCATTGCTGTTCCTTCCCATCAGTGATTACGCAGGTCTCCTTCTCTCATCTATCAGTCTTCTTCCTTGATTCTGATTCTACCTTTACCATCACATACTTTCTCTCCTCTCTCACTTGTCCAAACTTCCCAGAAGAATTGTCTACACTCACTGTCCACATGTCCTAAGCCTTCCTGCATCCCTCAAACCTCCATTATCATGTATTTCATTGTTCTAATGAAGCACTTTTTCCAAAGGTCACCAATGGCTTTCTAACTGAAATGCCCAACAGAGTTTTTACTATTCTCACCCTTCTCATCCTTCTTATATTGGGAGACTATTTTTCCTTTCTGTTTTTCACAGTCTCTTCTGTTCCACCATCTCCAAATCACTGAAGTCCTAGGAATATACACACTGAACAGAGCCTCTGGTGAGGGCCTCTGAAATCTATATCCCAGCTCAGACTTCTACCAACTTGCCACGCTTACTCTGCTCGAGTATTTGCTACAGATATGCAAACAGACATTTGCAAAACCTCCCATTTTTCCTACACTTTCCTGTAATTTTTGTCAGCTCCATCCCTCTTGTGAATGAAACCAGAAATCCAGTAGTTCCCCCTTGCTGCCTGGCTATTACTTTCCCATACTTCAGCTAATAAGTCTTGATTTTATTTCCATCATATTTCTCAAAGTTTTGTCTTCTTTACCATCTTAATTTCCATTGCCTTATTTCAGGTTAGTCATCATTTCTCCCCTAAACCACAAATTGTTCTATCTCCAGGCAAGCTCCTCTTTTTCCTCATCAGGGTTTCTAAAACCATCTGTAAGTCTGGAGAAGCAGAGGGAGCTAGAAACTACTGGGTTTCCATGACACAAGTGTTTTTGAGAAGGTGATGAAATCTATGAGAAGGTTTCAAGCATAACAGTCGTAAGATCACAGTTATCTTTTATTCTCACCACTCTGTGCCTCACACTTCACACTCTGGCAACAGAAAATGCACAGTGATGTTTTCCACCTTCATGGCTGTGCTGGTTATTTTATTTTGGTCCCTCCAGTTTCATTCTTCACCCTTCTCTTGCTTCAGAAGAACTGGGTTCCAGTACCCTTTGGCTTTTTGCTGGACTTTTTCCTACTGGGAATTCCAGAACATCAGAGAGCTGGAGGAGAGGGAAGTCAGGGTATTTACTTCCTTGGCTTCTTCCCAACCAGGCCACGGTTTGGCAATGGCTGTGTTTCTCTAATGAAGGGCAATATTTCTCTTTGGAGCCTTGCTCAGTTTAGGTAATTGCTCCTTCCTCTTGTCCTTTCAAACATAAGAGTGGTAATAGCTTCCAGCTTTACTTGACCTGAGTATGCTTCATCATTCCTTATTGATTTTCCTTAACCCTTTATTTAGGTTCATAAATAATTCCTTCATTAAAATCTCTTTGATCACCCCTACTCAGTGTGCTGCCTGCTGAGACCCTGACCTTTACAGTGCCTTTATACGGCCTTCTAATATCCACCCTCTGACACTCATCTTAACCTGAGAAATCGCAAAGGTTACCTGGAAGGAAAAATCTTTGAAATAACATGCCAAGTGTCTTCTGATATCTCTATAGTTGTACTTATCACTTATTACTTTAAGATCTATTTCCTCTACTGGAAGGTGAAATTGTTTAAGTCAAAGTTATAAGCAGGTGATATTTCTTCTGTATACTCTGTTTCTAACTCACTGTCTCATGCCTAGCAAACTCTGGTTGAATAAATAAATGAGTTATTGACAAATGTTTGGATGAGATTCCCAGGTTGTAATGACCTCAACTGATACTGTCCTCCTGTCATATAATACCTCCTGCTGTTTTATCTCAGGCCTCATTAATTGGACATCTCTGGGAAATCCTCTGTGATAATGGGCATTCATCTTTAAACTGAAACTATTGCTGGACTATTAAGTGGATATTAATCATTTATATATTGGTATGAATTAATTTAATAAAAATTGCTCTGTTAAACTTTAACTCGTATCTGCTCTAATGTTAGAATTAAAAAATCAGTTGGGGTTAGGCAATAATTATTTGGTGCCATTGAGCACTTAGAAGTCTAGGTAAAACACAGTGGAGTATTTAAGTGATGGTACAACAGTCAACAATGAACCCATATTTCTGAGCACTGGAATAGAAGATCACAGGAAATTGAGCAAGGGTACTAAACTTTGGGAGCTCTGACAGATAGTTTAATTTTCATCTACTACAAAATATTTCATATTTGATTCAGGAAAAAACAGACCACTTATCTTTTTCTCCTCCTCAACTTGTACTTTTTCTTTTTGCCTTTATGCCTTTTTGCTTTATTTCTTAGTAGTTAATAAAGTGTGAAGTCTTTGTTCCTCCTATTATAAAGAACGTTTTAAAAACCCAACTCATTTATAAATTGAACTGCTTATAGTTTTACTTGTTAGAGGAGGACAGATGGGAACTACAATATACTTCTGTCCACTTCCCCAGTGAGGTTTCATATTTTAACCTAAATGTGCCTTTTAGCTTCGCGTAGTATGTGATCCTTCTTTTGGCCTGGGTAGTGAGATGTTGGATATTAAACCAACTCAGTTTAATAAACGTTAATCGAGTACATTACATGGTAAGTAATGTGGATACAAACAGGGAGCTCCACTTGGTGATCTTTTGATATCTAATGCCTAGATCATAGTGTATACTTTTTTTTGGGGGGGAGCTGAGTTGGGTCTTCATTGCTGTGTGTGGGCTTTCTCTAGTTGCGGCAAGCAGGGGCTACTCTTCATTGTGCATGGGCTTCTCATTGCAGTGTCTTCTCTCGTTGTGGAGCACGGGCTCTAGGCACGTGGGCTTCAATAGTTGTGGTGCACAGGCTCCAGTAGTTGTGGCACACGGGCTCAGTAGTTGTGGCTCATGGGCTCTAGAGCGCAAGCTCAGTAGCTGTGGCACACAGGCTCAGTTGCTCTGCGGCATGTGGGATCTTCCCAGACCAGGGCTTGAACCCGTGTCCCCTGCATTGGCAGATGGATTCTTAACCACTGTGCCACCAGGGAAGCCCCATACTTAATAAAGGTTCAGTGTGTTTTATTGACTTCACCAGAGGAAAAAGTAAAGTAGAAAGGAAAATGTCTAAAGTATCTAGAATCATCTAAGATCTTCAGGAGAGGCAGCCCCCATTGTTAGAGAAACAAATATTCTTACTGCCCTTGGGATCCCAGGCTGCCCTCATTAAAAGTACACAGGAGGGCTTCCCTGGTGGCGCAGTAGTTGAGAGTCCGCCTGCCGAAGCAGGGGACACGGGTTCGTGCCCGGTCCGGGAAGATCCCACATGCCGCGGAGCGGCTGGGCCCGTGAGCCATGGCCGCTGAGCCTGCGCGTCCGGAGCCTGTGCTCCGCAACAGGACAGGCCACAACAGTGAGAGGCCTGCGTACCGCAAAAAAAAAAACAAAAACAAAAGTACACAGGAAATTTTATGGAGATTTGGGGGATGCACACCAGGGTTGGATAATTTCCCAGCCTTATGTAACCACATTGTACTCGATAAGCCATTTTGTGGAACTTCTATGAAATCCTTCTATTTCGTCTTGGCATAGCATGCGTGTATTTTACAAAATGGATTTTTTTTTCATGTAGGATTTGGAATTCATGGCTAGACTATGATAAAGAATATAATGATTCAAGTCAGCTGGACTCTGTGTTATTGTGATATTTGGGTTTGGTCACAGAAAGCTTTGAGCATCTCCATCAATTAGAAGTCTTTCTTTTATGGAGGGAGGTGGTAGAACGAATGGGCAGATTATTGCCTGCCAGACTATAAAGGCGAAAGAGCCATGCTTTCTAACAGAATCACCAAAACAGCTTTTAGAAAAGATAGTATATTTTTCCCCTGTTGTGCAGACTTTTGAACTTGCTGAGGAGCCCAACTGTTTAGCCTGTGTGGAGGCTGAAATATCAGCAGCTTCGAATGACAATGAAGTCACAATTGGGAAGGCGTTAAAATAGGAACCACTTGAAGCAAGTGGCAAATGGAAATCAATCAGCGTTGTTATTTTTTGCTTCTCCTGGAGAGCTAGCAAGGCCATGCATGAAGACTGTGGCAAAAATTTGCCTTTGAAAAATCTCACTATAATTATCTGTCTAATGGCATAGTGTAACTCCCATTCAAGGAAAGGGCAACATCACCTCTGGGTGTCAGGTCCTACATTTCATGATGCCTATTAATCATTATAATGGCTGTAATACCACTGTGCCTCTGTCTTGTGCTTTGGCTTTTACACTGCATTTTTAGACATTACATCATGGAGAAGCAGTGTGTCAGAGTGGAAGAAGCATGAGACAGTGTATGGCAGACATTGATTTCAATTCCAACTCTGCTGTGTAAGCCTAGGTAACCCTAAGCAAACTGCCTAACGTCCCTATGGCTCCTTGGCTGGAAAGTGAGGATGACAATGATGCTGACCTTAAGGGTCATTGTGAAGGTTATAAATAATGTCTGTAAGGTACCCTTAATGTATTAAGTGCTAAATAAAGAATAACCATTATTATTACTAGTATTGTCAGATCCTCAGAATTAACTCTAAACTCAAGGAATATATAAAATATTCAAAAATAAATGAAAAGAAACTGGTTTCTATAGGGTAGCAGTACTTGTCTCAGATAACACAAATGGTTAGTAAAAGTATCAGAATTCCGATATAGGACTTTCATGTCCTAGTTCTGAGTCCTTAGAAAATCAATATCTTAAATGCCCTTTCCCTTTAGAATATTGACAGTAAGAGCAGTTGTTACAAGAAAACGAGGACACAAATAGTTTTTCATCCACCTTTCATTTCTGAATGTGTATTTTTTTATGTTATTAGGGTAAACAACCATACTACATATCCCAAAACAGGTCCAATTTCCATGTATTACTACACCATTTAACCCAACAATGATGTTAGACAAATAAGTTACTATATCTGTATAAAGCACACCAACACGCACACACACATACACACGCGCGCGCACACACACACACACACACACACACACACACACAAATTCGGGGAAGGGGGAGAGCACTGAGTTTAAGCCCTTTGATTCATCAGGGAGAAATTTTATTTGTTTAGAAAAAATTATCTATATCAAATGACACCCTCTGCTCACCACAGAGCGCTGGGCCAAATTAAGCCACATAGTATATCTTAGAAATACATGCTATCTTGAGAAGGCAAGTGCCACATGCTGCATTTTCCCTCAGTTAAATAACATTTTTTGGTCTCTAATGATATCAGTAAATTGGATAACTGAAATTGCAAACATAGGCAACAGGGTGGAGTGAGGGGTTGGGAGGAAGCTACTGAGGATCTTGTTAAATTTTTGATTTACAAAGTCCATGGATATCAAATCATTATTTTGTTACCTGATGGATCTGCAGGTCTTGCACAACTAAAGATCTTTTAAGCAGCAGGACTGATGCTTTAAGTTGGGAAACAGTATATCAATAAAGGTCACTGAAAAATGGGCAGAAGACCTAAATAGACACTTCTCCAAAGAAGATATACAGATTGCCAACAAACACATGAAAGAATGCTCAACATCATTAATCATTAGAGAAATTCAAATCAAAACTACAATGAGATATCATCTCACACCAGTCAGAATGGCCATCATCAAAAAACCTAGAAACAATAAATGCTGGAGAGGGTGTGGAGAAAAGGGAACACTCTTGCACTGTTGGTGGGAATATAAACTGATACAGCCACTATGGAGAACAGTATGAAAGTTCCTTAAAAAACTACAAATAGGGCTTCCCTGGTGGCGCAGTGGTTGACAGTCCGCCTGCCAATGCAGGGGACACACGTTCATGCCCTGGTCCAGGAAGATCCGACATGCCGCGGAGCAGCTGGGCCCGTGAACCATGGCCGCTGAGCCTGCGCGTCCGGAGCCTGTGCTCCGCAACGGGAGAGGCCACAACAGTGAGAGGCCCACGTACCGCAAAAAAGAAAAAAAAAAAGTACAAATAGAACTACCATATGACCCAGCAATCCCACTACTGGGCGTATACCCTGAGCAAACCATAATTCAAAAACAGTCATGTACCAATATGTTAATTGCAGCTCTATTTATAATAGCCAGACATGGAAGCAACCTAAGTGTCCATCAACAGATGAATAGATGAAGAAGATGTGGCACATATATACAATGGAATATTACTCAGCCATAAAAAGAAATGAAACTGAGTTATTTGTAGTGAGGTGGATGGACCTAGAGTCTGTCATACCGAGTGAAGTAAGTCAGAAAGAGAAAAACAAATACCGTATGCTAACACATATATATGGAATCTAAGAAAAAAAAGTCATGAAGAACCTAGGGGTAAGACGGGAATAAAGACACAGACCTACTAGAGAATGGACTTGAGGATACGGGGAGGGGGAAGGGTAAGCTGTGACAAAGTGAGAGAGTGGCATGGACATATACACACTCCCAAACGTAAAATAGATAGCTAGTGGGAAGCAGCCGCATAGCACAGGGAGATCAGCTCGGTGCTTTGTGACCACCTGGAGGGGTGGGATAGGAGGGTGGGAGGGAGGGAGATGCAAGAGGGAAGAGATATGGAAATATATGTATATGTATAACTGATTCACTTTGTTACAAAGCGGAAACTAACACACCATTGTAAAGCAATTATACTCCAATAAAGATGTTTAAAAAAATTTTTAAATAAAATTAAATAAATAAATACAGTCACTGTGACAATATGATTTATTCAAATATAATGCAAATGCAAGCAGTTTTTACATTCCAGAATAAATGGCAGGTATTTTTTATTTATATTTAGGTTCCTCACAGAAACCTTGTTTGAAACGTTTCACTATTTATCATTGTTTTTAGAGATGAAAGGAACCAGTTTATTTACCTTTCATGATCATTTCTAACTGTAGGGACCTACAGCAAAAATCAATTGGTTAGTAAAATAGTTAATTGACTAAGTGCTTGTTGTGATGGGCCAAAAGCACAGACAGTGCACAACCAAAGTATGGGCACTTAATTAAAATGGGGCTGGTCGTCCTTAATGAAATTCTGCTGTGTAGATAGGAATTAATGCTGGAAAGACATCTGTATTTATTATTATATTGCAGAGTGGAAGCAAATTAAAGTAGCCCAGTTAGGCCTTTGTCTTAATGTTCTCCACATATGGGCACTTGTGGCTAGCATAGCAGTTACAAGAAATTCTAAAAATCATTGTTTCTTAAAATGTGAGAACCCATTAGTTATACATTTCACATTCTAATATGGTATATGAAATATAAACTGGGACAAAGTAGCTAATATTCTAATTTTTAAATGATTTTATAAATGATGTTTTTGTTACAGATAGATGGAGATGAGGTGTTAGCCCTGGTGTGGCAAAACTTGTGTGTATGAAAGATTTTGCAATACTCTTTTCAATAAAATAGGAGAACATCCGCAAATGACAACTAACCTTGCCTCTTTCTTCATACATTATCAGCCATATTATGGAAATACGAGTGATTTTTCCCTACAGATGGAAAAATTCTGATTTATTGGAGGAAACAGGAGTTCTTTCTGGTTTTTTTTTTTTACCATGTGTGTAACTTTTAAATTTTTAAGATCAGTTTCGTTATGGTAAAATTTACATATGATAAGTTTCACCAATTATGGTGTTCAACTTCAGTTTTTTAAGCAGCATTATTGAGGTATAATTGACATACAATTAGCTCTGCACATATTTAAAATGTACATTTGGATAAGTACACATCTCTGAAGCCATTACCACAATCAAGATAAATATATCAATCACAACAAAAATTTCCTTATCCCTTTTGTAATCACATCTCCAAGCCCTCACCCCACCCCACCACATTCTCAGTCAACCACCAATATACTTTCTATCACTGTAGATGGGTCTGTACAGGCATACCTTGGAGGAACTGCAGGTTCAGTTCCACATCACTGCAATAATGCAAATATCTCAATAAAGCAAGGCACATGAAATTTTGGGGGTTTCCCAGTGCATGTAAAAGTTATGTTTACACTACACTGTAGTCTATTAAGTGTGCGATAGCATTATGTCTAAAAAATGTACATACCTTAATTTAAAAATTGCCCCAAAATGCTAACTATTATCTGACAGCAGAGGGTTGCTACAAATCTTCAATTTATAAAAAATGCACTACCTGCAAAACACAACAGAGCAAAGCACAATAAAACAAGGTATGCTTATATTTTTAGAATTTGAAGTGATTGAAATCATATGGTATGTAGTCTTTGTTTGGCTTCTTTCACAACATAATTATTTTTAGATTCACCCATGTTGCTGCATGCATCATTAGTTCGTTTCTTTTCATTGCTGTGTAGTTTCTCATTTTATGGACCACATTTTTCATCCATTCACCTGAATGGGATTTTGGTCTGTTCCGTTTTTAACACTTTGACTATTACAGGTAAAACTGCTATGAACATTTGAGAATAAGTCTTTGAATGGATACATGCTTTCATTTCTCCTGAGTAAATATCTAGGAACGAAATGTCTGAGTCCTGTGGAAGGCACATGTTTAATAATTTTAAAAGCTGTCAAACTGTTTTCCAATGTGGTTGTACCACTTTAACTTGACATTCCCACTACAGTCTAGAAGAAATCCAGTTGCCCACCTTCATCCCAACATTTGTGCAGTAGCATCTCATTGTGATTGTTGTTCCCTAATAATTAATATTGAGCATGTTTTCATGTAATTATTTGATATATGTATACCTCCCTTGGTGAGGAATCTGTTCAATTTTTCTCACTTTTATTGGGTTGTTTTGATATTACTGGGTTTTTGAGAGTTCTTATATATTCTGGATACAAGTCCTTTTTTCAGATATGAGATTTTTTAGTATTTCCCCTCTGTCTGGATTACCTTTTCATTCTCCTAATAATAGTGTCTTTCAAACCAAAAGTTTTTAATTTAATAAAGTCTAAATTATCATTTTTTAAAAATTTTATGGATCATAATTTTGGTATTGCATCTAGTAAATCTTTTCCTGACCCAAGGTCACAAGATTTCCTCCTATCGTTTTTTTTCTAGAAGTTCTATAGTTTTCAATTTTTCACTTAAATCTATGATCCATTTGTTAAACTTTTGTATTTGGTGCAATGTGTATGGACCGTTGTCAAAAATAAATTGACCATATGTGTAAGGGTCTACTTCTGGACTCTATTCTACTCAGTTGATCTATTTGTCTATTATAATGGCAGTGCCACGCTGTCTTCATTATTATATCTTTATAATAAATGTTAAACCCAGGAAGCAAAAAGTCTCCCAACATTGTTTTTCTTCAAAATTCCTTCAAAGAATTTTCAACATTTTCATTTAAATTTTAGAATACGTATATCAATTTCTACCAAAAAAAGACTTCTGGGATTTTTATTAAGATTGCAATGAAGGTATATCAGTTTGGGAAAATTGTCATAACTATATTGAGTTTCCAATCCATTTATTTAGTTCATCTTTAGTTTATCTCAGCAATGTTTTGTAGTTTTCAGTGTATAGATCTTTAATATCTCTTGTCAGACTTACTCTAAGTATTTAATATTTCTGATACTATTGTAAGTGGTTTTGGTTTTTTATCTCAGTTTCTGATTCATTGCTAATACATAAAAGTACAACTGATTTTCGTACATTGATCCTCTATCCTGCATCTTTGTTAAATTCAATTGTTAGTACTGTAGGTTTTTTACATTTTCCATTCCATTTTCTACATAGATTACAACATCTTCTAAAACAAAAGACAGTTTTACCTCTTCTTTTCCAATACGGATGGCTTTTCAAATTTCTTGCCTTGTTGCACTGGCTAGATCCTCCAAATATGTAACATTGAATGGAAGTGGTGAGAGCAAATATTCTTGCTTTGTTCCTGATTAAAGGGGAAAGTATTCAATCTTTCACCATTAAGTATTATAGAACTGCAGGGTTTTGGTAGAGGCCCTTTATCAAGTTAAGGATGTTCCAACTGATTTCAAGTTTACTTAGAGTTTTTATCAGGAATGGATGTTGGCTTACTTCAAATATTTTTTGCATGTATTGAGATGATCATGTTCTTTTCTTTTTTCATTTGTTAAAAAGGTAACTTACATTGATTTTTAAATATTAATGTAAGCATGCACTTCTGGAATAAACTCCACTTTGGTCATAATGTATTATACTTTTATACACTGTTGGATTCAATTTGCTAAATTTTAAAGAATTTTTAATTCTATATTCATGAAGTAGATTGCTTTGTAGCTTTCTTCTCTTACAATGGGTTTTTCTGGGTTTGTTATGAGGGTAATGTTGACCTCATAGAATGTGTTGGAACATTTTCCTTCTTCTTCAAATTTCTGGAAGAGCTTGTGTAGAATCATTATTAATTCTTCCTCCCTAGTGAAGCCATCTGGGCCTTGAAGTGTGATCTTTGTAAAAAACTTTCTTCTACAAATTCAATTTCTTTTACATATATAGGCTTATTCATGTTATTTATTTCTTCTTGAATTAACTTTGGTAGGTTGTGTCTTTTAAGGGATTTACTCATTTCATTTACGTTGTCAAATTTATAGTGATAAAGGTGGTCATAATACTCCCTTATTATCCATTCAACATTTGTAGTAATATCTGTAGTGATACTATTCTCTTATTCTCATCTTTGGTGATTTTGCTTGCCTTGTTCTCAATAAGAAATCCACTTCCACCCTTACGTTCATTTCTATATATATAATTTTTCTTTTAAGGTTCTTCCCTTTATCACAGGTTTTAAGCAACTTGATTATCATGTGCGTTGGTATAATATTCTTCATGTTTCTTGTGTTTGGGGTTCATTGAGCTTCTTGGTATTATGGCTTTAGAATTTGTATATATCACGTATTATATATTTAGAACTTATATACATTTGGAGTCCCAGAAAGTGAGGAGGTATAGAAAATTATTTGAAGAAACAGTGGGAACAGTTTTCTTTCTAGTTTGATAGAAATTCTAAATATAGAATTTTTTGTATACATATGTATACACACACACACACATATATATCTCCTTGAAATTTTCCCAGAGCTTACTGAGGCATTGTTTCTTTTTTTAGCCTTTTCTTCTATGTTTCATTTTACATAGTTTGCATTACTATATCTTTGAGTACACTAATATTTTCTTCCACAATTTCTAACCTGCTATTGCTCCCATCCATTTATTTCAGACACAGTAATTTTTATTTCAAGTTTTGTATTTTCCACATCTTTACTAATATGCTCAACCTTTCCTCTAGTTTCTTGAACATTTGGAATTCAGTTATGCTGTTTTAATGTCTTTGTCTGCCACTAATTATAGGTAGAATTTTTTTGCATGCCTGGTAAATTTTAATTGGATGCCAAACATTGTGAATTTTACCTTGTTTGTGCTGAATAGTTTTTGTATTCCTATAAACATATTAAAGCTTTGTTCTGATACATAGATAAATTACTTGGAAACAGTCTCATACTTTTGGGTCTTGCTCCACTACATAAATTATTATCATGCTAGTAAAAAGAGTTGAATAAGAGTGTCTATCAAGCTGGAAGCCTTGGCAAGTCTTATGTGCTCTAGAGGGGGAAGAAAAGCCATACAAAGTTTCAAGGCCTTGCCACCTGAGTAAAATGTTAGGAATCCAGTGGTCAGGAGCATTCTGGGATATCCCCTCCAAAGGATTAAATATTACACCTGGTACCTCACTCCATAAAAAAGGAAACAGAACACCTAGTGGGCTTCTTTGGGTTCTAGAGACAACATGTTCATTATTTGGGACTACTACTCTTATCCATATACCAAGTGTCGCAAAAGGCTGTCATCTTTGAATAGGGACCAGAGCGTGAAAGGACTGTGCAGGAAGCTGAGGATGCAGTGTAAAAAGCTCTGCCCCTTGGGATATTTAAGCCAGGAGGATATATGGTTTTAGAGGCACTGGTGAAAAAGATGCTGTGGAGGTTTATGACAAGCCCCCAAGTGAAAAATCACAATGAAGACCCCTAAGTTTCTGGAGTAGGGCCATGCCAACTGAAGAAAAGAATTGCATAACTTTATGAAGGAAAAAACTCTGGCATGCTTCTAGGCTCTGGTAGAGAGAAAAAATGCTTGATGATGGTGTAACGTTGTCTGCACAATCAGAATGTCCATCATGAGCTAGGTTCTGTCAGACCCACGAAGTATTAAGATAAGACAGGCTAAGCAAAAATACATTGTGATATTGAAATGATACATTCAGGACTGAGAACAATCTAAACCAGAGCGCATAAACAAGCTACCCATCTGTCAACCCAGATCTCCTAGGATCTACCAGAGCTCAAGTTCCCGACCAATAGCCATATGGGGGTTTCCATTAAGACCAGTTGCATCTTATAATGAACAAAGTTTAAAAGAGATAAAATTAGACAACTGTCAATGGCAATCAAGTTATAGAAAGTTTTTAAAAGATGTATAAGTGTGATTTTGATTATTTGCAAAGAGAATTCTATGAAAATAACTGAATCAATGCTCACAATAAGTTAATTTAAGCTTTTTCACAAAGATTTCAGTGGAAAGGGAAAGGTTCTAACATTCCAGATTCATGATGAAGCACCAATTATGTGCCAGAACCTATGCTAGGCATCTGGTATCTCCTATCTCACTGAATCCACAAAACTAATCCTAAGAGACAACTATCATTACCACTCATTTGAAGATAAGTTGATTTTCAAAAAATTAGCAACCCATCTATTGGGTGGGCCAAAAAGAGCCTTCAGTATTTAAATAAAAATAAAAGACACATTTTTCATTTTCACCAAGAATTTTATTGAACAATGTATTCACCCTTTTGTTCCACTACCTTCTGCCATATTTCAGGCAATTTCATAATTCCATATTTCCAAAACTTTTTATCTTTTTGAGCAAAGAATTGTTCCAGGTGCCTTTTACACTCTTCCAGGGAATTGAAATTTTTTCCATTAAGAGAATTTTGTAAAGACTGAAATAAATGGTAATCTGAAGGTGCAATGTCTGGCGAATATGGTGGAACTTCCCTGCCAAACTGTAACAGCTTTTGCCTGGTCATCAAAGAAACATGCGGTCTTATGTTATCCTGATGGAATATTGTACAATTTCTGTTGACTAATTCCAGGTGCTCTTCAAGGAATGCTGCTTTCAGTTGGTCTAATTGGAAGCAATACTTGTTGGAATTAATCATTTGGTTTTCCAGAAGGAGTTCATAATAGAGGACTCCCTTCCAATCCCACCAAATACACAACATCACTTTCTTTGCATGAAGACCGGACTTTGGTGTGGTTGGTGGTGGTCCATTTCACTTGCCCCATGATCTCTTCTATTCCACATTGTTGTACAGTGTCCACTTTTCATAGCCTGTCACAATTTGTTTTAAAAACGGAACTTTTTTTTTCGTTTCAGTAGAGAATCACATGTAGAAACACGGTTGAGATTTCTTTCACTTAACTTATGTGGAACCCAAACATCAAAACAATGAACATAACCAAGCTGGTGCAAATGATTTTCAACACTTGATTTGGATATTTTGAGTATGTCAGCTATCTCCCCTGTAGTATAATGTTCATGGTTCTCAATTATTGTTTCGATTTGATCGCTATCAACTTCAAACTGGTCTACCTGACCATGGGGTACCTGTCCAGCAAGAAATCTCCAGCATGAAACTCTGCAAACCACTTTTGACATGTTTGATCAGTCACAGCAGCTTCTCCATACATTGCACAAATCTTTTTGTGCATTTCAGTTGCGATTTTACCTTTCTTGAAATAATAAAGCATAATAAGCCAAAATGTTGCTTTTTTCCTTCCATCTTCAAAAATGGCTACACAAAATTCACCAATTTTGATGTCTTTTTTTTTAAATGCACACTGATATGACAGCTGCCACATACAATCTAACGAAACTGTTTCAAATGAAGTTAAAGACAACTAAGTGCTACTAGAGCCATCTTACAGAAAAAAACGAATGAACCTTTTGGCCAACCCAATAAATATACACAGAACATTGCTAAATTAGGAGGAAAACTCTGCCTTCAAAATAAAATTTTCCTGTACACCATTCAAGTTAGCAATGCAAGAATAGTTAACATATAGTATCATATGTAGAGAATGCTCTACAACAGCAAGTAGAGAATTTGTTGCCAGGATTCAGAGACCAGGATTTCCTAAGGAATTTCCCCTGAGTCTCCAACTCACTAGTAACCATTGACTCAGGCACTGAACCTGACACCAACAGAAAAGAACCCTTCAGTCATCAAACAATAGGGCCAGCCATCCTCAGACTCCTGATTACACACAGCCAAGATTGTGACTGCACTGTGGTTCTTTAGAATTCTGCTGGGTGAAAGCATGTCTAAATGCATGTGTCTTCTGGTATCTCATTACAGTATAGCTCTCTGCCAATCTTCCGTGGTCTAGTCTCAGTTTGCAGGCCCTACCTCTGCCTCGGGAGAAACTGGATGAGAATCAGCAAGTTCACTGGGAGGAAGAAAGTTTATAGTAGCAGAAGATAAACAAAACAGATCAGGAAAAGGGGAGGGGAAAGGTTTTCTGCATGTATATTATACATATAGCATTCTCTTTACTAGTTGAATTCTGTTCACTTAATAAGTTATATATATAATAGTATAAATAAATTACACACACATACATACACACATACACATGCAAGTACAAGGTTTAATTGGGAATGAGATATTTCATTGCATTCTAAGGCTTTCCCATTGTTATCCCAGCCTGCATTCTTCTCCTCCAATCATCCTAATAACTACTATAGATTAATCTTCAATAGATTATTAATTAAGATAATCATGACTTCTTTATTTGTGTATTTCCCATAGAACGTAGAGCTCTGTCATGTGTAATTTGTTTAATGCATGTTTTTAGAACAAAATTAAAGGTTCTAGAAAATGAAGTCATCATATCTACATTATTGTGGAATTTGAAGTTGAGAACTTCCTTACAGACTTTTTAGTACAAATTTCCATACTCTATGATGGTGGAGAATTGGTACTTAATTGATTTGCACAAGATCACAGAACCAGGTATCAGCAAAACTAATTCTGTTAACAAATATTAAGCAAGTACCTACTATGTAATAAGGCCTGGGATTATAATGAAGGTCTTCCATTACCTAATTTAGTACTCTTTCCAAAATACCTAGGAACTAGTTTTCAATTACTCTTAATATAATATAAGCTCCAAAGGAGGGATTTTGTTCTGTTCACTTCTGTATCACCAGCAAATTGAGCAGTGCCTGGCATCTGAATATTTAATGAGTAGTTGAAGAATAAGTTGATGAACCATCAATTTTCAGACTACATAAATATTTTTGATGATCTACAAGCTACTGAAGAATCTTATCAGTTCACATTTGGGAATGTCAGTGATTACAATTCAAAGACTGTAGAATTCTGATCAAGTGTGTTTCCCTTTCTCATAAAAAATGTCATATGTACGGGAAGAAGAGTTTCAGCTATGTGTGCTTTGTGATTGCATTCAATATAAGCAAGAGTTTATTCTTTCTTTTTCAAAAAATGTTCATGTTTGGGTTGAATTTTTTGTTTCCCTCCCTTGTTTGGGCACAGTGTAAACACAGCTAGAATCTATAATTGGCCATGCTACCGCTGACCCCTCATTTACCCAATGGAACATCAGCTTTATGAAAGTAGCTTTGCTTTTCATGTTCACAGTAGTGTGTTGAGTTTTCTAAAATGAGGCTCTTGCAAGCCATTATCAATGAGAAATAGTAAAAGGCTAGTGGGGACCAGGTTTGTACTGCTTCTTTTTAAGACTTTTTACAAAGGTATACTTGGGAATGCTGTTTTTCAAAATCCTGTCCTGACAAGTTAAGTATTAGCAGTTCTTTGTTGAAAGATCTTTCATCTTTTTTTTTTTTTTCTTTCTTTTTCTGTTTAGGAAAGTTTCCTTCCTCTGAGATAGCCTCCTTTGGTCTGTAATATGCCTATTATATGGCAGGCAGAAATTCACATATTCACTCTCCACCACCCTCCATTATTCTGAACACAGGAAAATTGTTAGCTATACATACTGCTTGAGTCTGAAGACATGCCACATTCTTCACGTTTCAGTAATACTGATTCATCATTCACAAACATTTCCTGAGTACCTAACATATGCAAAGGGACTACAAAGGAGGTGGCAGAGAGGAATCAACCCTTAAAATCATGGTATAGGTACAATAGAAATGATTTTTACTGCCTGCCTTCTATATTCCAAACACTGAGTGAACCTCTGACATTATATAATTTAATATTTTTTAAAAAACATAAAGTAGGCACTAAGATTGTTATTCTTAAAAAGAGGTAAGTGAGACTTGATAAGATTAAATAGCTTTCCAGGGACTTCCCTGGCAGTTCAGTGGTTATGACTCCGTGCTTCCACTGCAGGGGGCATGGGTTCAATCCCTGGTCCGGGAACAAAGATCCTGCAACACGGCCAAAGAAAAAAAAAAAAAAATGCTTTCCAAAGGTCACACATAGATAGAAGACTCTGATTTAAAAACTGGTCTGATTTCAAACTGGTCTTCTTGCCCATAATCCTCATGCTCTTCCTTTTCTAAAAAACTTTAAACTCCTTAAAACTTTACAAATCAAATTTGGGAAATAAATTAAATGTACAAATAAAATATAAAATTAAATTATTAAAACAATTAATTTATAAATTATATATCTATGAATTATTATGATGAAAATTGTTTAATTGATCCTGATAATTAAAACCCCATGGCTTTGGGGGCTTATAAAGCTACTTATAAAGGTTAGACTAGGCAAGATTTTGGACACACCAATGAGAAAGAGAACACTGCCTGGGAATTACATCCAAGCAAGCTTCAGGCCCCAGTCTTTGGTAAAGTGAAGAAGTATATTCTACCAGAGGTTTTCAAACTGGGCACCTCAGAGCACTACTTTCTACAGAGGGCTCTCAGGGGCCCAGAAGGAAACCAACTGCTGTAATACTCTGAGCCCTCCCATTCCTGTCCATCCACCCCCAGAACACACCTCCAAACGGAACAGCTGCACTTTGATCAGTCTAATGTATTGGATTTCCATTCAAGATTATCTTTAAAGAAAATATTCAACTTCTAACGAGTAGCCACTTGAGTCTAAGTTTTAGCATCTAAGTCCTCTTCAGATTCTGTGATTCTAAGGCCAAGATAAGTAGTAAAATATGTCTAGAGCAGCAATGACAAATTCATATTTCATCAGGGGCCAGGCAGGACCAATAAACTTGGTGGAAAAAAAAAAAAACTGGTTAGAGATTATACAGGTAATGCTATTCTGCAGACACCTGAAAGTGTATGCCCTACTTTAAATTTTTTGAACTTTTAAGGTTGTTTTTTTTTTTTTGTCTTTAACACTGTGCTGACAAACAAGTCTATATTTCTAACATGTGACTCCCAGTCTAGAAATCGCTAGAATGAGAAACTCTGTCCGAGAAGAACTCTGAATTATAGAAACTGTGAAGGGGAAGGTTATGTTCATATCGACCACCTAGGTTTGAATGAGCACCATTATTATTTCATTCAAGAACCACCTAATGATGACTTAAAATGCAACTGTGGTGTGTGAACCTTGTACCCAGATGTCCACACTACAGAAAGCTGAGAAAACGGATCAAAAACAAACAAAAGCAAAACTATGACCATTCATTTGCCCTTAATTTCCTCATATATAAAATAGATGCTAAGTATGCCGAGCTTATGGGATCTCTCTCCTCAGTTGTGATCCTGGGTGGGTTATTTTCAAATGATAAGTCATAGACTTTCCACACTGTCTTTTGCTAAGGATGAAGAGTGTGCATGTGACACACACACACACACACACACACACACACACAGAGGCATGAGGTGGATATGGTAAGACTTAATCCCTGCTGTTCATTGTTCACTGCATCAAAAGGGAGCCTGCCAGCCACTTCTCTGTGAATGCACTAGTCTCAGAGCAGGGTCAAGAAGAGCCTTCTTCCTCTGGCTCCCAGCATTAGCTGTCTTATGTTTGACACTTCGTGCTGAGAGGCCTTACTTGGCTGGAAGCTCTGTACTAACTCAGCTCAGTCTGATGAGCCACTTGGAAGAACCAAGCTGAAGCTGTCTTGAAACTGCAAAAAGAGCCAGAGGGTCAGTGTAGTCAGTTTGTAAAGAATCAACCTGGCTAATGAAGGGGCCAGGAAAGTCTAACTCACTAATGTAAGGCTGTCTTTTGATCCTGCAGGAGAAAGGAATTAACACTTTTATTTTACAGTAAATGTGCTTAGTAACGCTGAATCTAATCCTTTGTTCCATTTTATTCCACCTTGGAATAGAAGTTTGCACAGAGCTCCAAAGGATGGGTAGGATTATCCTGAGATAATAAAGCACAATGGTCTCAGAGGGATAGGGAAACTGTGAGAAAAGTTGTGAGGAGAGTCAAAAGTATGTTTGGGAAGTGTTTAGGTGGGAAGGGTCAGAAAATAGATCACTTACCATTGCTTAGTCCTACAGCATAATGAGACTCACAGAGCTATTGTTGAGTAAATTAGATACAGCAAGGAAAGTGTTCACAGTGTTCTTGGTTCATATTAAGTGCTTAGTAAATATTGGTTATAATTTCTTGCAATATTATTATTGGAAAGAAAAGCTTTAACAACACACTAACAATATTAAGCTTTTATAAAGCTTATGAGGTTAAGAGTGCTTTATATATGTTAAATTATTTAATCTACATACAACCATGCAAGATAGATGCTATTACTATGTCAGATGAGGAAACCAAGGTAGAGAGAGGTGAAACAATATACCCAAGATTACTCAACGGGTAAGCAGATAGTCAGAATTCAAACCAAGGCAATATGCTACTGAATCCATGTTTTGATCACCATGCCTTACTGTTTCTTCACATCTTGAATGGCCAGGAATGTCATGTTAGGAATATTCCTTTCCTTCTTTCTTTTGTTTTTAATTTAATTTTATTTATTTTTATACAGCAGGCTCTTATTAGTTATCTATTTTATACATATTAGTGTATATATGTCAATCCCAATCTTCCATTTCATCCCACCACCACCCCACGCCTGCTTTCCCCCTTGGTGTCCATACGTTTGTTCTCTACATCTGTGTCTCGATTTCTGCCTTGCAAACCGGTTCATCTGCACCATTTTTCTACATTCCACATATATGTGTTAATATACAATTTTTTTTTCTTTTTCTGACTTACTTCACTCTTTCTGACAGTCTCTAGGTCAATCCACGTCTCTACAAATTACCCAATTTTGTTCCTTTATATAGCTGAGTAATATTCCATTGTATATATGTACCATATCTTCTTTACCCATCCGTCTGTCGATGGGCATTTAGGTTGCTTCCATGGCCTGGCTATTGAAAACAGTGCTGCAATGAACAGTGGGGTGCATGTGTCTTTTTGAATTATGGTTTTCTCAGGGTATATGTCCAGTAGTAAGATTGCTGGGTCAAATGGTAATTCTATTTTTAGTTTTTGAAGGAACCTCCATACTGTTCTCCATAGTGGCTGTATCAATTTACATTCCCACCAACAGTGCAAGAGGGTTCCCTTTTCTCCACATCCTCTCCAGCATTTGTTGTTTGTAGATTTTCTGATGATGCCCATTCTAACTGGTGTGAGGTGATACCTCATTGTAGTTTTGATTTGCATTTCTCTAATAATGAGTGATGTTGAGCAGCTTTTCATGTGCTTCTTGGCCACCTGTATGTCTTCTATGGAAAAATGTCTGTTTAAATCTTCTGCCCATTTTTGGATTGGCTTGTTTTTCTAACACTGAGCTGCATAAGCTGCTTATATATTTTGGAGAGTAATCCTTTGTCTGTTGATTCATTTGCAAATATTTTCTCCTATTCTGAGGGTTGTCTTTTTGTCTTGTTTATGGTCTCCTTTGCTGTGAAAAAGCTTTGAAGTTTCATTAGGTCCCATTTGTTTATTTTTGTTTTTATTTCCATTACTCTAGGAGGTGGATCAAAAAAGATCTTACTGTGATTTATGTCAAACAGTGTTCTTCCTATATTTTCCTCGAAGAGTTTTATAGTGTCCAGTCTTATATTTAGGTCTCTAATCTATTTCGAGTTTATTTTTCTGTATGGTGCTAGGGAGTGTTCTAATTTCATTCTTTTACATGTAGCTGTCCAGTTTTCCCAGCACCACTTATTGAAGAGGCTGTCTTTTCTCCATTGTATATCCTTGGCCTTCTTTGTCATAGATTATTTGACCATAGGTGCGTAGGTTTATCACTAGACTTTCTATCTTGTTCCACTGAACTATGTTTCTGTTTTTGTGCCAGTACCATACTGTCTTGATTACTGCAGCACTACAGGATAGTCTGAAGTCAGGGAGCCTGATTCCTCCAGCTCCATTTTTCTTTCTCAACATTGCTTTGGCTATTTAGGGTCTTTCGTGTTTCCATACAAATTGTGAAATTTTTTGCTCTAGTTCTGTGAAAAATGCCATTGGTAGTTTGATAGGGATTGCACTGGATCTGTACATTGCTTTGGGTAGTATAGTCATTTTCATGATATTGATGCTTCCAATCCAAGAACATGGTATATCTCTCCATCTGTTCGTGTTATCTTTGATTTCTTTCACCAGTGTCTTATAGTTTTCTGAGTACAGGTCTTTTACCTACTTAGGTAGGTTTACTCCTAGGTATTTTATTCTTTTTGTTGCAATGGTAAATGGGAGTGTTTCCTTAATTTCTCTTTCTGACCGTTGTTAGTGTATAGGAATGCAAGAGATTTCTGTGCATTAATTTTGTATCCTGCAACTTTACAAAATTCATCAATTAGCTCTAATAGTTTTCTGGTGGCATCTTTAGGATTCTCTATATATAGTATCATGTCATCTGCCAACAGTGACAGTTTTGCTTCTTCTTTTGCAATTTATATTCCTTTTATTTTTTTTCTTCTCTGATTGTCATGGCTAGGACTTCCAAAACTATGTTGAATAACAGTGGCGAGAGTGGACATCCTTGTCATGTTCCTGACCTTATAGGAAATGCTTTCAGTTTTTCACCACTGAGAATGATGTTTGCTGTGGGTTTGTCATATATGGCCTTTATTAGTTGAGGTAGGTTCCCTTTATGCTCACTTTCTGCAGAGTTTTTATCATAAATTGGTGTTGAATTTTTTCAAAAGCTTTTTCTGCATCTATTGAGATGATCATATAGCTCTTATTCTTTAATTTGTTAATATGGTGTATCACATTGATTGATTTGCGTATATTGAAGAATCCTTGCATCCCTGAGATAAATCCCACTTGATCACATACTTCTAATGTGTTGTTGGATTCTGTTTGAATCCAACAGATTCTGTTGAATCTGTTGTATTCTGTTGAGGATTTTTGCATCTATATTCATCAGTGATATTGGTCTGTAATTTTCTTTTTTTGTAGTATCTTTGTCTGGTTTTGGTATCAGGGTAATGGTGGCCTTGTAGAATGAGTTTGGGAGTGTTCCTTCCTCTGCAATTTTTTAGAAGAGTTTGAGAAGGATGGGTGTTAGCTCTTCTCTAAATTTTTGATAGAATTCACCTGTGAAACCATCTGTTTCTGGACTTTTTGTTTGTTGGAAGATTTTTAATCACAGTTTCAATTTCATTAACCTGTGATTGGTCTGTTCATATTTTCTATTTCTTCCTGGTTCAGTCTTGAAAGGTTATTCCATTCAAAGAATTTGCCCTTTTCTTCCAGGTTGTTTATTTTATTGGCATAGAATTTCTTGTAGTAGTCTCTTATGATGTTTTGTATTTCTGTGCTGTCCGTTGTAACATCTCCTTTTTCATTTCTAATTCTATTGATTTGAGTCCTCTCCCTCTTTTTCTTGATGAGTCTGGCTAATGGTTTATCAATTTTGTTTATCTTCTCAAAGAACCAGCTTTTAGGTTTATTGATCTTCACTACTGTTTTCTTTGTTTCTATTTCATTTATTTCTGCTCTGATCTTTATGATTTCTTTCCTTCTACTAACTTTGGGTTTGGTTTGCTCTTCTTCCTCTAGTTCCTTTAGGTGTAAGGTTAGATAGTTTATTCAAGATTTTTCTTGTTTCTTGAGGTAGGACTGTATTGCTATAAACTTCCCTCTTATAACCGCTTTTGCTGCATCCGATAGGTTTTGTATCATCATGTTTTTTTTGTCATTTGTCTCCAGGTATTTTTTGATTACTTCAATGATCTCTCGATTATTTAGTAACATATTGTTTAGCCTCCATATTTTCGAGTTTTTTAAGTTTTTTCCCCTGTAATTGATTTCTAATCTCATAGCGTTGTGGTCGGAAATGGTGTTTGATATGATTCCAATTTTCTTATATTTACCGAGGCTTGATTGGTGACCCAAGATGTGATCTATCCTGGAGAATGTTCCATGTGCGCTTGAGAAGAAAGTGCATTCTTCTGTTTTTGGATGGAATGTCCCATAAATATCAATTAAATCTATCTGGCCTTTTTTATCATTTAAACCTTGTGTTTCCTTATTAACTTTCTGTCTGGATGATCTGTCCGTTGGTGTAAGTGAGGTGTTAAAGTCCCCCACTATTATTGTGTTACTGTTGTTTTCCTTTTTTATAACTGTTAGCATTTGCCTTATGCATTGTGGTGCTCCTATGTTGGGTGCATATGTATTTCTAATGGTTATATCCTCTTCTTGGATTGATCCCTTGATCATTATGTAGTGTCCTTCCTTGTCTCGTTACATTCTTTATTTTAAAGTCTTTTTTATCTGATATGAGTACTGCTACTCCAGCTTTCTTTTGATTTCCATTTGCATAGAATATCTTTTTCCATCCCCTCACTTTCAGTCTGTATGTGACCCTAGGTCTGAAGTGGGTCTCTCGTAGACAGCATATATATGGGTCTTGTTTTTGTATCCGTTCAGCAAGTCTCTGTCTTTTGGTTGGAGCATTTGATCCATTCACGCTTAAGGTAATTATTGATATGTATGTTCCTATTACCATTTTCTTAAATGTTTTGGTTTGTTTTTGTAGGTCCTTTTCTTCTCTTGTGTTTCCTACTTAGAGAAGTTCCTTTAGCGTTTGTTGTAGAGCTGGTTTGGTGGTGCTGAATTCTCTTAGCTTTTGCTTGTCTGTAAAGCTTTTGATTTCTCTGTCGAATCTGAATGAGATCCTTGCAGGGTAGAGTAATCTTGGTTGTAGGTTCTTCCCTTTCATCACTGTAAATATATCATGCCACTCCCTTCTGGCTTGTAGAGTTTCTGCTGAGAAATCAGCTGTTAACCTTATGGGAGTTCCCTTGTATGTTATGTCATTTTTCCCTTGTTGCTTTAATAATTTTTGGCTTTAATTTTTGTCAATTTGATTACTATGTTTCTCAGCATGTTTCTCCATGGGTTTATCCTTCCTGGGACTCTCTGTGCTTCCTGGACTTGGGTGGCTATTTCCTTTCCCATGTTAGGGAAGTTTTCGACTATAATCTCTTCAAATATTTTCTTGGGTCCTTTCTCTCTCTCTTCTCCTTCTGGGACCCCTATAATGTGAATGTTGGTGTGTTTAATGTTGTCCCAGAGGTCTCTTAGGCTGTCTTCATTTCTTTTCATTCTTCTTTCTTTATTCTGTTCTGTGGCAGTGAATTCCACCATTCTGTCTTCCCAGTCACTTATCCATTCTTCTGCCTCAGTTATTCTGCTATTGATTCCTTCTAGTATAGTTTTCATTTCACTTATCGTATTGTTCCTCTCTGTTTGTTTGTTCTTTAATTCTTCTAGGTCTTTGTTAAACATTTCTTGCATCTTCTCAATCTTTGCCTCCATTCTTTTTCCGAGGTCCTGGATTATCTTCACTCTCATTATTCTGAATTCTTTTTCTGGAAGGTTGCCTATCTCCACTTCATTTAATTATTTTTCTGGGATTTTATCTTGTTCCTTCATCTTGTACATAGTCCTCTGCCTTTTCACTCTGTCTATCTTTCTGTGTATGTGGCTTTCGTTCCACAGGCTGCAGAATTGTAGTTCTTCTTGCTTCTGCTGTCTGCCCTCCGGTGGATGAGGCTATCTAAGAGGCATGTGTAAGCTTCCTGATGGGAGGGGCTGGTGGTGGGTAGAGCTGGGTGCTACTCTGGTGGGCAGAGCTCAGTAAAACTATAATGTCCTTGTCTGCTGATGGGTGGGGCTGAGTTCCCTCCCTGTTGGTTGTTTGGCCTGAGCTGACCCAGCACTGGAGCCTACAGTCTCTTTGTTGGGGCTAATGGCAGACTCCGGGAGGGCTCATGCCAAGGAGTACTTCCCAGAACTTCTGCTGCCAGTGTCCTTGTCCTCATGGTGAGCCGCAGCCATCCCCCTACCTCTGCAGGAGACCCTCCAACACTAGCAGGTAGGTTTGTTTCAGTCTCCCCTGGGGTCACTGCTCCTTCCCCTGGGTCCTGATGCACACACTACTTTGTGTGTGCCCTCCAAGAGTGGAGTCTCTGTTTCCCCCAGTCCTGTCCAAGTTCTGTTATCAAATATCACTAGGCTTCAAAGTCTGATTCTCTGGGAATTCCTCCTCCCGTTGCCGGACCCCCAGGTTGGGAAGCCTGACATGGGGCTCAGAACCTTCTCTCCAGTGGGTGGACTTCTGTGCTATAAGTGTTCTCCAGTCTGTGAGTCACCCACCTAGCAGTTATGGGATTTGATGATATTGTGATTATGCCCCTCCTACCGTCTCACTGTGGCTTCTCCTTTGTCTTTGGATGTGGGGTATGTTTTTTGGTGAGCTCCAGTGTCTTCCTGTCAATGATTGTTCTGCAGTTAGTTGTGGTTCCAGTGCTCTCACAAGAGGGCGTGAGTGCACGTCTTTCTACTCTGCCATCTTCTCATTCTTTCTTCAAGGAGAAGCTCTTTATGGTTTTTGAGGGAACTGAAATAGCCAAACCATGCCAAAGGAGGAATCACTAGAGAGAGAGAGACTATAGATATCAGAATCTCTTAGGAGGTTATTGAAAGGCAAGAGAAGGCACTGATTGAAGGCAGTGATGAGATGGAAGCAGAAAGAAGGAAACATAACAGAACCAATGCAACTGATGTGAGATGTGAGAGACACAGGAGAATCTCAGAGAGCTCTGAAGCTTGAGTTGGGCAAAGAGAAGGAGTGTCTCCCCAAAATATATGTCGAAGTCCTAACTCTGCGAATATGATCTTATTTGGAAAAAGGGCTTTTAAAGTGGTAATTAAGAATCTTGAGATAAGATCATCCTGGATATAGGATCTAGATCCAAAATCCCATACTGGATCTAGTGACCAATGTCCATATGAGAGAAAGGAGAGGGAGATGTGAGACAAAGAGAAACAAGGGGAAAGGCCAGGTTAAGATTCATAAGAAGATGGAGGCAGAGAATGGTTTCATGTAGCCCCAAGTCAAGGAATGCCTCTAGCCACCAGAAACTGGATGAGGCAAGGAAGGAACCTCCCCTAGAGCCTCCAGAGGGAGCTCAGCCCTGCTGATACTTTGATTACAGATGTCTGGACTTACAACTCCAAGAGAATAAAATTCTGTTGTTTTAAGCCACCAAGTTTGTGTGATTTGTTACCAGGAGACTAATACAACACACAGTTTGCAAAGGACTTGCATCCAAAGTACATGTTCTTTTAGCTGTATCATTAAGAGACAAACAACCAATGGAAACATTGGCAAAATACTTGAAAAAGCAATCCACAGGGTGGGAGGGAGACACAAGAGGGAGGCGATATGGGGATATATGTATATGTATAGCTGATTCACTTTGTTATAAAGCAGAAACTAACACACCATTGTACAGCAATTATACTCCAATAAAGATGTTAAAAAAAAAAAGAAATCCATGTAACATGGTACATAAGTGACCAGTAGATACATGAAAAGATGCTCAACTTCTTTTGTCTTCAGGAAAATTAAAATTAAAATCAAATGGGATGAAACTATACTATACCAGACTGGCACAAATAAAAAAAAGGCAGGCAACACTAATGCTGAATATATACTCTATCACTCGGCAATTCCACTCTCCTAAACGTTTTACATCTGTTCTCAGTCTATCCTCACAGTAATCCTATGAGGTATATATAACCATTTTACAGGCGAGGATAAAGGGGGTTCAGAGAAGGTAAAACAAATTTCCCAAAGTCTAATATCCATCCTGCCGTAATGTCTCTGTATTATGCACAAGATTATTTACTGAAGAACACACGAGACACCTGGGTACAGATCTGGAGAAAACAAAAAGGCCCAGAGTAAGAAGAGGTAAAGCAAGAAAAATGCAGCATATGAAGTAAGAATAAAAAGTATAAATTCTTTTTACTGGAGAAAATCTCTAGAATCACATTGCCCCCTACCCCGACTCCCTTCACAAAACAAACATCATCAACCACACGGCCAACTAGCAGAAGAGCCTAGGTTAAGTTCCAGATCTTCTGGTTTCCAGCTCCATATATTTGCTTTTGCCCTATACAATCTTCCAATCTCAGTTCTTCCAACATACAAACCTTGATTAGTACCTAGTCAGATAGAATTATCATAGAAGTTTCTCCATGTCAGGATGGACAAAGCAAGCAAACTTACAGAAAACTAGTGTAGTATTCTAATTCCATAAGCCACTCTAAAGATCAAATTTGATAGACTATATATGGAGGTGATTGCTTGTTAACCAGTAGTTGTTATGAGTATATTAAAACAATTCAATCTGACCAAAGGGCCTTATTCTTCCTTACCCTGGATGCCTCTATCTGTTGCACATGTTTTCTCGTAACAAGTTACATCTCTGGATCTCAGAGTGCTTTTAAAACCTCACACTTCTACTCCGAGGTATTTTCACTGCATTTCTGTGGACTATTTAAATCCAAGGCATTTTCATTGCATTTCTGTGGACTATTTAAATCTCTTCTATGTTTGTCGTAAATTGAGGTGATCCAACAGTTCCAACTAGAAGGATAAAGTTTAGCTCAGTGGGGGAGGCATTAAACCTCCTTGCAAGTCAGCAAAAGCAAAAGTGACAGCCTGGTAGCAATTTAAAATTACTCTGAGACCACAACTGCCAATTAAAATAGACTTTCATGGTAACAGATGAACATCTGCTATCTTCCATTTGGAAAGAAAAATTAAAAAGAGTTTACATTTCTTAGTAATGAAAAACTTAGATATAAGCTTGCAATGTTTTAGTTTGGGCTTTGCTAAAATTACATATTCTTTCATTATGCCTTCCAACAGTATGATGTTGCCTTTTTTGTTGTTTTTTTTAATAGTCACAAAATGTTCATAACAAAACAAAGTAAGCAAAAGTCAGAATCCATGATTCATTCACAGTCATTCTAAAAGCTGCACATTATCCTCCTCTCATCTCCTGCAAAAATAGATTTGGAGGAGATTATCCTAAAGATGCTATTTTGATGAAATGTATGTGATCTGAATTCTGCAAAAGTGTTCCTGGAAAAGGACTCTCAGATCTCAGTTGGAGAGAGGAAGGAAGGGATGGTGGGAGGAAGGAACAGATACACACACATACCCCCAACACACAATCTAGACTCCTAGTAATTAAAGCTTGATTCTTACTCTACTTTTTACTCAGAACCCCCCATATAAAATCAAGTTTTTGAACATGTGGATTCCTTAATAAGCTGTGCTTGATTAGAGGAAACCCCACAAAGTACTATCTTACCTTTTAAGATAAGGATTCCAGGATAACTAATAATCCATTTAGAGAGGTACGTCTTACATTCAAATGTTACATCTTTTGAGAAATCTGCTCTTACTACTCAATTCATCCATTACATCTTCCTGCAATACATTCCTCCAATATAGTAATTAGCATTGAATCTTATTTACTGTCATGTCTTTTTTTTTTTTTTTTTTTTTTTTTTTTTTTTTTGCAGCACCACGCAGCTTGTGGAATCTTAGTTCCCTGACCGGGGGTCAAACCCAGGCCTCCTGCAGTGGAAACTCAAGAGTACTAACTACTGGATCACCAGGGAATTCCCTATTGTCATGTCTTACTGTCATGTATTCCTAAATAAACTCTGACATATTTCTTTCTACTTCTTATCCAAGACCCAAACCTAACACAGAAATGGCATTAAATAAAACTTTGATGACTAAATGAGTAAATGCTATCATAAGAATCCAGTAAAAAAAAATTATCCTCAAGTGAACCTCAATCATTTCTGCTATCAATTACTAGTCAATCTCTTTAATTTCACAGGCAAACCTCAAGTTCTCCTCATGCTCAAAACCTATTTTCTATTTTTCCATTTCTTTAACAATGTGTGACCTAGGTAAGTTCATTAGTATTAACAGGAAGCATCTTCCACACTTATCTGTCACACATATACATGCACAATGTGCTCCTCTAGAAAAGCTCGACTTTACCCACCTTAGTTACAGAGCATCCATCCCCACACATCTTTTGCTCACTATCTGGTAAAAAACCGTTTCTGACATCATTTCCTTCTCAGACACGCAATACATTTGTCTTTGTTTACTCAGTAAATTCAACCTTCCTTCACACTGCTTCTCAAGCCTGTATCAAGATGAGGAGACATGGGCTATGAACCAAAAGAAGGAGAAGCACCAAAGAGAAAAGCAAAACACTTGTGTGATGTGTGATTCCTCGTGACTTGCACTGTGTGTCCAGTCTATGAGGTAAATTATATCACCCCTACCTCTGCATATGGTAATATTAAAATGTAGAGAGAGTAGGTGATTTTTCTACACATGAAAGTCTCAAAGATCTGTCTTTTAGTTCAGAGAAAGTAAGTATGAAAACTTATTTTCCTCTATTAGACCTTAAACTCCTTGAATACAGGGGTTATGTCTTTTTCTTTAATGATCTCATTTATTTTTTAAAAAAATTTTAGTGGAGTATAGCTGATTTATAATGTTGTGTTAGTTTCTGCTGTACTATCTTGGTATCAAATCACATCAGTTAGTCCATTCATGATCGTTAAATGAATGAGGAAAATGTGCCCAGCATAGGACTTTCCTAGGCTGTCCCACCTAAAAACTTTACCCTCCCATCACCTCCTTCAAGGAAAATGAAGAATTATGATGCCTAAAGTAATGGCCATATATTATCGATTTCTCCATTTTCAGGTAAAAAAAAGGCTGAAGACCAGAGAATTTAAGCAACTTACCTAGTATCACACAGTTAGTGAATCACAAAGACAAGATTCAAACACCAGTTGTATCTAAATTCCATAATGCGTGTTTTAACCATTATGTATTTTTCCATTTATTTTCTGAACTACTCATGCAAGACACTTATATTGCCTAAAATTGCACACCAAGACACAGGTGGACTCTAACCTTAGAGGTATACCTTATTAATCAATGTAAAAGCACACACAGCTAAAAGTTGACGCATTATACCCTTATTGGTGGGTATCCAACAGAACACTGGAGAAAAATTAGTCTAATCTCTTTGTTTTACACAGATGGAAATAAGGTTCCTGAGCAATCAAGTGATTTCCTCAAGTCTCTCCAGCAAGTGATGCCAAGAAATAAGTAGATCCTAGTGTCTGTTCACAAATCTAGTCCTCATGCTGCCACACTACTCTGCCTCTCTTAATTAATTGCTGCTTCTATGATTATCAGAATGGCCTTGATTTAATAATTCAACAAAGCTTTTATAGCAGCTTATGTGCCAGGCATTGGGATCGCTTTTAGGGAAAGCTGAGATAAGACACGTTCCCATTTCATATTGAACAAGCCCCCTGAAATGGAAAAGAGGACAGTCTTTGTGAGTTAGACAACACACACACACACACACACACACACACACACTCACTCCTTGATATTTAATGGAAACTTCCATTATCTTTATGTTGCTTGCCCATGCCCATTGCTTTCCTCTTTATTGTCTCTGGCCAGAGTGATTAGTTTATGAAGCTGAGCTAATCCTGTTAGTGCCGGGATGACTTTTCTCACACTTTTGTGTCTCATAGCTCTTAGAAAGCCAGAAGGAATTACTGGACATTGAATTCACCTTGCCAGAAAAATGACAAACGGGGGGAGGGAGGGAAAGGGAGTGTGGATGCCCAGCTGACCTGTTCTTTAACCTTTCCCTCTGGAAGCCATTCTTCCCTCTGTGGGTGTCGGTGCAGGCCAGAGGCATGGATAACTCTGCCCTTGAGATACAAAGAGAGCAAAGATGATGTCAGCTGTTTCTTCCTGAGCAAACATTCCAGTAATTCCACGCCAGACAGCTTGCAAAATTGCCTTTGTAGGACTGCTGAGGTCTCCTTTCCCGTCAAGTTCACTTTGTATTTATTCAGCAAAGATGCACCTACCACAGAGTGCACCAGGAGACACGGTGTCAGAGTCGCAGCGAGCCCACTTCATGGATGATTAGCATTCTCTGACCCGGTCACCATTTTCAATCACTTGCACCTGTAGACTTCTGGCTGCAGCAATTACTTCTATCCTTTGAAACCTCTTCCTCCTCAACAACATCAGAATAAGTTTGTTAAAGCACTCTGCTTTAAATGGTGCCTTGCTTGGAGCAGCACTCTGATACCAAGTCTATATCAAAATACACATATTCTGGGGCTTCCCTGGTGGCGCAGTGGTTGACAGTCCGCCTGCCGATGCAGGGGACATGGGTGCGTGCCCCGGTCTGGGAAGATCCCACATGCCACGGAGTGGCTGGGCCCGTGAGCCATGGCCGCTGAGCCTGCGCGTCCAGAGCCTGTGCTCCGCAACGGGAGAGGCCACAACAGTGAAAGGCTAGCGTACCGCAAAAAAAAAAAACAACACATATTCTGAACACACACCCCAGAAATTTTAATTCTGTAAATCCCATGCATCTCCCCCATTAAGAATCACTGAATGAGATGAGTGGCCATGTGTCTATTTGATTCTTAATCTAAAGCAGAATTCCTAAAATTAATTCATTTGATTTTCACTGAGCACCTACCATGTCCTAGGCATTGTACTAGACTCAAGGCTCCTAAAAGTGTGCGCTGTAGACTGGCAGTAACAGCAGTACCTAAGACTTGCTAGAAATGCAAATTCTTACGCACCACCCCAGACCAACTGAACTAGAATCTCCCATGGCAGGTATCCAGAATTCTGGATCTCTGGGTGAATCATATAGGGTTTGAGAAGCCTATAGTTAGTGGTAAACTGTATGTAGCTCAAATGTCAGTGGGAAGGCTATGTGGCCCCTGAGATTAAAATAGAATTGTTGGAACCTGGAGTCCATGGCTTAGGTGAATTAGTTTGCAGGGGCTGCCATAACAAAATACCCCAGACTGGGTGGCTTAAACAACCCAGAAATTTGTCTCACAGTTCTGGAGGCTGGGAGTCCAAGATCAGGGTGTCGGCAGGGTTGATTCCTTCTGAGGACTGTGAGAGAAGGATCTATTCCAGGCCTCTCTCCTTGACATATAGATGACTATCTTCTCCCTGTGTTTCTTTAAATCATCTTCCTTCTATGTACATCACTATCCAAATTTCTCCTTTCCATAAGAACACCAGTCATATTGTATTAGGACCCATCCACCCCAATGACCTCATTTTTACTTGATTATCTCTGTAAAGACCCTATCTCCAGGGCTTCCCTGGTGGTGCAGTGGTTAAGAGTCCACCTGCCAGTACAGAAGACACGGGTTGGAGCCCTGATCCGGGAAGATCCCACATACCGTGGAGCAACTAAGCCCATGTGCCACAGCTGCTGAGCCTGCGCTCTAGAGCCTGCAAGACACAACTACTGAGCCTGCGTGCTGTAACTACTGAAGCCCACGCACCTAGAGCCTGTACTCCACAACAAGAGAAGCCACCACAATGAGAAGCCTTCGCACTGCAACAAAGTGTAGCCCCCACTTGCCACAACTAGAGAAAGCCTGTGCACAGCAACGAAGACCCAACACAGCCAAAAATAAATAAAGAAATAATTTTAAAAACACCCTATCTCCAAATACAGTCACATTCTAAAATACTGGAGGTATAGGACTTCAACATATTAATTTGGGGGTGGGGGAGCACAATTCGACACATAAACACTGAGGAATTTCCTGAGGAATTTCCTAAGTCTAAGTAAGTATGATTTTACAAATATTAAACACTGGGCTAACACTATGGCTTTTGCTATCACACTCACACTGGCATCACCCTGGGTATGATGTTAACTGCTTTCTTTGGTTCCCACATGAACTCTAACAATGCCAAGTTTTCCATGAATTTTGGTAGATTTGATTGTATCTTCAAGGTGGGTGTCACAGGGAGAGGAGTGTTGCTTATGGTTTAGCATTTGCCCCTTACTCTCCTCCTTCCCTCTTCCACTCTTTACCTATTTTCTTAAGCACAAACTTTTTGCCAGCAGCTGTGCTATCAGTGATTCAAAGATGGAAGGGACACCACCATGATCCCTCTCATGTACATTAAGAGGCTGTTCTTTCATATTATCACCCCTGATTTATGATAACATGGTTAAAATGGGTGGCCATGCAACATGTGCTTCTGAGTTACTTTAAAATTCCTGATGCAGACATTGCTCATTATGCCACTCATTTCAAAAATCACATTCTTCCTGATGCAAATGGTTTGTGAGCTTCTGACTTTCAGATGCTCAAATGTGAATGGTCACAAATTTCTTTCTAAGTGGCTAAAATATAAATCACATATTCCATCACAGCTCTATTAATCTTTATTGTTAGGGTGCTTACTTTCTGCCTCCTTCAATGGATGTTAATCTTTTATTACTAGTTCAATAGATGCCTTGTCAAGGTTAATATCAATGAAAACCTCCTCAACTTTTTGGGGGGCAGGGACTGCGGTCTAAATAAATCCCACAGGGTATATAAAACACTTATTAATGTAATCATCAAGCAGCATCCCCTAGCAACCATAATACCTTAAAATGCCCCAACAGAACTCTTGCTGTCACCCCTTCAAACCTCCCTCCTCCTTGCCTTTCCCAGGAAATGGCACCATCATCCTCCAGGCATTAGCACCAACTTCTCACCTTTTCTTCACTTTCCACATCCAATCCATCAGCAAATGCGTCTGATATTACTTCAAAAATAGATCCTAAACTGGGTCACTTCTCTCCACCTCCATTTTTACGTAGTCCTGGCCACCCCATTTATTGAGTGGATGCCTAAAATAGCCTCCTCTGGCTGTTCCATTGCACCTCTCAATCCCAATCTTTCCGTTAACTCACTACTGCCAAAGTTATCTTTTAAAAACCTAAAACATACCAATACTTCTCTAGTTAAAACCCTTCACGCCTTCTCTAATTCATATGAAATAAAATACAAACTCTGTACTCTGATTTACAAAACCATGCACAGCATTTCTCTTTCTGACTTTAACTCATACAGCACTCATTAGGCCAGAAATGGTGCTAAATACCCAACAAGGAACATCTTCTTTAATCATCACTGCAATGCTTCAACAGAGTAGCTGTTGGAGGGAATACTAGAGATGAGGATTTAAGAAGGTGAAAGAACTTGCCCAAGTGCACAGCGTCAGCAGTTTTTGCAAGAGATTAATACCTAGTGTTTAACGACAACTAGTTAGTAAATGCTATGTGCCAGACACTGGGCTAAGTCCTTTATACATATTTACTTATTTAATACTTATATCAGCTCTGTGAGTCAAGTATTATTACCACCTCCATTTTATAGATAAGGAGACTGAGACTCAAAGAGGTTTAATAACCAGTTTGTGGTCATATCAGTACAAGCCAATTAACAGCAGCATTGGGATTTGAACCCAGGCAGGCAGCTCCTAGTTTCATACTGTTAACACTAGGTGCGTCGCTACCACTTAAATTCTCTACGCTTCAGCTTCCTCATCTTTAAAATGCAATTAGGCTACCTACCTTGCAAGGTTGTTTAAGGATTAAAACAGCAATGCATACTTGAAATTAGAAAAAAATTAAAAAAATAAGTTCCATTTAATCACTACAGTAAGAAGGGGCTGACCCAGGGCTTAAGTCTGTGAGATAAAATAAGAAATATAAGTTTCCATACTTGACAGTAGATTAAGGCAGGGTAAAAGAAATAGAAATATCATCTAGGTGGTGTGCTGACTTAGGAGATTGGGAATGACACATATACACTGATGTGTATAAAATTGATGACTAATAAGAACCTGCTGTATAAAAAAATAAATTAAATTAAATTCAAAAATCAAATAAAAAAACTAATACTAAACTTTCTTTGAGTTATTTCTATGGAAATATGTTAACATAAATGTTTCAGACATTACATGAAATTCCTAAAAATCTTATATGTTCTGGTATAATGTTATACGTCATAATTCTAGTTATTACTTTAAAATGTATATCTCAGAAATAACTAAATTTCCGTGTCAATTGCATTATTATGAACTTTCATCAAATCTTTAACCGCGGTCATTTTTAAGTCTTTTGTCATTTACAGACAGTTCTGGGTGTACTCTGATGCTTTTGCAAAAATGTTCCTATAAAAGGGTTTCACCCTCAAGGAATTCATGGAAAAGGCTCTGACAAGTACAGGTTTCTGGTAACTGACTATACTGCTGAACTGAATGAATAAGCATTTTCAGAACTCTAATGGAAAACTCATGAATTCATAAAAGTGCTAACAAAAGATCAAGATGAAAACAAATTAATTACATGGGACTGAGTGAACTGATGAGGATGATTATAATTTTTGTGACTTTATGTTTGAATAAAAAAAATAAAGGGAGGGGATATAGGGACATATGTATGCATATGGCTGATTCACTTTGGTGACCACAGAAACTAACACAACATTGTGAAGCAATTATACTCCAATAGAGATCTATTTAAAAAAAGAAAAAGGAGCAAAATCTTTCAGGCAAAGAAGATAATATTTAATGGAATGAAACACAACAAAAAAGGAATAGGAAAATAAAACCAACACCAACTGCTGCTGCCACCAGGATTCCAGAACACAGATAACAGAACAGCTTTTGCCTTATCCTTGTAGTGGGGTTAAAATAATCAGCCTGAAGGATTCAGTGGGGATTCTGGATCAATTTCCCAAGACTACATGGAGTAAGAGGAAAACAGGGTGGTTTTGTGATGGCAACAATGTTTTCTGGGAGCCTATAGGCTCTGGTCTTTTTCACCCTCTTATCCATTCCATCACCTCCACCAAGTCACTGAACATCACATATGGCAGACACCCTACTAGGGTGGCCCCCATGGCCTCTGCTTCCTTGTGTTCATACCCTTTAGTGATCCCCTGACCTTGAGTATCTGCTGGCCTAGTAATTTACTTCTAGCTTTATAGAATATGGCAAAGTGACAGGATGTGCATGGTTATGTATGTATACTTGATTACATAAGATTATAATACCCATATTTTAAGGCAACTCTCTCCTTTGCAGTAAAGAAGTAAGAGGTCATGTTGGGAGGCCCATGTGTCAAGGAGTTAAGGGCAGCTTCTAGGAGCTGGAGGTCGCCTCCGCCAATAGCCAACAAGAAGCCTTCAGGCCTACAACCACAAGGAACTGAATGTTACCAACAACCATGTGAGTTTGGAAGCAGATTCTTCCCCCAATCAAACCTCAGATGAGACCACAGCCCTGGCCAACACCTTGATTACAGCCTTGTGAGACCCACAAGTAGAAGACCAGCTTAGGCAACTCTAACTCCTGACCCACAAAAACTGTGTGATAATAAACTTTGCCGTTCTAAGCTGCTAAATTTGTGGTAAAATTGTTATAGGTTAACTAATGTATCACATTTGCTTCCATTTCTCCATCTGAATCAAGGGGAGAAATCATATAAAGCTCATTCTCACCAGTAATGAGAGAGCAAAACTCTATAGCAGCACTGGGCCACCAGGTCTATATGATGATGCCTAAATTGAAATGGGCCTTATTCCAAAAACTGGTGCTATATTTTGTGTTTCTTTCTTCATTGATTTTTCCTTTTTGTTCGCAGTGAGAGAGAACAACATACATTTGACATATAATAGAACTCCATGAGCAGGTGATCTTCCTGGGACATTTCCCTGACTTCCTAATTGTTTTACCAGGTGCCAGGCCCTGACTTCATTAAGCCACTCTCTCAGTTCTTGACCTTCCAAAAAGACCATTCCAACCACATCACATTCCTTTTCCAAAACCTCCACTTCCTGGAGATCAAAGCCAAAATTTTAAGCAAGGCCCCAAGGCCAGGTTTGTTGAGTGAATAAAGAAATGAATAAAGGCATGTAGTAGAACACTTAAAAAAAAAAAAAAAGAAATATCATCTAGAAGATACACACAGATTCATGAAAATGTATTTTTCACATGAAAGGCCCTGGGGATAAGGGTGGTCAAACTAAAGATATAGATGGCCTAAAGTCCAATTTCTTAAATACACTAAGCCCACAGCAATTTGGTTGAAGTGAGATCATAATTCCACAATGTTCATTTTCTCCTCTTCTGTGTCCTCTCCCCTTCCACTAAATACCCAGCCTTCTTGATGCAAACCTAGCGGCCAGAAGAGTGTTATGACCCCTGGAGGAAGCCACTTGGCCTCTGAATCTGACATGGTGCAAAGTCCATGTCCTGCTGTCTTTCACAGTTTTATTTGAAGATGATTCACAGCGTGGCTCCCGTTGTCCCTGGTACAGGCAGGGGACACAAGTGCAGCAATTTGACTTGCACGAAAAATTAATTTTTCTAAGTTGGCAATGACCATGACCAGTTGGGAAGCGCCCTTCCTTAGCTGTATTCCATGAACTACAAAGAGGAAAAGACAGAACTATCTTTGCAATCTCTCTGTATATCCCCTAAAAGTTACTGCAGCAGGCGTTAGTAGCAAAAATGAACGAATCATCCATATTGAAGGTTTTGTAGTTGCCAGTGCAGTCCCCCTCTTGGTCTCCTCCTGCCGCTCTGCCTGTTCTATTCAGACCACCAGTATTCTGATTCTCCAACTCCCCAACCTCCATTCTAGCTCAGGGACTTGAACATGTGGTCTTCTGCCTGGAACACGATTGGTGCAACTTGTTATGAGTTAAATTGTGCCCACCCCACCCCCCAAAAAAGTATGGTGAAGTCCAAACATCAATATCTCAGAATATGACCTTATTTGGAAACAGGATCTTTACAGAGGCAATCAAGTGAAAATCAGGTCATTCGGTGGGCCCTAATCCAATATGACTAATGTCCTTATAAAAAAAGGAAATTTGGACACAGAGAGACACACACAGAAAGAAGAATGATGTGAAGAGAGAGAGAGAAGACAGCACTTTACAAGCCAAGGAATGCCTGAGGAAGCTAGGAAGCCTGAAACAAATCCTTCCCCAATGCCTTCAGAGGTCTGACATCTTGATTTTAGACTTCTGGACTTCAGGATTGTGAAACAATAAGTTTCTATTGTTCTAAGCCACCCAGTTTGTGGTACTTTGTTACAGCAGTCCTAGCTGATGAACATACTGACCTCTGTACAGCTGTCTTCTTTTTATCCTTCAGGCTCAGCTTGGCATCCTCCGACATCCTAACTAAAGTACCTCTTTGACATAGACACACTACTATATACAAAATAGATAACTAATAAGGACCTACTGTATAGCACAGGGAACTCTACTCAGTACTCTGCAATGGCCTATATGGGAAAAGAATCTAAAACAAGAGTGAATATAAGTATATGTACAACTGATTTACTTTGCTATACAGCAGGAGCTACCACAACATTGTAAATCAACTATACTCCAATAAAATTTTTTTTAAATAAATAAACACTAATCTCCTCCCCACCAAAAAGAACCTCTCAAGAGGATGTAATGTACAGCATGGTGGCTATAGTTAATAATACTGTATTGCATATTTGTAAGTTGCTAAGAGAGTAGATCTTCGAAGTCCTCATCACAAGAAAAAAGTTTTTTTTAAACTATGTATGATGATTGATATTAACTAGATCATTTTGCACTATACAGCTGACCCTTCAACAACTTGGCAGTTAGAGGCACCAACCCCCCCTCACAGTAGAAAACTCCACATATAACTTCACAGTTGGTCTTCTGCATCCTCAGTTCCATATCCATGGATTCAACCAACCTCAGATCATGCAATACTGTATTTATTTTTTAAAATCTGCATATAAACGAACCCATGCAGTTCAAACCCATGTTGTTCAAAGGTCAACTGTACACAAATATTGAATCATTATATTGTATACCTGAAACCAACATATTATGTGTCACTTGTACCTCAGTTTTTAAAAATTTCAGAATATTCTAATTGAAAAGCCCCACTGAGTGTCAAAAATGGTGAATAAGGAATGACCCATAAAAAAAATACAGGTAGGCAAAAAACAAAAATAAGAAAGGAAGAAAGAAAAGAAAATTTAGGAATCTATCACCCATAGAGAACCACAATCTTCTGGTCTTCTTTTCAATGATATACATTTTTCTCTACAAAAATAGGATCATGATTTTTGTGTCTTTATCACATATACTAGAACTATGCTAAATTCACTTATCTAAAGTTTCTTTTGTAAATATTGGGTTGGCCAAAAAGTGCCTTTGGTTTTTAAGTAAAAATAAAAGACACATTTTTCACTGTTACCAAGAACTTTACTGAACAACGTATTCACCCTTGTGTTCCACTATTTTCTGCCATTTTTCAGGCAACTTCATAATTCTATCTTCCCAAAACTTTTTACCTTTTTGAGCAAAGAACTGTTCCAGGTGCCTTTTACAGTCTTCCAGGAAATTGAAATTTTTTCCTTAAGAGAATTTTGTAAACACCGAAATAAGCGGAAATCCAATGTCTGGTGAATAGGGAGGATGAATCAGAACTTCCCAGCCAAGCTGTAACAGTTTTTGCCTGGTCGTCAAAGAAACATGAGGTCTTGCGTTATTCTGGTGGAAAATTATGCGTTTTCTGTTGACTAATTCCAGACGCTTTTCATCGAGTGATGCTTTCAGCTGGTCTAATTGGGAGCAGTACTTGCTGGAATTAATCGTTTGGTTTTCCAGAGGAGCTCATAATACAGGACTCCCTTCCAATCCCACCATATACACAACATCACCTTCTTTGGATGAAGACCGGCCTTTGGTGTGGTTGGTGATGGCTCATTTTGCTTGCCCCACAATCTCTTCTGTTCCATATTATTGTACAGTACACACTTTTCATAGCACGCCACAATTTATTTTAAAACCGGAATGTTTCCATTACTTTTAAGTAGAGAATCGTATGTGGAAACATGGTCAAGAAGGTTTTTTTCACTTAACTTATGTGGAACCCAAACATCAAAGTGATTCACATAACCAAGCTGGTGCAAATGATTTTCAATGCTTGATTTGGATATTTTGAGTATGTCAGCTATCTCCTTTGTGGTATAACGTTGATTGTTCTCAATTAATGTCTCGATTTGATCGCTATCAACTTCAACTGGTCTACCCAACCATGGAGTGTCGTCCAGAAAGAAATCTCCAGCACGAAACTTTGCAAATGGCTTTTGACATGTTCGACCAGACAAAGCACCTTCTCCATATGCTGCACAAATCTTTCTTTGTGTTTCAGTTGCATTTTTACCTTTCTTGAAATAATAAAGCATAATATGCCAAAATGTTGCTTTTTTTCTTCCATCTTCAATATTAAAATGGCTACACAAAAATTCACCAATTTTGATGTCTTTTTTAAAATGCACACTGATATGACAGCTGTCACATACAATCTAACAAAATTGTTTTGAATGAAGTTAAAGACAACTAAGTGCTACTAGAACCATCTTATGGAAAAAACCGAATGAACCTTTTGGCCAACCCAATACCATGGGCTTTTCTACATAAGCAATCACATCAATTTCTAATACAGTTTTATTGCTTTGCAAGAGGAAAGAAGGAAGGGAGGAAGGGGGGGAGGACCTCTGAATATTCTTACGTCTGCACCTTTCTCTTCCTTCAAAGTAGTAAGCACAATCAATACCTATTCAAGCTCTCTCACTTGTCTCACTTGCTCTCGGCCTCTCTCATATTGTGTGTATGTGTGTGTGTGTGTGTGCGTGCGCGCGTGCGCATAATGTAACTTTCATCAGAGTAGGAACTATGGCTTTCCTATTCATGTTTATATTCTAAGCATCTGGCGTGGCTTCTGGCACATAATAGCTGCTCAAGAAATAAACATATCTAATGACTCGAGAAGGACCTAAAAACAAAAACTGAATGATTTTAAAAACAACAGCAGCAAATGAATAAGTGCAAATATTGCCTTCTGTGACATGTTCTGGAAATTTGGTGAGTTTGTCCCACCAGAATGCAATTTAAAAATGTGGCCCTGGGCTTCCCTGGTGGCGCAGTGGTTGAGAGTCCGCCTGCCAATGCAGGGGACACGGGTTCGTGCCCTGGTCCGGGAAGATCCCACATGCCGTGGAGCGGCTGGGCCCGTGAGCCATGGCCGCTGAGCCTGCGTGTCTGGAGCCTGTGCTCCGCAATGGGAGAGGCCACAACAGTGAGAGGCCCACGTACCACAAAAAAAAAAAAAAAAAAATGTGGCCCCAATGAAAATCTGCCCCAAAGCCTTGATAAGATCCTTCTCTTTCTCTTGTTATCAAGCATCTCAGAACTTTTTGACTCATGTTACATTTTACCAGACCAGTGAGTTTGTAGGGAGCCATTTAATATTCATTTGGAGCCTCTGGGAAGTCCTGCTGAGGCAGGCTCTGTAGGTTTCTTCCTTACTAGGTGGGAAAAAATTGATCAAACAAGAGAGTGCTTCACGAGATGTCAGGGAGAGTGAAGGGAATAGGAGAAAAGCTTGGTTGTTATTTACCAGCTCCTGCTGGCACCTTCATGCCTAGAAAATCAGCATTAGCGAATGGACACTTTAAAAAAGCTGCCTCTCATTGCCCACAGCTCAAAGGTCAGAAATGAATAAATGCTAACATTGCACAGAAAATTACCTCTGAAAAGTTCCTCTCTCCTTAGATCTATATCCAACATGCAAATGTAGCAGCATCTTATTTTTCCTTCTTAACCCCTGAGGGATGTAGATGTCTCGCTTTCACACCAACAATGATGATGATTTTTTTAATTAAACCAGCAAACATTTATTGAACATATACTATGAGTCAGCACCAGTTAAGGTACTGACAATAGACCACTGAACAAAATATCCAAAGTCACTGCTGTCATGCCTATGACATTCTAATGGGTGAGATGAATAATAAACAAACAAACAATATATGTCAGATGGTGAGTCATCATGCAATTTCAATTTTCCAGACCTCTCCTCTTTTGAATGTAAAATGGGGCACTTTTTATAATTATTCTGGAACAACAGGTGTAAAGTAAGACTGTCCTAAGCAAAAGTAGGCATCTGGTCACCCTAGGAATGAAGAAAAATAAAACCAGTATGCTCATAGAATATGGTGACACATAAGCAAGAATCAGGAGACCTGGACTCTTGATCTGAATTGTTTCCCCATGTTACCTTTGGCTAGTCCCCTCAATTTCTATGAGCCATTTTCCTCTAATCATTAACTAGTTATCAGCAATCTGCCACCTGTATCACCTGGGGAATTCAAGGAGTTCTGTCGTCAAAGTATACTGACTCTCTAGAGGAATGATACATGGTCTAGAAACTCAAGTTCCACTTGCTGGGGCTCAGAGCAGTCTGCCCCCCAATATGCAAAAGTAGCATACTGATCATTTTGAATTAGTTACTTAAGAAATGGCCAATGCAGGAGGGATAGTTTGTCCCTCCCCTCTGTCTCCCTGAAAGCAGGAAATAAATCTCCTATGTGAAAGCTACCCTCCCTACATCTGGAGGAAGAAGGACACCCTTATCGCCAGAAAGAGGGAATTCAGGCCAAGAAGCCTATACAAACAAACCTTGTTACTTCTTTAATTTACGATCCCAGCACAAACTCTTTTTAGATTCTTCACTAGCTAAACACCCAAGCTTACATTTCTTTGTCCTGTCAACCCCTCACGAATTCATCGTTTCTCTGTCCAGCAAGGAGGAAAGCTGCCGGCTTTGGCCACTGTGTGGCCCCTCAGGATGAGGCTTTTTCATTTATTGGGAGGTGGGAATGTATTCCACGTATGAAATTCTTCTCATTTGTGTTTGGTCTCCTTTGCGGTTCTATGGGTTGTGAGGGGCAGCACTTTAAAATGAATTTGCTGGGTGTTCTACCCGTGAGAACCGGGAGGAGGCAAACCTGGTCTGAGCACTTTTCAGACACATGCCACCTACCTGCCAGAACGATGTCAAGGAAGACTTGCTGTTAGTCCTTCAGACTCATCTGTAGGGGGTTCCAAATGCTGGCCAAGAAGCTAGACAAGATGAGTTTTGTTTTTTGACCATTTTCCTCCCAATATCATTCTTTTTTTTTTTAACTTTTTAATTTTATATTGGTGTATAGCCGATTAACAATGTTGTGATAGTTTCAGGTGCACAGCAAAGGGACTCAGCCATACATATACATGTATGCATTCTCCCCCAGACTCCCCTCCCATCCAGGCTGCCACATAATATTGAGCAGAGTTCCCTGTGCTATACAGTAGGTCATTGTTGGTTATCCTTTTAAATACAGCAGTGTGTACATGTCAATCCCCAATTCCCTAACTATCCCTCCCCTCCCTGGTCACCATAAGATCATACTCTCAGTCTGTGAGTCTGTTTCTGTTTTGTAAATATGTTCATTCGTATCATTTCTTTTTAGATTCTGCATATAAGCGAGATCATACAATATTTCTCTTTCTCTGACTTACCTCACTCAGTATGACAATCTCTAGGTCCATCCATGTTGCTGCAAATGGCATTATTTCATTCTTTTTTATGGCTGAGTAACATTCCATTGTATATATGTACCACATTTTCTTTATCCATTCCTCTGTTGATGGACATTTAGGTTGCTTCCATGTCTTGGCTATTGTAAACAGTGCTGCAGTGAACACTGGGGTGCATGTATCCTTTCGGACCATGTTTTTCTCCAGATATATGCTGAGGAGTGGGATTGCAGGGTCATATGGTAGCTCTATTTTTAGTTTTATAAGGAACCTCCATACTGTTCTCCATAATGGCTGTACCAGTTTACATTCCCACCCACAGTGCAAGAGGATTCCCTTCTCTCCACACGAGATGAGGTATTTTTTAAATTAGAAAAACGGCTCTGGAGGTTACTGGAAATCACTCTGAAGAAGGAAGGGCATCACTACTGCAGGGGTGGGAGTGGACTCAAAGTGGAGAGAGCATGGAGATTGTTGTGGGGTGGGCTTGGGTGGGCTTGTTTTGATTTGACAGTGGTGTGACCTGGACAGGGGAGAAAGCTTCCTCCCTAGTGATGCAAGAGACAGAACCACTCAGCTTGGATAATCCCACAGCAAGTTCGTCTGTGGGATGCGATGCTGAGCCACAGAAGACCAGCATCTGGGTTGTAAGTCTGGATACAGACTACAAATGACTAAGGAGCTGGATGAGGTCAGGGCAGGATGAGATAGGCAGCTGAATTCCTGGCACTTAGGCTAACTTGCTACAGGCTGAAAGCAGCTTAACGCAAAAGCTGTTACCTACACTATAGTCTTCAAAATTCACCAGAAGAGTTCTGCACCTGGGGCTTAAAGCCATTTGAGATCCATTTTTAAGGAAAGGGAAACAACAAAATTGCCTTTAAATTTTTCCCAGTGGAAAAAATGGCATCTGCTCAAAACAAAATAACCAGCAATCACACATTTTCTTTTTAGTATGAAAATATTATTAGCATAATTGGTTTCTGCAGCACTGCCATTGGGGACAACTGGGCAGAGGAAGTTGTGTGCCTTATCCCAGCTTCAGCTTGTTATTTCATGGCAATATAAAGAATGACAATTTTCACCAAAATGGGTCAAGATAAATGGTCCCCTCTCTGCCTAGGGCTTTCTGAAAGGGAGTCCCTGTTGCTACCCAGATTTCTGGATACTTGGTCTCCAAGAGATCACATTTTTGAGGCTGAGGTTTTTTAGGGTTATTGTCAAGGGACCAGGGACCAAAAGCCCACCTGGGAGTAGGTGTCCAACAATGGTAAGTATTTTCATCTTGAACTCCAGTTCTGGATCTCACCATTTAAAAGGCACATGACCAAAATATGACAAAACCAGAGGAAAGTCATAGGTAAGGTTATAGAAACAAAGGTAGAAGGAGAATGTAAAACCATGGAACACCATGGTAACTAAAGGACCAAGAGATATATTTATCCTGGAAAGTAAAATGCATTATGATCTGTGGGTTTCTGGAGGAAAAGAAGTAAAGCCAGTGAGTATGATATTAGATTGTACAGGACTTTGGCTCAATTTGCAGAACTTTCTAAATTCTAAAAAGATCTTATATTGAGATGCCCTCTCTTAGAAGCAGCTGAGATGCCTGGGTAAGAACAGGCCACTCCCTGGCCTATTCTAGGGTGGAGACTTGTAGAGGAGTTGGACTGGGCAGTCTAAAGCCCCTCCAACCCTGAAAGTGAGTGATTTTATAAAATTTGCCCCAAGGTCCAGCCTGTCTCACTTAACCAGTTTGCTTCAGAGATAACATTTGTAGAACTTTTAATCTGTAGAATCCCAAAAATGTCTACCTGTACTGGTGAGGGAAATTCAAGGGTTGGGCACCTCTGTTCTTTTTACGTTAAGATTCCCTTGCCCCAAAGGCTCATCATTTGGCATAAAGAAGAAGTAGCTGCTCTGTCAAATTTTTCTTTGTTTCTCCTCTAATGTACTAATTGTCTAGTCAGGCTATAAGACTCCAGGCAGTTTAGAGTCATCCTTTCTCTGACTTCTTATCATCTGCAGGGTAAAGCCCAAAGTTGGTCCATGAAATCTTCCATGGTCTGGCATCTGCCTCTCTCTTCAGGCTCATTTGCTTTTCTCTCCCCGCTCTCCACATACTCCTATTACAACTCTGTCAAGAGCTTCTGAGCACTTCTGAAGAAGTCCCTCCCCAGAGATTCTTGTACAATACACAGATTTGTATAATAAACATGTTTCCATAATTATACTTATCACACCATACTCTGAATACCCTATTCCATTGTGTGCTCCTTGGGAGAAGGGCTTGAAGTATTCACATCTAAATGTCCCATTACCTAATATATCACTATGTACAGAGTAGACCTTCAATAAATACTTTAAATGAGTCATATATAACCACAGTAGCATGAAATTGAATATATAGCTTTTAAAGCCAGAGACAACAGCCTTTTTATGGATTCTAGTAAAATACACAGAGTAGTTTTTTTTAAATACTGTTGGCAATTCGGTAAAAGGATACATTGTCTCTGGCATAAATTTTTTATTCTTCTCAAATTATATTAAATGCACTTAACTGGAACAATACTGTTCATTTGACAATATCAATATTTTTGGTCACATATTTTGTCTTCCAGCTTTTCTTCTCTCCTCTCCGTAATTTTTGCTCTTTCTTCCATCCTTCATTTTCAACCCGTTGCCCATCTCTGGTAACTAAGCTAAGCTGCTCTTCATCTCCCCTTGAAGTCTTCCTTTCTCTTCTTCTAAAACATTTTTCATTACATATTAGATGCCAGAAGTAGTGAGTTTTGTACTGAAGACACAGAGATTAAGGGAACATGTTTTTCATTTAATGACCTCATCATCTAGTGGAGAGAACAGAGAAGAGAAACAAAACTAAAGTATGGTAAGTGTGGGAATAGGGAGTGGTAAGGATAGAGAGTTATAGGAAAACAGAGATGAGCCACCCACCTTAATGGGGATGGCCTGGAATGCTTTCCAAAGGACGTGATGCTCCATTCCATTTTAATATCCTACCATAAACTGACTTGCCCAAACCCCATAACTGGAATCAACATATTCTGTAAGTGGAAAAGTCAACTTCTATGTCCAGAATGAAAAAATTTCCAGGCTTCCCTGGTGGTGCAGTAGTTAAGAATCCGCCTGCCGGGGCTTCCCTGGTGGCGCAGCGGTTGAGAGTCCACCTGCCGATGCAGGGGACATGGGTTCGTGCCCCGGTCCGGGAGGATCCCACATGCCGCCGAGTGGCTGGGCCCGTGAGCCATGGCCGCTGAGCCTGCACATCCAGAGCCTGTGCTCCGCAACAGGAGAGGCCACAACAGTGAGAGGCCCGCATACCGCAAAAAAAAAAAAAAAAAAAATCCCAAAACATTGGTTATGGGAGTCGTAAGAAGCATCTATTCCTATGGGAACCTATAATAGCTGTGTCTCTTCATTCTAGTCGCCTTCACCATGGGTACTAATTGCTGAAGGGCTATATTGATCTTCTAGTAATTCACATCAGCTGTTAGGAATGGCTAGCGAAAGAGTAAGAGTAGATATGAACACAGACTGGTTTCCATAACTTAAATATTCAATAATGGAAAAATACTGACTGACTAAAGAGCAATGTATCCATAAGATGAAATATTTGAAATTCAATAAAAATAATGGTATAGATCTACATTTACTGACTAGGAAACATGCCCACGACATGATTTTGAGTGGAAAGGCAGTTTACAGCACAGCATAGACAGTACTGCCTCGCTTAGGTGAAATATACACAATCAGTGATGTGCATAAGAAGACACAGAAAGGTATCTGAGCAGGATATTAATCAAAATGCACAATTTTTTTGCATGCCCTAGATGGAAAAGTTGTGTTGAATGTATCTTTCTTCTTTGTATGATTGTGGGTTTATTTGATTTTTTTAAATTAGTATGTCACTGGAAGAGCAGCAGTAACATTTAAGAGCAGGGCACCAGAATCTGTTAAATTCAAGCTCTTTCATCTACTGACTTAAAGACCAGAGGCAAGTAGCCAATCCTGTTTCTGCTTCAATTCTTCATCTGTGAAATAGCAGTAACAGTACCTAACTCAAATAGGTGGTCTGAGGATTGAGAAATAGGCACAGTATGCTTAGAACTGTCCCTGGAACATAAGTGTTTAATGAATTTTAATAATTGGTACAAAGATTATTTAACAAAAGCAATAAAAATATAATTTAAATTATATGGCTTACTCCTTCTTTACCTTCTTCAAATCTTGAGTCAAATTTCATCTCCTAGAGCATTTTGCTGACCAACCTAAAATTGCAAACAACTGTCCCACCCCCACCAGCGTAAGCTCTCTCTCTCCCTCTCATTTTTCTTCTCCATAATGCCTTTCCCTACTTTATTTTTCTCCTTAGCACTCACCAAAATCTAACACAGTATGTTATTTATTTTTTAATTAATTTATTCATTTATTCATTCATTCTGTTTACTGTTGGTCTCTGCCCAATAGAATCTCAGACCCATAAAAAGAAAGATTCTTGTCTATTTTATTTATTGATGTATCCTCAGCACCTTCAGCAATGTTGACACATGGCAGACACTCAATAAATATCTGCTGAATGAATGAATGCTAATAAAGAGTTTGCATTTATCTGATAAATGGTATATATTGTACATATCCATTCAACTTGTCCTTTCAGTAGAAAGTGCCTTGGCCAAAAATACTCACTCACTTAATGAAACCACATCAGTCTATTTGAACTAGAGATGGAGCTTGATCCAAGGAGGCAGGGGGCTGGGGTGGTGGATGAATAGCTTGGGTTCGACACACACGTGGTCTCTCTCTTTCTTACTCTTTGAGGGCAATGGTAAATAAGTATGCCAACCAGATCTGGCTTCTTCTGAAGCTTTTTCTAGAGACCATCACGAGGATGAGCCAGGTGATGAAGGCAAAAGAGAAGATTCACAGAAGAAGGAGAGAGGGCATAGAACAAAGTCAAGAGGGAGAGAGAAAAACTGACTAGTGTCTCCTCGACCTCTAACAGCTCTCAGTTCCAAATCCAAGTCAGAGCTGCCATTCAAGAATGCACAACCTCCTCTGTTGTTTTCTGTTGGTTGGCTTGTTTCCTTTAAGTGAACTAAATTCATTTCTTGTCCTTAGGATCCAAAGAACTAAGTTAGCAACTGAAAACTGGTTAACTAGAATAAGTAGTATACAAAATTGTACTGAGTATAATCACAGTTATTGTTATTATTACTACTTTTAATATGCTTGAAAAAAAAGACTAGAAGGAAATGATCCATCATGTCATGGCACAAATGGTTTCTTCTGAATAGCAAATTAGGTTACGATTATTTTTCTTTTGTAATATATTTTAATATTTATCTTCCAAATTTGCCACAATGAGTATGCTAAGAGCAAACATTTTAGGCACTTTAATACCACTATGTAGTAAGTACTCAATACTTATTGTTTGTTCATTTATTTATCAAAAGCTCAAATGAAGCACCTACCATTTACCACCTGTCTCTACAGAACAGTAAGATGATGTCATTAGTAAGTTTCAAGAGTTATTTAGAATCATTGGCCAGAATATCCTTAAAAATTAATATTATATTTTAAAACTACTGTGAATTCTAATAATACTATCTTATGTGAAAATTAATTGCTTTTGAGAAGGACAAGGTACAGAAAAGCCTTTTTCAGCTCTACCCTCAGGAATGATGATCAGATTTTGATGTTTTTACCTGTAGAAGAAGATGAAGTTCTAAGTGCTAATTCCACTATCATTAATATTATGATTCTAATTATTATCATTATACATTTTTATAGCACCTTTCATCTTACAGTCTTGCAGTAACTAACTGCTTTGTCTAAGAACTGAATAACTCTGCACTGAGTCTGATGAAAATTTCTAGATGAAAAATAAATTAGATTGTCATAATGGGGTTCACATATCTGCCGATGAAGTGGAATGAAACTAACGTGGTTGGTTTCACCTTCTTTTAAATCTGATATAATCTGAGCTGAACACAGACTGACTGAAAAGTCCTGAAATCATCTCCCCCAGAATGTGAAGAGTGACAGTATCTGATCCAGCAGTTCCAGTGAGTGCATTCAATTTTGAAAGGCCAGTTAGATAAGGGAATATTGGCACAACTCTCCAGATATCTACTCCCCAATTAAAAATGTCATTTTCTGTTTTTCTAAGTGAGGACTGGGAAACTTGTCTTGGCATTACCAGCCTCTGCTTGGAGCTTATAGTTTTCACAGATGGTGACTGCTCCAATTCCACAGCTTTGGGAAAATGTGGGGAGAGGTCATGGAAGATGATGGGGAGAATAAGGATAATAATACAGAAGGGCAAAGGCTGCTTCGTCAGGCTCCCCCACAACTTGGGAACCCCTGGCCCCACCATGACCGTGCCCTGGTTAATTTCAGATACTCAGGCTCCACCTTTACTTTCACCTATGTTGGTGGCCCCAAAAGATGGGCATGTCTAAAATATCATGAGGAAGACCTTCAAGACAGGGGAAGAGTGAGACGTGGAGATCACCTTCCTCCCAACAAATACCTCAAAAATACAACTACATGTGGAACAACTCCTACAGAACTCCTACTGAATGCTGAAAGAACACCTCAGACTTCCCAAAAGCCGTGTGGCTGACAGGGTCTTGGTGCTCCAGCTGGGTGTCAGGCCTGAGCCTCTGAGGTGGGAGAGCCAAGTTCAGGACACTGGACCACCAGAGACATCCCAGCTGCACATGATAGCGATCGGCAAGAGCTCTCCCAGAGATCTCCATCTCAACGCTAAGACCCAGCTCCACTCAATGACCAGCAAGCTCCAGTGCTGGACACCCCATGCCAAACAACTAGCAAGACATGAACACAGCCCCACTCATTAGCAGAGAGGCTGCCTAAAATCATAGTAAGTTCACAGACACCCCAAAACACACCACCGGATGCGATCCTGACCACCAGAAGACAAATTACAGCCTCATCCACCAGAAGACAGGCACCAGTCCCTGCCACCAGGAAACCTACACAACCCATTGGACCAACCTTACCCGCAGGGTGCAGACACCAAAAACAACTACAAACCTGCAGCCTGAGAAGAAGAGATCCCAAACACAGTAAGTTAAGAAAAATAAGAACACAGAGAAATATGCAGTAGATGAAGAAGCAAGGTAAAAACCCACGAGAAAAAACAAATGAAGAGGAAATATGCAGTCCACCTGGAAAAGAATTCAGAGTAATGATAGTAAATATAATCCAAAATCTTGGAAATAGAATGGAGAAAATATAAGAAACATTTAACAGGGAACGAGAAGAACTAAAGAGCAAACAAACAATGAGGAACAACACAATAAATGCCATTTAAAATTCTCTAAAGAAATCAATAGCAGAATAACTGAGGCAGAAAAATGGATAACTGATCTGGAAGATAAAATAGTGGAAATAACAGAGCAGAATAAAGAAAAAAGAATGAAAAGAATTGAGGACAGTCTCAGAGACATCTGGGACAATATTAAGCATACCTAAATTCAAATTATAGGGGACCCAGAGGAAGAAGAGAAAAAGAAAGGGACTGAGAAAATATTTGAAGAGATTAATAGTTGAAAACTTCCCTAATGTGCGGAAGGAAATAGTTAAATCAAGTCCAGGAAGCACAGAGAGTCCCAAACACGCCAAGACACATATTAATGAAACTATCAAAAAGTAAAAACAAAGAAAAAATATTAAAAGCAGCAACGGAAAAGAAACAAATAACATACAAGGGAATCCCCATAAGGTTAACAGCTGACCTTTCAGCAGAAACTCTGCAAGCCAGAAGAGAATGGCAGGACATATTTAAAGTGATGAAAGGAAAAAAACCTACAACCAAGATTACTTGACCCAGCAACGATCTCATTCAGATTTGACGGAGAAATTAAAACCTTTACAGACAAGCAAAAGCTGACAGAATTCAGCACCACCAAGCCAGCTTTACAACAAATGCTAAAGGAACTTCTCTAGGCAGGAAACACAAGAGAAGGAAAAGACCTACAAGAACAAACACAGCAGAGGAGCTTCAAGATGGCAAAAGAGTAAGACGCGGAGATCACCTTCCTCCCCACAGATACATCAGAAATACATCTACACGTGGAACAACTCCTACAGAACACCTACTGAATGCTGGCAGAAGACCTCAGACCTCCCAAAAGGCAAGAAACTCCCCCACGTACCTGGATAGGGCAAAAGAAAAAAAGAAAAACCAGAGACAAAAGAATAGGGACAGGACCTGCACCAGTGGGAGGGAGCCGTGAAGGAGGAAAGGTTTCCACACAACAGGAAGCCCATTCGCTGGTGGAGACTGTGGGTGGCGGAGGGGGGGAGCTTCAGAGGCACAGAGGAGAGCACAGCAACAGGGGTGCAGAGGGCAAAGGGGAGAGATTCCCGCACAGAGGATCGGTGTCAACCAGCACTCACCAGCCCGAGAGGCTTGTCTGCTCACCCCCTGGGGCGGGCGGGGCTGGGAGCTGAGGCTCGGGCTTCGGAGGTCAGACCCCAGGGAGAGGACTGGGGTTGGCGGCGTGAACACAGCCTGAAGGGGGCTAGTGCACCACAGCTAGCTGGGAGGGAGTCCAGAAAAAAGCCTGGAGCTGCCTAAGAAGCAAGAGACCATTGTTTCACGGTGCGGGAGGAGAGGGCATTCAGAGCACTGCTTTAGGAGCTCCAGAGGCGGGCGCAAGCCGCAGCTATCAGCACGGACCCCGGAGACAGGCATGAGATGCTAAGGCTGCTGCTGCAGCCACCAAGAAGCCTGTGTGCAAGCACAGGTCACTATCCACACTCCCGTCCCGGGAGCCTGTGCAGCCCAAGACTGCCAGGAGCCCGTGATTCAGCGACAACTTCCCCAGGAGAACAGACGGCACACCACTGGCTGGTGCAACGTCACACCTGCCTCTGCCGCCACAGGCTCGCCCCGCACTCCATACCACTCCCCACCCCACCGGCTTGAGTGAACCAGAGCCCCCGAATCAGGTGCTCCTTTAACCCCATCCTGTCTGAGCGAAGAACAGATGCCCTCAAGCGACCTACACACACAAGCGGGTCCAAATCCAAAGCTGAAAACTGGGAGCTGTGCAAACGAAGAAGAGGAAGGGAAATCTCTCCCAGCAGCCTCAGGAGCAGCGGATAAATCTGCACAATCAACTTGATGTACCCTGCATCTGTGGAATACCTGAATAGACAACACATCATCCTAAGTTAAGGAGATGGACTTTGGGAGCAACGATATATACACTTTTTACCCTTTTTCTCTTTTTCCGTGTGGATGACAGGCTCTTGGTGCTCCAGCCACTCATCAGGGCTGTGCCTCTGAGGTGGGAAAGCCAAGTTCAGGACACTGGTCAACAAGAGACCTCCCAGCTCAACATAATATCAAACAGCGAAAATCTCCCAGACATTTCCATCTCAACGGCAAGACACCTCCATTCAACGACCAGCAAGCTACAGTGCTGGACACACCATGCCAAACAACTAGCAAGACAGGAACACAACCCCACACATTAGCAGAGAGGCTGCCTAAAATAAAAATAAGGCCACAGACACCCCAAAACACAACACCAGACGTGGACCTGCCCACCAGAAAGACAAGGTCCAGCCTCATCCACCAGAACACAGGCATTAGTCCCCTCCACCAGGAAGCCTACACAACCCACTAAGCCAACCTTAGCCACTGGGACAGATACCAAAAGCAACAGGAATTACAAGCCCACAGCCTGTGAAAAGGAGACCCCGAACACAGTAAGTTAAGCAAAATGAGAAGACAGAGAAACAAACAGCAGATGAAGAAGCAATGTAAAAACCCACCAGACCAAACAAATGAAGAGGAAATAGGCAGTCTACCTGAAAAAGAATTCAGAATAATGACAGTAAAGATGATCCAAAATCTTGGAAATAGAATGGAGAAAGTATAAGGAATCTTTAAAAACGACCTAGAAGAAATAAAGAGCAAACACACAGTGATGAACAACACAATAAATGAAATGAAAAATACTCTAGTAGGGATCAATAGCAGAATAACTGAGGCAGAAGAACGGATAAGTGACCTGGAAGATAAAATAGTGGAAATAACTACTGCAGAGCAGAATAAAGAACAAAGAATGAAAAGAATTGAGGACAGTCTCAGAGACCTCTGGGACAACATTAAACACACTAACATTCGAATTATAGGGGTTCCAGAAGAAGAAGAGAAAAAGAAAGGGACTGAGAAAATATTTGAAGAGATTATAGTTGAAAACTTCCTTAATATGGGAAAGGAAATAGTTAAGCAAGTCCAGGAAGCAGAGAGAGTCCCATACAGGATAAATCCAAGGAGAAACACGCCAAAACACATATTAACCAAACTATCAAAAATTAAATACAAAGAAAAAGTATTAAAAGCAGCAAGGGAAAAACAACAAATAACACACAATGGAATCCACATAAGGTTAACAGCTGATTTTTCAGCAGAAACTCTGCAAGCCATAACGGAGTGGCAGGACATATTTAAAGTGATGAAGGGGAAAAAACTACAACCAAGATTACTCTTCCCAGCAAGGATACCATTCAGATTTGATGGAGAAATTAAAACCTTTACAGACAAGCAAAAGCTAAGAGAATTCAGCAAAACTAAACCAGCTTTACAACAAATGCTAAAGGCACTTCTCTAAGCAGGAAACACAAGAGAAGGAAAAGGCCTACAATAACAAACCCAAAACCATTAGGAAAATGGTAATAGGAACATACATATCAATAATTACCTTAAATGTAAATGGATTAAATACTCCAACCAAAAGACAAAGACTGGCTGAATGGATACAAAAACAAGACCGTATATATGCTGTCTAGAAGAGACCCACTTCAGACCTAGGGACACATACAGACTGAAAGTGAGGAGATGGAAAAAGATATTCCACGCAAATGGAAATAAAAGAAAGCTGGGGTAGCAATTCCCATATCAGACAAAATAGATGTTAAAACAAAGACTATTACAAGAGACAAAGAAGGACACTACATAATGATCAAGGGATCAATCCAAGAGGAAGATATAACAATTGTTAATATATATGCACACAAGATAGGAGCACTTCAATAGATAGGGCAAATACTAACAGCCATAAAAGAGGAAATTGAAAGTAACATAATCATAGTAGGGGACTTTAACACTCCACTTTCACCAACGGACAGATCATCCAAAATGAAAATAAAAAAGGAAACACAAGCTTCAAATGATACATTAAACAAGATGGACGTAATTGATACTTATAGGACATTCCATGGAAAAACAACAGAATACACATTCTTCTCAAGTGCTCATGGAACATTCTCCAGGATAGATCATACCTTGGGTCACGAATAAAGCCTTGGTAAATTTAAGAAAATTGAAATTGTATCAAGTATCTTTTCCGACCACAACGCTATGAGACTTGATATCAGTTACAGGAAATAATCTGTTAAAAATACAAACACATGGAGGCTAAACAATGCACTACTTAATAACCAAGAGATCACTGAAGAAATCAAAGAGGAAATCAAAAAATACCTAGAAACAAATGACAATGAAAACATGACGACCCAAAACCTACGAAATGCTGCAAAAGCAATTCTAAGAGGGAAGTTCATAGTAATACAATCCTACCGCAAGAAACAGGAAACATCTCAAATAAACAACCTAACCTTACACCTAAAGCAATTAGAGAAAGAAGAACAAAAAAACCCCAACGTTAGCAGAAGGAAAGAAATCATAAAGACCAGAGTAGAAATAAATGAAAAAGAAATGAACAAAACGATAGTAAAGATCAATAAAACTATAAGCTGGTTCTCTGAGAAGATAAACAAAATTGATAAACCATTACCAGACTCATCAAGAAAAAAAAGGAGAAGACTCAAACCACTAAAATTAGAAATGAAAAAGGAGAAGTAACAACTGACCCTGCAGAAATACAAAGGATCATGAGAGATTACTACAAGCAACTCTATGCCAATAAAATGGACAACATGGAAGAAATGCACAAATTCTTAGAAAGGCACAACCTTCCAAGACTGAACCAGGAAGGAACAGAAAATATGAACAGACCAATCACAAGCACTGAAATCGAATCTGTGATTAAAAATCTTCCAACAAACAAAAGCCCAGGACCAGACGGCTTCACAGGCAAATTCTATCAAACATTTAGAGAAGAGCTAACACCTACCCTTCTCAAACTCTTCCACAATGTAGCAGAGGGAGGAACACTCCCAAACTCATTCTACGAGGCCACCATCACCCTGACACCAAAACCAGACAAGGATATCACGAAGAAAGAAAACTACAGGTCAATATCACTGATGAACATAGATGCAAAAATCCTCAACAAAATACTAGCAAACAGAATCCAACAGCACATTCAAAGGATCATACGCCATTATCAAGTGGGGTTTATTCCAGGAATGCAAGGATTCTTCAATATATACAAATTAATCAATGTGATACACCATATTAACAAATTGAAGGAGAAATATCATATGATCATCTCAATAGATGCAGAGAAAGCTTTTGACAAAATTCAACACCCATTTATGATAAAAAATCCTCCAGAAAGTAGGCACAGAGGGAACTTTCCTCAACATAATAAAGGCCACATATGACAAACCTACAGCCAACATCGTCCTCAATGGTGAAAAAAATGTAACCATTTCCACTAAGATCAGGAACAAGACAAGGTTGCCCTCTCTCACCACTATTATTCAACAGAGTTTTGGAAGTTTTAGCCACAGCAATCAGAGAAGAAAAATAAATAAAAGGAATCCAAATCGGAGAAGAGAAGTAAAGCTCTCACTGTTTGCAGTGACATGATATTATAAATAGAGAATCCTAAAGATGCTACCAGAAAACTACAAGAGCTAATCAATGAATTTGGTAAAGTAGCAGGACACAAAATTAATGCACGGAAATCTCTTGCATTTCTATACACTAATGATGAAAAATCTGAAAGTAAAATTAAGAAAACACTCCCATTTACCACTGCAAGAAAAGGAATAAAATATTTAGCTATCAACCTACCTAAGGAGACAAAAGACCTCTATGCAGAAAATTATAAGACACTGATGAAAGAAATTTAAGGTGATATAAATACATGGAGATATATACCATGCTCCTGGATTGGAAGAATCAACATTGTGAAAATGACTCTACTACCCAAAGCAATCTACAGATTCAGTGCAATCCCTATCAAACTACCACTGGCATTTTTCACAGAACTAGAACAAAAAATTTCACAATTTGTATGGAAACACAGAAGACCACGAATAGCCAAAGCAATCTTGAGAAAGAAAAACGGAGCTGGAGGAATCAGGCTCCCTGACTTCAGACTATCCTACAAAGCTACAGTAATCAAGAGAGTATGGTACTGGCACAAAAACAGAAATATAGATCAATGGAACAGGACAGAAAGCCCAGAGATAAACCCATGCACCTATGGTCACCTTATCTTTGATAAAGGAGGCAAGAATATACAGTGGAGAAAAGACAGCCTCTTCAATAAGTGGTGCTGGGGAAACTAGACAGCTACATGTAAAAGAATGAAATTAAAACACTCCCTAACACCATACACAAAAATAAACTCAAAAGGGATTAAAGACCTAAATACTAACACATATATATGGAATCTAAAAAAAAAAAGGTTCTGAAGAACCTAGGGGCAGGACAGGAATCAAAATCCAGATGTAGAGAATGGACTTGAGGACATGGAGAGGGGGAAGGGTAAGCTGGGATGAAGTGAGAGAGTGGCACGGACATATATACACTACCGAATAAAAATAGGTAGCTAGTGGGAAACAGCCATATAGCACAGAGAGATCAGCTCGGTGCTCTGTGACCACCTAGAGGGGTGGGATAGGGAGGGTGGGAGGGAGACGCAAGAGGGATGGGATATGGGGATATACGTATACGTATAGCTGAGTCACTTTGTTATACAGCAGAAACTAACACAACATTGTAAAGCAATTATATTCCAATGAAGATGTTAAGAAAAAAAGAATAATAGAGAGATAAACACCATGAGGAGACTATTACTTTAGACCGTACTATGCCCAAGTTTCTACTTTATGCAAACCCATATTTTGGTAAGAAGACAGACCTCTGTCTGGACACACTAATAAAAGTCAATTACGTGGGTTTTCCTTGTGATGTTTTTCACTTTGCACCATGTAATGAATAGATATCTGAGGAAACAAAGAGGAAAAAAAAAGGATTAAAATTAAACTGAACTTTAGACTTGAAATAGACCTCAGCAACCCTGGTGCCCACTTCATTGTGGTAGTTCAGAAACAAGTTACAGACAGTTGGCAAATGTTAAGCTTATGTATGTATATCCATGTGTGGTGTGGGGGATATATATGTGCTAAACATTTACTTGTGTAGAGTTTAGATGGTATATCCATCCTACTCTTTCTCCCCAAAAAATTCTTTTCAACAAAAAATAGTAATGAGTTCCTAATGTAGAGTATATGAGAGAATTATCTTAAGGAAAAAAATCAAGACAAGGGAATAGTATTAACCTACAGTGGTTTATTCTGGCAGATGATAACATTATCTGAAATCCCAATGATCCACCCTCTTGTTATACCCATCAGTAGTTCAGACAGCAGCCTACCTCAAAGCTTACCAGTCATTTGAATTCTAGCCAATAGTCTACTTTTTCACCCCCTCTTTTCTTGAGAGTTATTGGAGGAACAATTCCACTTCATGCCTGTTCTGATCTATGAGACCACAGCCAGGGGCCATTTTTGGTGACACGGTTTTTCTATTCTGTAATAAGACTCTAACAAAGAAACCACTGGAGTGTCCAATGTCAGAAACTTTGACATCAATTTTCATGTAGCTATCACACACCAGCCACTGAGCCTACTTTTGGCTCTTTCAAGAAGGTTGGATGCTGAACCATCAATAACTGACAACAGTGACAACAAGACAGAGCTATATGATGATAACCTGATGAAACCTGTCACAAGAAGGAGCTCATCTTTGCTGAACACATGCCATGCCTCTCCTGTAAAATATGCCTTGAGTGAAAATTAATCATGTGCACGTGTTTAATTGATGGACAGTCCATGTATTCAAATTTTATCTGGAAAAACCTATAAAAGGGAATAGACATTGTCTGTGTTTGTACAGCAATGGGTGTTGGAGGGTAAATATCTCCAATATCAAACAGACTGAATTCTTAGGAGCCAGACCAAAGTAAGTTGAGGAGGCATTTAGAGACTTGCCAAAAAAAAATATTCAGAACAGCTTTACATATAATAGCTAAGAAGCAGAAGCAACCCAAATGTTCATCGACAGGAGAATGGCATATTCACACATGTATATACATTGTATGAATTACTGATTGATTCATACATTGATTTACATTGTATGAATGGTATATTCACACAATTTGATATATTGTGGTTTATTAATACAATGGAACACTATTTTGCAATTTTAAAAAGTAGCAAACTATTGATACATCAGCAATGCAGATGAATTTCAAAATTTCATTTTGAGAAAAAAGGAGACAAAGGAGTACATACTGTATGATTCTATTTATATGGAACGCTAAGAACAGGCAAAATGAATGCAATAAATTATTGAATAGTGATCCTACTTGGGACACAAATAGCTGCACCCCTAACTCTACACATAATGAAAACTGAAGCTGCTGAAACAGATTGGCAAAGTTACAAGAATAATTAGCAACAAAACTGAGATACGAATTCCCAGGCATAGGCTGTCTCCTCTTGGCTCTTATTTATTCAGTCAGCACATGTTTATAGAGCCTACTCTTTGTTCCAGGTGCTGTGCTAGGCATGAAAATCAAATGATAAAAGTAAACTTGTCCTATGCCCTAATTGACAATAAAGCATAGAGGGCAAGTATATATTTATTGCAAACCAAATGTACTGGATTCACAGTGTGTAGAATAAAACTTCTTAATAAGGTATAGGTTACACGTCTCACACCTTTAAGGGCTCACTTTAACGCTACTCAGGAATATACTTAGCAACAACTTCAGTCCTTGGGTCATAACTTTTTCTAAGAAGGATACAGAGGCTGAAGGTCTGTCCTTAAATGCAGCCATGTGAAAGGAGGCTGCCGTTTTCTGCCACATTTCCAAATCCCTCCTCCAATCCAAAAAGTAAAGTCTCCCCTACTTTGGGAAATCTAAGAATTCATTTCTTCTCTCTTTATTATGAAAGCTATAGTTGTCATTAGCTTGTTATCCCAAGCTATGGTAGTTTTAGCATCTACTTATTTCCCACACAATGTTGTTAACTCCTTGAAGGCAGAGTAATATTTCATTCATCTCAGTATCGACTGAACATACATCCCCAAGTGCCTATTGCCTGAACACTACCCTCTGCCTGGTAATCTGGACCCTTTCCATCATCCACTGCTATATTCTTACTTGAGCACATGTGGAACTGTCTAATATATAGGTTCTACAGTCCTATATATCGTATGTTCTGAAGGAATAACGGCCCCAATGAAGGCTTAGACCTAACCTAAGACATGTGTACACTGATCTTGAATTAGACCAGAGTCCCCAAACTTCAGTTTTTCTCCATGACCTCAGAATCACCCATTCTAGTTCATCATCATCCCTACCTCATCGACCTAGGTATCAGGTCAAACCTCAGGCTCTTGAAAGAGGGAGATAATGTGGGAAGAATAAAACTTTATCTGATTCAGCACTTTGCCCTTGGCCTCCTGGAACCAGTCACCTGAATAAACAGGGAAGCAAATATCCCTCAGGGCTAAATTTGGAAGTTCTCATGTGAAGTTACAAAATACAGGAGTAAAAATGGAAGATCGTTCTTGGAAGCTGTATCTTGGAAGATAACATCTCAGAAGGTAATGCTCATATAAGATACCAAGTATTCCATACACTATAACAAAATAGCCACTGAAAAATAAACTCAAACTGACTATTTGTTGCCAGAAAGACAAAGAAAAGCCTGAAATTTTATCCTTTGTTTTTCTGTTCAACAATGTTGAATGTGTAAACAATAGTTCAGATGGAAATGATGCATGTGTCGATCCAGCATCATCAACTCAATGTGATGGAAAAGAGTATCTACCAAGTTGCTAGTGCCCCAAACACTGATTGGAGACCCTCCTCCCATCACTCTTCTACCATTATTTAACCAAAAAGTTACATTGGCACCTCAGGCATGATAAAATAAAGAAGGTTTTAATATTTTCCTGCTATTGTTTTTTGTTTGTAATTTTTTCAAAAGCATAACATAGTGTTGAGAACATATCTGAATTTCAGCCTAACAGTTGAAACAAACTTTTAAACCCAGATATATTATTACTCTTTTGCCATGAGCACGTGTTCAGCTTAAGAATATTTATTCAGGAACCAAGAAATAGCTCTAGGCTCTACTTTTTTTCAAGTTCAGTCACTTTGTAACTGAACTTTTTTTCAAGTTCAGTTACAAAGAACCTTCGTTATGAAAATTTAATCAAGCCACATGGTTTTGTGTCAATATGCACTGCAAAATATTTTGCTTCTACCAGTTGGAAAGATATTATCCTCAGTTAGGTTTATAAAAATCTTACAACTTTAATTCTTCTCTACCATTCTGAAATAGATCTGGTTTCTGGCAAATTGAGTCAGTAAGTAGAATTTATTTCTTTCCTTGTGATTGTTTTATTTTCCTAAAAAATATGTGCAACATGGAAAATGAAGCAGGACTGGAATAAATGGCTGTCAACTCAACAAACCTTAAGTAAATTTTATGCCTGGTACTGCCATTGGTATTCAATATCACTAGATACTTTACCTTGAATAATCACTGATGGACATTGATTTTGCCTTTGTTCTTCACAACACAGCAAAATTAATGTGAAAGTCAGACTCAGATGAGTCCCAATGGTGTCCTCCGATCTCTGCTGAGAAGCACATTTCAAATACAGAAGAAATGACAACCAGCTGAGAGCCAGTGTACCTTGTATTGTAAAAATTAATGGATATGGATAGGCCACACAGGAGAGCTCAGGTTACCTTTATATCAACTTTGGAGGTGAGAGCCTGAAACAGTTCATTGTGGTTAATATGTAGTGGATTTATGACTTGATTAATCCCCACCAATTAAAACAATGATGCTTCTCTTTTTTCACATTATATTTTTTTTTTTTTTTTTTTTTTTTTTTTTGCGGTACGCAGGCCTCTCACTGTTGTGGCCTCTCCCGTTGCGGAGCACAGGCTCCGGGCGCGCAGGCTCAGCGGCCATGGCTCACGGGCCCAGCCGCTCCGCGGCATGTGGGATCTTCCCAGACCGGGGCACGAACCCGTGTCCCCTGCATCGGCAGGCGGACTCTCAACCACTGCGCCACCAGGGAAGCCCCCACATTATATTTTTGTAATTATTCTTTTGGGTATGTGGCTGTAACAGTGAAATGTCAACAAGGGCGCAATAATTGCAGAGGAGTTTAAAGTCAGGGAAAAACATGTTTTCCTGAATGTTTTTTTTTTTTTTAAGAGAAAGATAGAATGTAATGCAGTGTTTAATGGGAAAGTATCAATAGCAGTAGGTCTTTACCCTTGATTGAAGAAGGTATGTTGGTGATGTGTCATACTGACACTGCCTAAAACTCGACCCTACCAATTATTTGGTTCAGAGTAATTCAGATCATGTGATAGAAGCACTTAAGGAAACATGAGTGACCATTCTAGGTGAGCTTTGAACTACTGAAGATGGTGATTCTTTATAGATAGGGAATGTTTCTTCTTTGTTTTTACATCTCCCAGCACCTACTAACTCAGCTCACTGGGCACAGGAGGTGGGTAGGTGCTTAGTAAATTTTGAAGTGTAACAAATAAAAGCCTTACTAGACATTATCTCTGTGTAAGGAGAGTAACAATACCTAACTTTCAGATGTAGTTGGTGCCCCATTCCTAAGCCCTTGACTCTCACTTCTCAGCTTCTTACTTACCAATGGCATTTTACGGCAAACACATGAAACTCTCTGCCTAAAGATTTTTCTCATCACACAAACATTCTTAGTCCACACAGGCAACCCACTAGTGCTATGTATTTAATATCACTAGAAACAGCCCCAGATGAACGACAGCAGGATTTGGCGGAAAATAACTTAGTATTCTCAGATCTTGTGGGGGACAGCTTTGAGGGATACTCAGCAACGTCACCCAGAGTTTCTTGGTGAGATTAATCCCAGGGCTCACAGCAGTAATGATCTGACTTATGCACCCTATATTTTCTCCCTTCTCTTCCGTGCCTCACTTTTGCACTTCCCTGCTGGTGCCTACTGGAATCACCTTCCAGGTGCTTCGTCTTGTCTTAGGTCTGCTTCTAGGGTAACCCAAATTAAGACACATTGTTTGGCAACAGTCCTCAGGATGTTTAAAAAAAAAAAAAAAAAAAAAAGGTACATGGCATTCTTTGCCACACCATGTTTTAAAATGCAATGCAAATAAGCAGCTGTGATGCTCATTCCCAGTACCTACAGCTTAACACCTTTTCATTACACCAACATGTTTCAAGCATGTATGTTAACCACACATCTCCTGTAGGTGTCTGTATTGTATTTATAGCACCTGCTCTGTGACTAACCCAGTGATCACAAAAGCAGAAATGTTCTACACAGTTAATCAGATTGCTTCATGGACAGGGGAAAAAGCAAATCCAATCATTTATTTTCAATGCTTTACTTGTCCAATCTTATCCCATGAGCTGTCTGTGAAGCATACACTGAAGAGGAGATTTGGCAATTATTTGGTATAATTTAATCAAAATAGATGGCAAATCAAATAATGCAAGGCATAAAGTTACGTGGAGACCGAATTTCTTCTGTGTTGATGCTACAAATGCCAAATTACCACTTTAATCTCTCCTGAATCTTTACCTCTCTTAGTTGTAATCTCATTAGATTTTTATTTTACCATTTTCACATTCAACAGAGTTTTGATCAGTTGAATTGATTCTCTCATCCTCAGTCTATCTCAGTGTTTTTGAAATATGTTATGTCAAGTATTAAGACTATATTATCTCTATTTTTAAAATAGATGTTCCCATTAATAACCAATAACGTAAAGGATCCTTGAAGCTACATACTGCTAGCTAAATTTATTACCAATTGTGTGACCCTGAACAAAATCCTTGATCCCTCTAGGTCATTTATTATCTATATGATGAGAATAACAATACCTAATTTTCAGGAGCTTTATGAAAATTCTCAAAAATATATTTAATGTTGCTAGCACATTGCAAGTGCTCAGAGTTGTAATTTTTGTTTTGGTATTGCTCAATCTTCCCAGGCTAATTTCTAGTCCAATTGTATTAATTGCCTCTGAAATTGATTATGCTTCTTTGGAAAGCTTTGCATTCCATGTTTCTCTCAATTCACATAGGACCAGTTTTAGCCAAGGCATTCATATGCTTACAATTTCCATCAAGTCAACAACTAAAACTTTGCATGGACAACTCATGAGGTAGAATGGAGGTGCCTGTTTCTCTAAGTGAAATGGTTTCCATGGAAAGGAAATATAATTTTAAGATAGACTTAACAATTTAATTAAGTGTAATGTGTCACTAATCTAGGAAGAAAAGTGAATCTGAAATTATTACTTTGGAGTTTATGTTTTAGAATTTAGCCTACTAAATTGCCAGCTATAAAAACTGCTTATTTATAGTAATGCAAAGATGAAATGAGATAATGCAATTAAACCACCCAGCACAAGAGTTGGCAGAAAAGGCATTCAAATAAGTATGACAACGTCTTAAGAAAAGGAAAATATGAAATTACATTACCATTCTTTCTGTATCATGGTACAAGATAATTTGGATTGACATATACTATTTTATCCTGATATTATACATCACAGACATTAAATATGTAACCTATTCTTATTCATTTAAGACCCAGAGACATCATTCATAAGGAAACAGAATTTTAAATGCCTTCTTCACCTTTTTGCCCATAAACTGCATTTCCTTTCTGTCTTGAAACTAAACAGCTGGAAAATATTCCCAACCAACCTCTCTCATCCTCAGTGATTTAAATTTAAGATTTTTGTTTTAGGGAGAATAAAATAAAATATCTTATCAGGGTAGGATATATCCCATGGCACACAGCCCAATTTGTAGAAATGATCCAGGTTCATTCTTTCCAGAAAGCATCCCTAAACTTTCCATTTGGGATCTGAATTCCCAGAAGGCATGTAATGCAACGTAGATAAGAGATCTCTTCTACCCTATATTAAATGTCCAAAAGACCACGACATCTTAGATCTATGCCACAATAACGCAATTTGTACACATACACACAAACGAACGAACAGGCACAAGATTACAGCTGGCACTTTTAAGACACCTTTCATTTCATTTTAATTTTCCAACTTTCTACCAAGGCAACTCATTGGTAAGTTAGTGATATGTGCAAAGAACCTTTCTTTCTTTCTTTTTTTATTTTTTTTTAGAGTAGAACATATTCATCTTTATTTTGATCTTTACGCACATGGTTTCACTACTTGTAAAACTTAACAGAAAATTGGGCACAGTGTGATGGCATCTCTAAATTCTAATTTCTATATACATACATCAGTTACAAAGGGACCAACTCAGTCAGAACTATAGGTTAAAACTTTAGCTCCCCCTTCCCACTTTATTCAGATGAATCCTGCCAGTTTTATAAAGTGAGGTCCTAAAATTTAGTTACTTGATAAGCTGTGGAAAAAGTTTCAGTATGTTGATAGCTCAATGGGAAAAGTTTCCTGAATATCTCCGTATTTGCATGGTTTCTTTAAAAATTGACCCACACTGTTATTTTACAAAAACACACTTTTCTTTTATTCAGGTTTCCTCCCCCCCTTTTTTTTTAAAGTTTTAGGTGTTCTTTGTTTGTTAGTTTTGCTGTTGTTATTTATTCATTTATTTAGGCTGTACTGGGTCTTAGTTGCAGTCACAGGATCTTCGTTGAGTCATGCAGACTTCTTAGTTGTGGTATGCAGCGTTCCTAGTTGCGGCATACAAACTCTTAGCTGCTGCATGCATGTGGGATCTAGTTCCCTGACCAGAGATCCAACCCAGGCCCCCTGCATTGGGAGTGCGGAGTCTTACCCACTGGACCACCAAGGAAGTCACAGGCCTCCTCCCTTTAGAGTCATTACAGCTTGACAATGATGAGTATTCTAATAATATAATACAATAAACAGTGATCCCTTCCTGCTACCCACTGTTGATAATAGTAAAGAATCTTTATATGAAGAACCTTCTATTTTCAGTTAGGCATGTCCATTAAACAAATAAATGTGAAGGTTTGGGTCCTCCCCACCTTCAAATTAGCAGGCATGTTAACTAAATTTGGATGGTAAGCCGTTTAATAATTCATAATAAATTAAATATGACATAAAAGACCATTGCAAATTAGTACTGTTTTGCCTTCCTCTTAATAGTAACTGAAGAAGAGAGTTGGCCCTGTGTGTTGCTAATTGAGGTGGAAATGGGAATGGGGAGCTCATTTCTGAAAGCACAATCCCTGGGCTTGGTCAACTTGAATTTCAACACTCAAAATGAATCCAGCAATCATGATCCTAAACCATAAATGCTCCATCTTGGACCCAGGATGGGAGTCAGGACTCCTTTCCCATTTCAATAATAATCTATTGCCTGGCACATATCAATAGGTACCAAAGCCAAGTTCTTTGCAAGAAAATGAATATTAGGTTTTACTGCTTGAATAATAATTAAATTTGGATGGTTAACTACACTAGATATGACAGTCTCTTAGGGAATGTTCCATTAGAGAACTGAAGTATTTGGATATATTATAGTCACCGTAATATACTCAAGTCAATCGATTTGAAGGCCCTTTCAGTATGAAAATGCAGATATAATCTCAGAATTATCTTTGCAGAGACATGCATTTATAGACATGTCAAAAGGTCTAAAATATATGCAGATAGACTAGATTTGGGGGTGCCAAATAACTATATAAGATGTCAAACATATACGAGTAAAATGTTTAGCAAACATGTACCTATCTATCTGATTCTCATTAAATTCCCTACGAGTTATCACAAGTTTTAGGGATGAGGGAATTGAGGCTCCAAATGTGTCAGTAACTTAATAAAAGTCACAGGATACAGCAGATGGTATTTTCCAAAGACAGTCACACCAATACCTCCACATGCTCTTCTACAATGCAGCCTTGAGATGAAGTCTATACCCTCTCTCCATTTTTCTGGGAAATCTCGCATCCGCTCTAACCAACAGAGTATGGCAGAAGTGATGCTATATGACTTCCAAGGCTAGGTTACAAAAGACCATGCAGCTCCTGCCTCATTCTCTCTGGATGAAAGCTAGGTACCACATAAGAATTCCAACTACCCTGAGACTACCACATTGAACTGGTCACATGTAGGTGCCATAGCCTTAGCTGAGCTTCCGGGCAATAGCCAACATCACTTGGCAGTCATGTAAGTGTGCCGTCTTGGACATCCAGCCCAGTTGAGCCTTCAGATGACTGGAACTCCAGTCACCATCTAACTGCAACTGCATGAGAGACCTTAAGTGAGAACTTCTCAACCAGGCCCTACTTAAATTTCTAACCCACAAAATCATGGGCAAAATAAAATAGTTTATTTTAAAGCACTAAGGTTTTTGGGCAATAATAACCGAGAAGCACAGCTAGTAAATCATAAAGCTAGGATTTGGAGCTCGTTGCGTCTGATCCAGGGGTATTATTTTTCCCAATTATATATTCCCTGGGGTATATAATTCTCATTATTTTTCACATTCTGGATGTGGGATTTCAGTGGAGAGAACATATAGCTTTGAAATCACCTTTCCTTTAGTTTACTGAGTGGTCAGATAGGTAGGTCCAATGAATACTAACATTCAGCAAAGGTAAAAGAAAATACGAGGTAGAATGCTGAGACATGACATTTACTAAACCGTTAAGCTGAACCAGAAGTATAAAAGCGATCTTTAAGGCACTGGAATCTAACTCAGTTCTTATGACTTAATGGTTAGTTAGGAGGGGAAAATGTACCAGAATAAAGGTCCTTACATTCTCCCCACTCCCTCAAAATATCCTCTGCTACATCTTCCAGAAATCAAATGTGGCAAGTAATTGAAAAATAGACAGCTATTTAGATTTTAGCTTCAACACAGCTCACAGACGGGAGGGGACAGTTAATGGATGCAGAATTCTAGTGGAGGCAAGCATCTTTCATAAAGGTGAAGCAGAGCAATTGAATCTGTTCTTGTCAATCATCATCAAACAAGATATACTGAGTATCCACAGTGTACAAAGAATCCTGAGGAAGAAAAAGAAAAAAAGGAACAGAACATAATTTCTATCCCCAGAGAGCTCTGGCAAGCTCTCTAGGGATAAGACAAGCAGATGTGAAGTGATGACACAATTTACTCACTTTTTGCTTAAAAACATGTACTTTCCCCAAAGGACCAAAGGACATGAAAACAAGGAGAGAAGAATTCTGGTATGAGAGAAATAATACAACATTTGAAGGTCCAAAGCAGACATTGTATTTACACAAAACTGTAAGATAAAGTCTTTCTTTTTCTCACTTGCAAATAAAAAGGCAGGATTAAACAGGTTAGGTGATTTGCTCAAAGTCACCCGACAGAGCTGAGGTTTTTTTGCAGCCTATCAATTTAGAATCACACTTTCTATTCACTGTGCAATGAAGGTGAAGACGGACAAAGAGTAGTGGACACTGAGCACTGGGCTCAGGACTGCTCTTGAAATGCAGAATTAAAAAGAATTAATAACAACCAACAAAGAGGAGTGCATCAGCGTTCATCCGTCTCCGTGTTCCCTGCATCACTTGATTTTCTGTATCCTTTTGTTTTTTATCCTGCCCTTGAGTTAAGCTAGAATTCCTGCTTACCCTGCTAATACCTGAGAGCATCTTTAAACATGTTACCTTTTTGGCCTCTAATGTGCCTCCAAGCCACATATGTATAACCAAGTTAAGTGCATTTTTTAAAACTTCTTTTATGAATTTGTCTTAGTCCCTTGATAAGAGCTAAGCCTGAACAGTCTACTTCATATTCGCATTCATCTATGCTTCACAACTGTTCCCTACGCCCCACCTCCTCATTAGAAGTACTCATTTGATTGTTAAGAAATCTAGACAATCATACTAAGAGTTTAAAGAGAAAACTGTGCCTGCACCTGAACTTGTCAGGGATGGTTTTTGTGACTAAGCAGGACTTGAGCGTGACATTAAAAATGGTGGAGTGAAAAATATGCAATAAATATGGAGAGGCTGGTGTAAGGGAAAGTACCTAGGTGTGGGCTGCTGGGGGAAGATAATTAAGTCATATAACATGTTATATTTGTTTCTAGTAATTTTTTTTTTCATGATGGAATGACAGATCAGCAGGAAAGGTGGGAAAAATATAATTTCAGAGAGGGGTTGAGGATACAAATATCCCAACGTTTGATCATTTTGTCTTTCAGTAAAGTGTTGTTTTTCCTAAAATTTAAAATAAAAGATAAACATATCAGGTACCCATTTTGCCACAAGCATTTTGCTGTGTACTTGTATGTTATTCACATTGATAATTAATAGGGTTTGCACAGAAATCCTAACTAAAAGATGGAGACTCCATTGTGGGCTTAATTTCATGGCAGGTTTAATCCTATCTTTGCAGCTTGGAGGCTTTTCCCAACGCAAGACAGATGATGTAAACCCAGCAGAGAAGTCTTGAAAAGACAGTTGTGTATTGAAGATATTCTCTCAGATGCAAATTGATATCTGGGGCAGTTACCTTAATGGCCCCCTCCACTCCCACGGAGCACTTAGTGCTTTCTGGAAAGGTTTTCTTCCCTTCTAAAAATAACATTGGAACTTTATTTTAACTATCTTTCAGAAGCATGGAAGAAAGGTCCTAGATGTTTGTGGCTTTTAACTTACTTTTTTTTTTTTTTTTTTTTTTTTTTTTTTTTTTTTTTTTTTTTTG
>NW_020172685.1:1131244-1296115 GCF_003031525.2 Neophocaena asiaeorientalis asiaeorientalis
TTTTTGTGTGTGTTTTTTTTTTTTTTTTTTTTTTTTTTTTTTTTTTTTTATTTTTTTTTTTTTTTTTTGGTACGCGGGCCTCTCACCGCTGCGGCCTCTCCCGTTGCGGAGCACAGGCTCCAGACGCGCAGGCTCAGCGGCCATGGCTCACGGGCCCAGCCGCCCCGCGGCACGCAGAATCCTCCCAGACCGGGGCACGAACCCATGTCCCCCACATCGCCAGGCAGACTCTCAACCACTGCGCCACCAGGGAAGCCCTTAACTTACTTTTTAAGGCAAATACTCTCTAGCTGTGTTGATTGTAAGGTGTTTTTTTTTTTTTTTTTTTTTCAATTCTCCATTCTAGTTTACCCTTTGGTATCAAATTGATGGTCAACATTAGTTAAGCAAAAATCTGTCCTATTTTCCCACAATTGCCTTTTCAGCAAATTTCACTACCTGAAAGTCATTTATATAGAAAAACGGCATAAAAGCATGGCTCTGGAACCAAACTGCCTGAGTTAACTTCTCAGCTGTGTTGCTTATTTCATCTCAATAGCTCTATGGACACAGTGCGTAGTCTCTGTGTTTCAGTTTCCTTACTTATAAAAATAGTGATAATTATAATCTCTCATAGGGTCATTCAAATGATTAAATAGGGTAATATTTATACAGTGCTTTGGGTAATTCCTGGCACAGAATAAGTTCTTTACACATGTTAGCAGGAATTTTTATCTGTATTGTTCACTGTTGCATCTTCAGTAACTAAATAGTACCTACCACATAACAGATGTTCAATACATAATCGCTGAATAAGTATATAATTTCATTTTCCTATTTTCATAATAGCAAGGGAGACTCTTCTAGGATTCTTTTATTCCAGAAAAATATAAAAATTTAACTGAAGAGAAAACAAATTCTGCCGCTGATTGAAAAACTAGACTCAGACTTAATGAATCTTACCAGTGAAGTGGCTCTAACAGCCCAGAGAATTTCAGGGTGAGTTGCAGTAATATATGCAGCTGTAGTAAATATTTATTAAGCATTTACTATAAACTAAGCACTTGATATGCAATACCTTATTGAATATTAGCATGTCCTTATGGGGTAAGTTGATTTTTTTTAGTATTTTTTTAAATGTATTTATTTTATTTTATTTTTGGCTGTGTCGGGTTTCGGCAGGTGGGATCTTCATTGCAGCATGAGGGATCTTTCATTGTGGCGCACAGCCTCCTCTCTAGTTGTGGTGCGCGGGCTCCAAAGTGCGTGGGCTCTGTAGTTTGCGGCACAAGGGCTCTCTAATTGAGGTCCGCAGGCTTAGCAGCTGTAGCCTGCAGGCTTAGCTGCCCCGTGGCATGTGGGATCTTAGTTCCCTGACCCGGAATCAAACCAGCGTCCCCTGCATTGGAAGGCGGACTCTTAACCACTGGACCACCAGGGAAGTCCCAAGTAAGTTGATTTTTATCCTGATTTTACAGATGAGGATTTTGAAGCTCATAAAGGCTAACTAACTTGCCCAAGGTTACAAAGCTAACAAGTGGTAGAGTCTGGTATGGAATCCAAAGATTTCAGACTTCAGACCACAAGTTTTTAACTGTTTCACTATGTGCTATTATATTTATTCAACAAGCAATGCGTGGGGAGTCTAAAATATCTCAGGCTCTATTTTGAGTACTCTGCAGAGGAAAATGTGGTGGAGGAAGCGTTCCAAGGTAAAAAGGACAGATTTGCAACGGGACAATTAAAGGAGAAAGTGAGCACTTTAGTAACTAATATAAAGGGATGTCTATTCTAAACAGAATGATGAATATTGAGAAATTTCCACAAAAGCTAGATTATAAAGCCAGTGACTGGAGAGAAAGGAAGAAAGCAGTCAGTTATAGGTCTGAGAACAAACAGAAAGGTGACCCTGAATGAATCTTGTGACCTGCCTCTGGCTTTTTCCTCTTCCCTCTGACTTGGTATCTATGAAAGGATGACAGGAACCCATATGATGCTAGACCTCCCTCTACACAGAGCACACTCTCTATTCATGACTCCTAACCCTGCCCATACTGTAGTCCCTTACTATGATACATCACTGCAGCGTATTTAAATATTCCTATCTCTCACTAAATATCACCACTTCGTGGGCAAGGAACATGTCTTTATTAACTGTAGTATCACCTTCTCACCTTCCTCAGTCGTGTGGCACAGCTGACACAGTAAACATACAAAACACAACTGAATGAAACAAAACTTCCTTATTACAAGTTCAGAGAACTCTAGAAAGTAGAACCATCAACCCAAGAAGATGTAGGATACGGTTTGGGATTGAGACAGCACCCTAGCAAAGAAAAGCAATCATGAAAACCCTCAACCTTTGGAAAAGCTTATGTGGGCACTGCAAAACCAGACAGATGGATCAAGGCAAATTATACCTATGGCAGCTGAGGTAAGAAAATGTTTGTGGCTTTTGAGGACATTTTCCCTAAAGTGATTCAGCATTCCTTATATGAGCATTTACACAGTGCACTCCTACTAGAGTTTAGGCCTGGCAACATGAACTCTGACACATTTCAGAGGTATGCATCCACTGATTCCCTTTTCACATTGTCTTCCAGGAAGCTCAACTATAATTATCCATCTTAGCCTCAGCTGCAATAAATATGTTTAAACTGAATTTCTATTATAATTTTCTTTTCTTCTCCACTGTCCATTTTAGCTACTTATCTCTTCACTCCCAATTACCCTACGGAGAAAAAAATGTATTTGTAGTTTGCTTAAGATTAGCATATCCCTCTATTTTATTAAAAATATAATAAATATTGTTCTTGGATGGGCACAAGTGTTATGAAAGAAATAAGAAAATTCCTTAAGTATATCCAAGACTACATGAAAATTAATGCCATTAGCTCTTGATCTATGTTGAAAAGCTTGACTCTTTCAACCCTACTAAAACACAAAACTACATGCTACAACAGGGATGAAGCTTGAAAACATTATGCTAAGTAAAAGAAACCAGACACAAAAGGCCACATATTATATGATTCCATTTATATGAATAGTCTAGAATAGGCAAATTCATAGAGACAGAAAGCAAACGGCTGGTTTCCAGGGGCTGTGGCAGAGGGGGAAATGGGGAGTGGGTACGGGGTTTCTTTCTCGGTTGAGGAAAATGTTCTGGGATTAAGTGGTGATGATGGTTGAACAACATTTTAAATGTGCTAAGAGCCAATAAACTGTACACTTTAAAATGGTTAATATGGTGAATTTTATGTTATGTGAATTTTACCTCAATTTTTAAAAAACACAAAAATACTAATAACAGGCTCTTTGGCCCACAGAAGGTCTTCTTAACTTCAATTCCAAAGCCTCAGGATATTCATCTGAAATCAAACCACTCTGAAAGTTGCCAACATTTACTCTTATAGAGATCAAGAAATGGAAGAAGAGAAAACTGAACAGTTTGCTTCTAAAATAAGAGGTCAACCTCTTCCGATAAAACAATTACAATAAAGAAAAAAACCCTGGGCTACTTTTTCCCAAATTGCTTCCAGCAGAACTGCCCTAACATGTGGCATGTCTTCATTTTCAAAATAAAATCTTGAAAAATACTTTAAGGAGACTAATTTTAGATGGCACAATATTATTTTAAATTTCTGAGTAATTATTAAGGCCCAGAAAACAGCCAATATTTATTTACAGCAAATAAACCAAGGAAAGGAATTCGTTACTTAAAATACTTTTTTAAAAAATTATCATTATTTACTCACTGCAAATAGTTGGTCTTCCCACTACTACTAAATAAATCGAGTTCTTGCCAAGTTTTTCTAACTCTACCTCCATCCATCCATCCACAGTGTTTCGACCCTTTAAAGTACTTTGCAATGTCCTCCCCTTACACTGAGTACCCAAGTGCTCCTTCCCTGGCAAAGAAAAGATGAAGCTCATAGAGAAAAGAGAGACAAGGCAAGGGATAGGAAATGTGTTGGAGATTATGAGGCTAAGAGTTTGGAGCTTGTTGGCTAAAGAAAACCAGTTGTGCAGCATTGTTAGTCATTGTGGATACACAGGCTGCCATTCCAGAGTGAGGTCAAGGTGTAGGTTAAGGTGATAAGCTTGGGTTCCGGCACCCTGGGTTTGAATCCAATTTTTTAGGAGTATGGTCAAGTTTTTATCTACTCTTAGTCTCAGTTGACTCATATGTAAAATGGGATTAGTATTATCTATTTCCCAAAATTATCATGATCATTAATTAAGATTATGTTAGCAGATCACTTCCACAGAGTTCAAACTAAACCTTGGGCATCACCAACAAGAAAGTGAACACCACTTTGCTACTATCAACATTACAGACCTTACTAAGCTATGAACATGGTCCAAGGACATATCAGATTGTTTGGCTTTTATATTAATATTTATTATATTGAGCATTCAACAAGCATTCCAATGGCTTTTCTGACCACCTAAAAATGTTATCTCCCCCATCCTAATCATTCACTTTTTACTTACTTAAAGGACTTTTACATTTATCCCCTCTCCCTCTTGTATAGCATCATTCCTTCTCCCTTTTTGTGACCTTCCAATGTCCCACCCTCTGCCTTTAAGTAGACTGATTTCAGCTACTTGGTGGTTGCACTGCAATTCCAAATGATATTAACGAGCCAAATATTAGTCAACTGAATAACTGAAGAGGACAGTCCTTCCACTTCCATTTGCCTGTTAGTAAAGACTAATAAGTTGATTCACAGTCCATGGCTCAGGGACGAACCTGAAGAGTCTGTTCCCAGCAGGCAGGGCATATGCCTTCTGTGTAAAAGCCGTCTCTTTGTTCTATAACTTCAAGCACAGTATTGTGCTAAAACAGCAAGTAATGTAATAAAAATGGGACAATTCAGCTTCTCCTCTGTGCACTGGGGCATGTGAATAGGAAAAATAAAGAAAAAAATCTGATTTTTTCATCACTGAAATGGAGGCACTGCCCAGAAAACAGCTGGGGTAGAGGAAAGGTCTGGAAGATGATCTTTCCATTTCTCCTTTGCTAAAGAGAAACCCCAGTTATTCTCTGGCTTGCCTTCTGATGTCTTGCCAGTACCATCAAATTCTCTGAAATGAAGCAAAGAGATACTGACAGCTGTGCCCAGCATGGAAACTGCCAAAATGCAGAAAACTTTATAGCCTATCACGTGGCATCAAGCCAAAGGAAGATATCAATAAGATCCCAAAACAACTCACACGTATCAGAGTATTTAAGAGAAACAGAGGGCAGGGCATTTGGAAGCACCATGGCCTCTATGATATATTTCTTTTCTCCAAAACATGAGAATGACAGGATTTCCATGAATGTGCTAGGTAAATGGACCCAGTAAAAAAGCATATCACTATGCATGGTATCAGATGAAGTTCCGGGGAAAAAAGAAAGTAATACTTTTTAGGTAATCGCAATGCCATGCTACTCCACATATGTCATTCAAATGATCTTCATGCTAACCTTCTGAATTAGGGAGAACTTTTTAGTTGACAGAAACCAATTTCAAACTAGCTTATACAGTAAAGAGAATTTATTAGCTGGTCTGGATTCATGAATATTAGATACGCTAGTGGACACTCCTGTCAAATTTACATTATTTTCTCCTTAGATGGAATTTCTCCTCTTAGACGGTGAAGTTGATTAAAAGAGAAGGAAAGTCTTGAGCTTTCTCCATCATCAATTCCTTCCATTCAATGTTTGAAAGTAAACAATCACCATTTCTCCCATGTGCTCTCAAGATTTCCTATCTCCACACTGCTAACCATGTATCAAAGATCCTTGCTGAAAGGGAAGGAGGAAAGAACGATGGAGGAGAAAAAAGGAGAAATGATGGAAAGGTTATAGAAGAAAGAGGAGACTATCAATGGATGAGAAAATAAATGAACGCTCCAGCGTGCTCCACTTTCCCTCTAAACAAAACAATAGATTAAGATTTCATTACTCTGTAACGATATGTTCATCTGTACTGTTTAATATGGTAGCCGCCAGCTACATGTGCTTACTTCAATTTAAATTAACTAAAATTAAGCAAAATTTAAAATTCAGTTCCTCAGTTGCACAAACCACATTTCAAGTGCACAACAGCCACATGTGGCTAATGGCTACCATAATAGGCAGCGTGAATATAGACTATTTCCACCATCACAGAAGGCTCTATTGAATAGCACTTATAGTTTTAAGCCTTAATTTGGCAAGCAAAATAATGAGAAACACAATGCATACCGGAAGAAATATAGAATTCAGAAGTGAAAAACAAAAGGAGAAAATAAATTTCTGATGGGAAAGGGTAGTGAATATTGCATCTACAGGGTCTTAAGGACAAAACAGTCAGAAAACCAGCTGAGAGGAAACATATCATGCCTTTAATGGATAATCTTTCTATACTAGAAAGAAGTAAGGTTAGAGCTGGAAAGTGAGAAAATGTGATCTGTAATATGGGGCCCAGGTGACATATAGAGTCAAAGTTTAATCTCAAACTTGGGGATCAGAGATATGCCACTCAAGGTGAGGGATTTTCATCTGCCTAAAAAATGTAGTTTTTCTTTAAATGGAACTGAAATAAAATATACTATAAATTGGCTAATCAATCAGGTTGCTCTATTATCTTCATTTCTTAAAGCAAATACTAGAGATTGCAAATTTTATTGTGAACTAACTGCTGAATAATACATTTTCTCTTAACTGTCTTAATTTCAGTAGGCAGATGGTTCACAGATACAAATAGCCATGACCTTAAAGTGGAAATGATAAAATATTTTTTATACCCTAGATTTAGCATGAAATGTGACACCAGATGTCACTAAGTGTACATAACCTGAAATTCTTGTAAATCTAAACCTGTGTGATACGAAGAAAAATTTTTTCTCTAACCTTTCAGATAGATTAGTATATTGACCATCATATCAGAAAGTCCTATGATTCTTGATATACCAACTAAAACTGAGGATGAAAGTCAGTATTTCACTCTTTCTGTGACTATGGACTGACTTATAAAGTAGTGGATTTTTAACTTAAAAAAATAAAAATGTTTCCAATGTCCTTGACAGACATCTTTAAATGTGTTTAAAATAAATACAATTATTATTTCTACAATAATACACTCATTACAGAGAAAGAGAAAATATAGAAAAAAGGTAGAATTAGGATTAAACATTCAAACATATTTGTACAACTTAAATACAATCCCTAGGGACATTTTGATGTTTGGGGATTTTGGGGGGGGTTTTGTTTGTTTGTTTTTTGCTACTTGTAGCTGAAACAAATGTGTTTTTATCATACATTTAGATTTAGGATTTTTTTAAAAGCTGTCAGTATAAATTGTTTATATCATTTTTATGTAATATAATTTACCTAGCCATTCTCCTTATATTGTTTTTAACTTTGGGATCATCATAAATACAAAGGCAACAAGTATTTTAGGAGACCGACATTACACAGAGCGTTGAGGTTTTAGTGATTTTGTGTTCAAGCACTGATGTTAGATCCCCTGGGTTGAAGACCTGACTCTACCGTTTCCTACCTGTGAGATCTTAGAAAGCAGCTAAAACACTCCACACCTCAGTTTCCTCATTTGTAAGACTGAATTCATTCTGTTTTAAGAATTAAAAAGAGATGACAGCGCCAGGCATAAAATAATAACCCATTCTCTTGATAAATAATAGTATTGCCATAATGGATTTCCAGAACTGAAATTACTGGATCAAAGCTATAAAAGGCTTTGAGTCTATTATGAAATCTTGCCAAGTACACTTTTTTAAAGGTTTATGTCAATGGTTATTCCAGCAGTCATTTTTGAGCATGCCCATTCACTATTCAGTCACCAGCACTGTTCCTAACTGATTTCTAATTTTAAGCAAGTAATTGTACAAACAACAGCCTTTTTCAGCCAAAATAGAAAATAAAGGTCTACCGAAAAGAAAAAAGTCAAAGTTAGCATCTTGCTCTAAAACACCTGGAAGGAAATAATCAGGGCATCTATTTTTTAATATTTAGCACTCCTTTCTCAGAGGCCTTTATTTTTAATGACATTCTCAGTGGGGAAAACAGTGTCCTGCCAGCAAATGGAATATTGCTATTTATAAGTAAAAGTAACAGTATTCAGGGGACTTAGAAGGGATGAATGGAAATGATAAACGTCAAATGATAATAAGAGTTTCATCTTTCTCCTGTGTTACAGCTAAATAAAGCTTTACAGTAGATCCCAGTTGAGGAAATCTGCTGGCAGGTTTTGACTACCCAGAATTTCTATCACATTTCCCAAGGTTAAATACGTTGCCTTGAGGCAGCTGCTCAAAATGATAAAGGGGACACTGTAGGACAGTGGTGCTCTTTGTAATGTTAATAACCCTTGATTCTGATGTCTGATGCAACTCTGGGGAAATCTGCCAGTTCCAGACGTTTTAAAATCTAACTCAGTTAAGTGCACATTATTGCCAAAAAAAGAAAGTTTTTTTTTTTTTAATTTGGCAGGAACAGGAAGATAATTTGAGTATTCCACGTATTTACTTTAAGTACCTTATTTACATCACTGAATTGAATTTCCACAGGACAACATGTAATATAAAATTAATGTGTTTTTTTCCTACAAAAGCAGATGGTATTTTATTTCAGAATTCACATATATTTATTTGCTTACTGGATTCATTTTTATGGTATAAGCTAACCAGGGTAGTGATCTTTTATCATACATTTATTTAAGATTTATGCCCCATCTGGCTTCATAGGGGCATGAGACTGTCTGCAAATGAATGCACAGGTAAAGTGAGACCTAAACCCATCATAAGTTTAATCAAAAAGAGCAGAAGGAATGAGCACATTCAGAACCAGAATTAATGTAGGTACTGCTTTGGGTAAAAAATCGAGTCCTCCATATTTCCTAATTGCTAATTTTTAAAGATGTATATATGTATATATACATATAGAATCCACATAATAAATCTCCACCCATCCCCCTGGTTTTAAATAGGAAGGATAATATAATCCATCTAAAGAAGAAATGAATGTGATGGAGATGTGGGGTGTCATCGGAGCCAAGAAGAAGGGAGGCAAAGAAAAGGAGAAAGATACCACAAGGGAAGGCTCTAAAGGAATGCGCCTTTCATGGGTACGACCTGCACTGTGGTTGGTTTAAGGAAGGCGATAATGAATACACTGAAGTCGCTCTCATGGAACAAGTTTTGGCAAATAGTAATTGTTTAGCAAATGCTGAAAGCAAATGAAAGTGAGTACTTTCACATGTTATCGTCTTTACTTAACACGATGATTGACTTGAACTTCCTTTTGAAGACACTAAACTAACCAAGTAATAATATACTTAACCGCCATTTTACAGAAGGCATTTTCACGTTATTCAATTCACTATCACATTAACTCAATAAATGCTGAAGACGAAAGGAACATTATAATTTGTATTCTGATGGTCCAACTTTTAGGATCGAGTTTGGAAAAAGCGGAAGCAATTGATAAAGAAATAACAATATTGACTTTCTCAAATATCAACTCCCTTATAAACAACAGAATATTTTTTTCCTTAAGACAATACTGCCACATACCATGGCTCGTTCATTCACTTATTAATTAATGGAAAGTATTTCTCTACTCTGTATCCATGCTTAGTCATGACTGTCATCTAGCTGTCACCTCACCACTTGTGCATATGGCAGTGTTAAATTTTTATTTTTAAACTACAGTCATTATGGCCATTTCAGTTATGTTTCCAGTAGTCAAATAAAATGACATCAGAAGATTTCAAGCATAAATCACTATTGAAGCAGAAAGAAAGATGTTAGAACTAGAATAACCTGTGATCCAGCAAGAGCAAAATTACAGGTCACATTTTAAAAGTAAGTCAGAGCTTGTAGATAACGTGAAGTTAATCTGGTTGCGTTCACCCCTCTTCCAGAGGTCACTGGAACAGGAGAGTGACTTGCTGAAGGTCAGGAAACAATAAAAGAGAAGTGCTGGATTTACAACTGAGTTAGGCATCCCATCTGCCCATAATCCTGACATTTGGGTTCTGCCTTTCCCCAATTCTAGGATTCTTTGGGAGCTAAAACGAGACACCCTACTGCTAGACACAGAGATGTGCAGGTAGATCAGTCTCCCCTTCTGGAGTATGACTCTTTATTGAGGGCTCAGAGACACAAATAGTTGCCCCTGAGGCATCTCACTATGATACTTTAAAGTGATGTGCCATAAATTTCTGCTGATGTGCCAAGAATTCTTCAGGCTGCTCTCCTTCCTGAGATGAAAACTGTAGCATTGTGGCACCCTCTTTTCTATAAATTCCCTCTGGGCTTCAGATAGCCAGAGTTACATCTTGCAAAACAAACAAACAAAAAAACCCATGATATAAGGTCTAGATTTACTGGGCAAGTCCACTCTATCTAGTATTTTGAATGAATCTAAGGACTTCTTTCTTAGCTTCAACAGTAGACTCTGGGAAAGGAGCTTGTTGTGTACAAGTGGCTTATTTTGGAAGTGATCATGGGAAGCAGGCATCAGGACTAGAAAGAATGAAATAAAGGAGAAAGGAAAACCAAGAAAAAAAATGCATTATCCAGTTGGCTCTGATGATACCACTGGACCCTTTCAAGAGTGTGTAGAATTATTCCCTGGAGGAATGAAAGGAAAAGCTATCCACTGACTCCTGTTCCACTCTTATTTTGGGTCATCTATAGGCATTTAGTACTTTCCACAATTCCACGTCTGCCCCACAGTCTCCTACAGGTATCCTCTGCTATGGAAAGGCACTGGGAGAAAATAATAGCTAAGAACTAAACAATAAAAGGAATTAATTAACTAGGATAGAGATATACAGAAAAATATTTTGGACTTATACATTGTCGAACTTAACACTCAGGTATATATCATTTCAATTTACCGACGAAATAACTCACATTTTGAAAGTTTAAAGGATTTTCTCTTGACCACAAGGTCAACAGGTGATGAAGTAATCATTTTATTATTAACTTGGGAAAGTCAACGATCAGTTTCCTCATTGACTCATTAAAAATATTTTTAAATCTTAAACACACATTCTCCGCGTTTCCCACCGACAGTCTTATTGATATTTATATGTAGTAGTATTTTTTTTTCCTCAGAGTCTTTAGGCAAGCATTCTTGTTTTATTTAACATAGCTTTTCTCATTCTATTAGCTGTGGGGGAAAAAAAGGGGCAAGCAATAATAATAATAATTAATTGAGCTTTTATTAGATCTGGCTAATAAAACAGTGTTCTAAGCTATTTACATGCATTGACTGATGTAATTTTTTATTTTAATTTTCACTGCAACTCTATGTCATAGCTCCATTATAATATTTATTTTATATATTAGAAAAATGAGGCACAGAGGAGTTAAGTGATCTGCCCAAGATTACCCAAGAAGCCTCATTTTAAAGTAGTGACTTAATCTCTGCCCTGCCCTGCCTCATGTTATGCATGTGTCTATACCATTCAAAGCAATCCAGTCATGAGAAGTTCACTCAGAGACTGAGGGAAACCTAGAGTGTTTTCTGAGTTCATTTCCAAAGCTATTTAATTATTACCTCTGCATGATTATACAATAAATTAATACTGGAAACAGAAATCAGCACTATTTTTGAGCTCTTGTTATTTGCTAAATGTTTTAATACAATATCTTGTTTCATCTTCTCAGCAGTCTTGGCAGGTAGGACTTAGGAGGTAAAGTTACTGAATGTAACTTTATCCACTTTAAGACGGCAAGGACTGAATTCCTTTTTGTATTCAGTCATGTCCTCTGTAGTCTAAATATGTAAGGATATTTGTGGGAAGGATGGCTTTATTCAAACATCAAGTGTGGAGCTGCATTCTGCAAAGTACAATGGTTTACTGTTTTGTTTTTTTTTTTTTTGTCTTTCCAATCATATCTAGCAGTACTAAAAGGACCTTTTTTACAGTGACAGCTTTTGAACAAATGCTAACTATATATCAAATCATTATGTTGTACACTTAAAACTAATACAATGTTGTATGTCAATTATATCTCAATTTTTAAAGCTACCTCTATAAATATGTGCAATGGTCTTTATATAATCTTATTCAATTTTTAATTAATTTAAATACCACCACCACCCCCTCACAAGGTGTTTCAATTTGTTTCCTGGCCAATCTACGTATTGAGAAGATCTTCCTACTGTTCCCACTGAAGGCTGAGGAAGGCAATATCCAAGGACTGAAAGGGAAGTTTCCAGGAGAGACAGACAGAAATTAAATTGATATTGATAAGAGCAGGAGTCAAGTGGAATAGGGAAAAGGGGTGGGAGAGGATAACAAGAACAAAAGTATAGGCAGGAGTCTGTGGAACTGCATATGAAAAATTAGAATATCAATACTACCTATATCATAGGTTCACTGTGAAAATTAAATGAGATAAGCCACACAGCACTTACGTCAACACATGCTCTATAAATTTTAAAGTTTTTTAACCTCTGTCACATCACCACCATCAGTACTGTCATCATCATCATCATCACCTTTATCATAATTAGGCCCCTGCCTACCTTCCAAAATCTCACTTTCCATTGCCCCAGAATTCTCCATAGTCCTATAATGTGACATTTCAACTATGAGCAAAAATTGGTGGAAATATCATAAACTGTGCAGACCTTAGTAAAGTCAGATAGATTCTAATGATGAAATTATTATTTCTTAACAGAATATTAAAAGAGGAAATCTGCAAAATACTTGTACTGGCTGACAAAGTAAAAGTGAAATAAATTGTTCCTAAAGGTAACATAATAATACAAGATGGTATGGAGTCTCTCAAGTGGGGTTCCAGCTGAAAACATGTGGCACTTTGAAACTAGGTTACTTTGAGGAGAGTTTAATAAATACGCTATTTTAAAACGTGAGAAAAATGATATAGAACCCATGGAAGATATTACAGTACCTTAGGGTTAAAATAGAGTGGGTAAAAAGGGGCAGTTTTGCTCAAAATGGACAAGGTTGTGTGCTGAGAGCCATTCTAGGCAGCTGAGAACTTTCAGTTAAAAGGGAGAACAAGCCTACAGCGAGCCACAGTGAGGATCTGGGGGATTAAACCCCCCAAGCTCACTCTCCACCCTCCCTCTTTCCATGTATATAGTCTATACAGGTCACCCTCTCATGGCACAAGACAAGAAGGAAAAAAGTAGAAAGTGGATCTGGAGAGGCAAGCAGAAAATGTTCCACTGAGGGTATATTTAAGTAGGTTAGCCTCTGTATGTATGTATGGAAACATATAAATACACATATGTTCACTAGTGAATTAGGCATAAAGTTTTATTCTGTTTCATCAAATGTGACAACAGGTTTCCTTTAGCTTAACAGTCAAATAATGAGTTCATATATTTATTTTTCTTATTGTTAACACCTTGATGGCAAGGACTGAATTCCTTTTTGTATCTCAGTCCTCACTACCATTTGATACGTACTAGTTAGGTATAGTTACCATGAATGTTGATTGTATTGAATTGAGTTAAATGTTTGTTGAAGGCCACCCTTCCATTAAATAAGGAATCTCACTTACATAGGATTTTTACTTTACATCTGAAAATAATTTTGTAGGAAAGGTTAAGCGTTTTAGTCAAGGTCACAGAGCTGATGAGCCATAATACTGGATAAGAGCCAGGGTCCCAATTTTTGATCCTGTCCTTTTCTAATATGCCATTCTCGACATACAAATTCTCTTTACACATGAACTGGACAGCTCCATCCATTCAGGACCCTGGACAGTGCTTGGTACGTGGGAAACAGAACCATATTTGTTCATTTGCTTTGCCTTTCACAGTCGTGTTCCCTGATCCTAGAACAGTACTAGGAATATGGTAGGTGCTCTATAACGGTTTATTGAAGAAGTAAAAGAATGAGAAGAAGGAAGAAGGTTGTTCCAAGCAAACAGTATGTTATTTTTTCCTACTTATGAGTCTTTCCCCTTAGATACATTTTTGGGGCACCCTGCACATATATGCTGATTAAGTTCATTGCATTAGCAACTATGTATTCGGGCAACAATAATTGTTAGGGATATTCTTCATCAGCTGATTTCTTGGCCATGGAAAACCACAGGAAATCACAAGTAGAATTTTCTGTAAAGAGACCAGTCATTTTTCTATGTTCTCTTTCACAGCATTAAAATACTATTCCCTATTTAAATATCAAAAAAAGTATTTCATGTTAAGAGCTCATCTGGGCTAATCTCCCAATCTATGGGTGGAATGACTGAATCTGGTTTTTCTCTCAATGAAAAATTATTAATGGGAGAGCTTTAGAAATCATTACCTTGTGAAATATAAATCTGTCTCTTTGAATAAAGCATTCTGACAGGCAGCCTAGAAAGTACTAATACAAGGTAACAATCTATCTATACTTCTGAACTTTATTTGAGTGCGAGGAAAACAGTAAAATTTCTATTATGGCACATCAGAAAAGGCTGGCTCTACCCAGGCCTATGTATTTCTTTTACAAAAATACTCATAAATCACTTAAAATCACTGATCAGATCTTACACCTCTCTTTCAGCCACAGTTCAGATGGGAGCTGTGTTATACTCTAAATGACTTTGCTTCTCAGATGTAAAACAGAATTTATGTTTACTCTTCTTTAGAGACCCACACTTTCCTTCTGCAAGATAAACCTTATAACTGCTTTAAATCATCCGTTTTCTTTATGTGATTACTGAAAGAATGGCAGATTTACAGGCATAAGACCATCTGTACCAAGAAAAGAAGATGATTTTTTTTCTTATTAGAAAACATGGCATGTTTTATTATCACTTTTATAATCTTGCTTATCTGCACACAAGAATCCTCCATGTTTGACCTATAGGTATCTCCCCTATGAAGCCAATGAAACACACCCACCTTTATGTTAAACCAAGGTTTCTCAGCCTCCCAGCACTACTGACATTTGAGTGATGAATAATTTGATAATTCTTTGTTGGGGAGGGGGGAGGGGGGATGGCCTGTGCAGTGTAGGATGTTTAGCAGCATCCCTGGCTTTTTACCCACTAGATGTCAGTAGCACACCCCACCCACCCCGACGTGACAAAAGAAACGCCAAATGCCATATTGCAAAATCACCCCCAGGTTGAGAACCACTGTGAAAACATTCCACACCTGATTAGTAAACTACAGGAAAAAAGTTAAAGTTAAGGTACACCTACTAAGGACCCGACAGAATTCATACAACCATTCACACACCCATTCATTCATTCAATTCTTTCTTTCCTTTAGTCACTTTTTCCTGACCATTTGGAGGTTCAGCAAATCTTGCCCTATAGTAAATAACATTCTCATGTAGACCTGGTTCTAGTTATTTAAAGGGTGTAATTATACACTAAGTCCTAGAAAGGAAAGTCTAGGAAAGAATGAAAAATTGAATAAATCTGACTCCTGACTTGGAACTCATGAATTCCGGAAAAAGTAGTCACAGCACTTACAGTCACCAAGATTTTACTTTGCGTATTGCAGTTAGAAGAAGACATAATGCAACACTGAGTTTTAGGGTGCTAATACCTCATAAGATACCTTATGCTTCAAATGCCAACTCTCCAAAAAAACAAAAAAAACCCACTACATTTTAGTAAACATAAGAGACAGACAAGCATATTTTTTGAGACATTTGGAGTAAATCATTTAGTGAATATACAATAAAACGTGGATTAGAGGGGCGTTTTTCATTTGCTTGATACTTTATAATTTCAAGTTTTTCTACAAGTGTGCGTTTCTTTTATTATTAGAAAAAAATCAGTAAGCTTTATAAAGTTCATTAAAAATTCTGGCTCCTGTACGTTTGAAGTTAGGCCCAGTGCAGTGAACACTTCACAGTAATTTTCAGCCTCAGATAGGATTATTTATGGGCAACCACAGAGTACCCCTAGAGAGCAGGGAAATAAAGTTGACATGATGGCATTTTCCAAATTGCTTCTGAACACACAAAACAGCAGCAGGTCTTTGAAGACCAGGCCTGCAGTCTCTGCCCAGGGAACAATGGCCCACGTAACAAAGTCATCTCTCTCCAGTCTTCCTACCTCTTGCCCAAGTGATTTCTGCTGCAGCAGCTAAAGCCTCTAACCCCCCACACCCAGGCCTCTAGAAGGTCACATCTGCATTGGCTAGAAGGTCAATCCAGGTGGTATTGCCCATGGATACTGTATGTTATTGCTCGTTGGCTTAATTACAGATTCTTCCCTTGCCAGCCTTTCCTTCCGGATCACCTTCTGCTGTGTGCTGCTTGGACATTTAGCTAGAAATAGGAGGAAAGGAAGTAGAAAGCAGAGGATGGAGCTATGGATCTGTGAGAAAGACAATCTACAGGTCCATGCAAGTTGCTTGCAGGATACGAATGAGGGGAATAAAAGTCTCTCAGAGAAAAATTACTTCCTTGAGAACACAAATAAAATCTCTGTTGAGGCTGTGAGAAAAAATGGCTTGGATACCATGTTGACCTGGGGTCCAGTCCCAGCTCTGTCTGTATTAGCTGTGCCACCTCAGGGGATCCCATTAAGTGCTCTAAATCCAGTTTTTCCCTTCTGAAAAATGGACTTTATAATACCTATCACAATCTGTAAACTAAATGATAACTACTATAGACGATATTTAGGGTACTTAAGTCATCCATTTATTCATTCAAACAATTAACTGAGTGCATAATTTGTGACAGAAACTCTGCTACTTGTTGAATAAAACTTGGTCAACAAAAGTGGATACAGTGCTTGCCCTCAGGGAAGCAGCCAGTCTAATTAGAAATCTGTATACTTAAGAAATAAACACATAAATATATGATTAATCGTGCTACTTACAACAAAGCAGAAGTTTGTGGAGGCCATTTGAGGGTTGGGAAGGCTGTGCTGAGGATCATCAACTTGAATCTGGAAGACAGAAGAATTACCAGGTGAAGGAAAGAAAAGCATTCCATATGGACTGAACAACACAAAAAAAGTATCTTATGTTATTATGGAACATAGGAGGCCCAAAAAACCATGTCCTTTGTGTACTCAGTACATAGCACAGTGCCTAGCATATAGAGGTCAATAAGTATTTGTCGAATGAATAAATGACATTTCTAAGAAGTATTCTGTGAGTGTTGATTCAGTTACTTGCTAGAGGTACATTCTTTGGCAAATGAATTATTTGTCTAAGCCTTAGTTTCCTTATTTGTCGGCTACTATTATTTGTAATACTGACATCTCTAGATTATGTTTAGGATTACATGAAAAAGTGGACATGAAAGGACTTAAGAGCTCCACAAACATTAGTTAAGTCTCTAATAAATAGGAGTTTTCCTCCATAAATATCACTAAGATGACAAGTTCCCTGAGCACAGGAGCCAAATTTATTTAGTTCACCCCTACATTCATAGCATCCATTGAGGTACCTGGACTAAAGCACTCACTCAATAAACACCTGATAATGAAATACCCATTGATACTGATTATGCTTTTATTTTTCAGTGTGTATACAGCTATGTGTGCACATATATCTCTTTGATTTAGGTTCCTGTGTTGTTTCCGTCTAAGGCATCAAGACACAAGCATATTAAACCAAATATGATTACATAGTCTCCCTCTTGTGCTCCCTGCACTATTCACCAAATCTATGCCTATTAACCAGCCTGAAAAGGTCCTGAAATATTTCTAAGCAGAGCTGGTGCCTTTACTAATTGAGCCTTTCACTTTATTCTCTAACTCAATTTGCTTCTAAAAAACAGGAGTGGGGCACAAATAGAAGGAGTGGGAAATTTATTTTATAATTTATTGGAAGACTAATATGGCCACCTCAAAGTCTGAAAAGCAATAGAGCACAGAAGTGTTGAGAGGCACCATCTGCCATAGACCTTGAGCATCCCAGCACATACTTGCCGGGTATGCCAAGAATGCAAGATCTTGAGCTTTCTTTACCTGGACCAGTTCTCAGGACTCCATTAGCAGAAAGCAACCTTGAGGAATGAGATAATGTCTCTACCCGCTCCAGTCCCCTAGCAAAAACTGCTTCCACTCACTATGACAGTAGTGAATCCTATAATCCAGAGTTTCTCTCCTGTAATGCACTCCCTTAGACTTGGTGAAGGGAGAAGGAGGGGGAACCAAAACAAAGGATAATAAAGCTCTGGTTTCTGCTTTTGTTGTGAGGAAAAACATTCTTTTCTCTGAACCAGGAGTCTCATGTCTACAGTCAGTCCGTGATACTGAAGCAGACTAACTTGTTAGCCTGTAAGTAGAGTAAAATCACAACCTTTTCACTGTTCTGGACATTTGGTAATAATTTTGGCATTAGAATCTAGGTCTATTTTTCCATTTAACCTTTTTTGAGCTTCAGCTTTTGTCTTTTGAATGCTAAGATCATAACCACAACCACAAGTGCTGAGCCAGAATTACATTTTTTCATTTGCAACCAAATAAGTCTAAATACCACATCGTGCTAACAACAAAACAATACAAAAGAAAACAACCACAAGCTTACTGCTCACAGGAAAGTCAGAAATGGAATACTTCTGGGTGCTGTCTCAGACATGGGAATTCACAGGCCACCATCTCTAGGGTTATTTTGAATTATATAACTCCAATTACCTTCTATCTTTAAGTTCAAGATTCTAATTCCTAGGGCTTCCTGGTGGCGCAGTGGTTAAGAATCCGCCTGCCAATGCAGGGGACACAGATTTGAGCCCTGGTCCGGGAAGATCCCACATGCTGTGGAGCAACTAAGCCCATGCGCCACAACTACTGAGCCTGCGCTCTAGAGCCCGCGAGCCGTAACTACTGAGCCCGTGTACCACAACTACTAAAGCCCGCACACCTAGAGCCCATGCTGCGCAACAAAGAGTAGCCCCCGCTTGCTGCAACTAGAGAAAGCCCGCGTGCAGCAACAAAGAGCCAACCCAGTGAAAAATAAATCAATTAAATCAATTAAACAAAAAAAGATTCTAATTCCTAGGAAAGGAATATTGATTAGTTCAGCTTCGGTCATGTCTTTTCCCTTTGACCAAGGTAATGTGATAGGGAGAGGAGAGGGACAGGCATTTTATTTTATTTTATTTTTTTAACACCTTTATTGGAGTATAATTGCTTTACAATGGTGTGTTAGTTTCTGCTTTATAACAAAGTGAATCAGTTATACATATACATATGTTCCCATATCTCTTCCCTCTTGCGTCTCCCTCCCTCCCACCCTCCCTATCCCACCCCTCTAGGTGGTCACAAAGCACCGAGCTGATCTCCCTGTGCTATGTGGCTGCTTCCCACTCGCTAGCTATTTTACGTTTTGTAGTGTATATATGTCCATGCCACAATCTCACTTTGTCACAGCTTACCCTTCCCGTTCCCCATATCCTCAAGTCTTCTCTAGTAGGTCTGTGTCTTTGTTCCCATCTTGCCCCTAGGTTCTTCAGAACGATTTTTTTTTTTTTTTTTTTTAGATTCCATATATATGTGTTAGCATACGGTATTTGTTTTTCTCTCTCTGACTTACTTCACTCTGTATGACAGACTAGGTCCATCCACCTCACTACAAATAACTCAATTTCGTTTCTTTTTATGGCTGAGTAATATTCCATTGTATATCTGCACCACATCTTTTTATCCATTCATCTGTTGATGGACACTTCTGTCACTTTCATGTCCTGGCTATTGTAAATAGAGCTGCAATGAACATTTTGGTACATGATTCTTTTTGAATTATGGTTTTCTCAAGGTATATTCCCATTAGTGGGATTGCTGGGTCATATGGTAGCTCTATGTTTAGTTTTTTAAGGAAGCTCCATACTGTTCTCCATAGTAGTTGTATCAATTTACCTTCCCAACAACAGTGCAAGAGGGTTCCCTTTTCTCCACACCCTCTCCAGCATTTATTGTTTGTAGATTTTTTGATGATGGCCATTCTGACTGGTGTGAGATGATATCTCATGGCAGTTTAGATTTGCATTTCTCTAATGATTAACAATGTTGAGCATTCTTTCATTTGTTTGTTGGCAACATGTATATCTTTGGAGAAATGTCTATTTATGTCTTCTGCCCTTTTTTGGACTGGGTTGTTTGTTTTTTTCATACTGAGCTACATGAGCTGCTTGTAAATTTTGAAGATTAATCCTTTGTCAGTTGCTTCATTTGCAAATATTTTCTCCGATTCTGAGGGTTGTCTTTTCGTCTTGTTTATGGTTTCTTTGCTGTGCAAAAGCTTCTAAGTTTCATTAGGTCCCATTTGTTTATTTTTGTTTTTATTTCCATTTTTCTAGGAGGTGGGTGAAAAAGGATCTTGCTGTGATTTATGTCATAGAGTGTTCTGCCTATGTTTTCCTCTAAGAGTTTTATAGTGTGTGGCCTTACATTTAGCTCTTTAATCCATTTTGAGTTTATTTTTGTGTATGGTGTTAGGGAGTGTTCTAATTTCATACTTTTATATGTACCTGTCCAGTTTTCCCAGAACCTATTGAAGAGGCTGTCTTTTCTCCACTGTATATTCTTGCCTCCTTTATCAAAGATAAGGTGACCATATGTGTGTGGGTTTATCTCTGGGCTTTCTATCCTGTTCCATTGATCTTCACTTCTGTTTTTGTGACACTACCATACTCTCTTGATTACTGTAGCTTTGTAGTATAGTCTGGAGTCAGGGAGCCTGATTCCTCGAGCTCCGTTTTTCTTTCTCAAGATTACTTTGGCTATTCGGGGTCTTCTGTGTTTCCATACAAATTGTGAAACTTTTTGTTCTAGTTCTTTGAAAAATGCCAGTGGTGGTTTGAAAGGGATTGCATTGGATCTGTAGATTGCTTTGGGTAGTATAGTCATTTTCACAATGTTGATTCTTCCAATCCAAGAACATGGTATATTTCTCCATCTATTTGTATCATCTTTAATTACTTTCCTCAGTATCTTATAATTTTCTGCATACAGGTCTTCTGTCTCCTTAAGTAGTTTTATTCCTAGATATTTTATTCTATTTCTTGCAATGGTAAATGGGAGTGTTTTCTTAATTTCACTTTCAGATTTTTCATCATTAGTGTATAGGAATGCTAGAGATTTCTGTGCACTAATTTTGTATCCTGCTACTTTACCAAATTCATTGATTAGCTCTGGTAGTTTTCTGGTAGCATCTTTACGATTCTCTATGTACAGTATCATGTCATTTGCAAACAGTGACCGTTTTACTACTTCTTTTCTGATTTGGATTCCTTTTATTCATTTTTTTTCTCTGATTGCTGTGGCTAGGACTTCCAAAACGATGTTGAATAATAGTGTTGAGAGTGGGCAACCTTGTCTTTTTCCTGATCTTAGTGGAAATGGTTTCAGTTTTTCGTCATTGAGGATGATGTTGGCTGCGGGTTTCTCATATATGGTCTTTATTATGTTGAGGAAAGTTCCCTCTATGCCTACTTTCTGGAGGGTTTTAATCATAAATGGGTGTTGAATTTTGTCGAAAGCTTTCTCTGCATCTATTGAGACAATCATATGGTTTTTCTCCTTCAATTTGTTAATATGGTGTGTCATGTTGATTTGCGTATATTGAAGAATCCTTGCATTCCTGGGATAAACCCCACTTGATCATGGTGAATGATCCTTTTATTATGCTGCTGGATTCTGTTTGCTAGTATTTTGTTGAGGATTTTCGCATCTATGTTCGTCACTGTTATTGACCCATATTTTCTTTCTTTGTGACATCTTTGTCTGGTTTTGGTATCAGGGTGATGGTGGCCTCGCAAAATGAGTTTGAGTGTTCCTCCCTCTGCTATATTTTGGAAAAGAGTTTGAGAAGAATGAGTGTTAGCATTTCTCTAAATGTTTGATAGAATTCGCCTGTGAAGCCATCTGATCCTGAGCTTTTGTTTGTTGGAAGATTTTTTAATCACAGTTTCAATTTCAGTGTTTGTGATTCGTCTGTTCTTATTTTCTGTTTCTTCCTGGTTCAGTCTCGGAAGGTTGTGCCTTTCTAAGAATTTGTCCATTTCTTCCAGGTTGTCCATTTTATTGGCATAGAGTTGATTGTAGTAGTCTCTCATGATCCTTTCTATTTCTGCAATGTCAGTTGTTACTTCTCCTTTTTCATTTCTAATTCTATTGATTTGAGTCTTCTCCCTTTTTTTTTTGATGAGTCTGGCTAGTGGTTTATCTATTTTGTTTAATTAGGGGTTTTTTGTTCTTCTTTCTCTAATTGCTTTAGGTGCAAGGTTAGGTTGTTTATCAGAGTAGTTTCTTCTTTCTTAAGGTAGGATTGTATTGCTATAAACTTCCCTCTTAGAACTGCTTTTGCTGCATCCCATAGGTTTTGGGTCGCCATATTTTCATTGTCATTTGTTTCCAGGTATTTTTTGAGTTCCTCTTTGATTTCTTCAGTGATCTCTTGGTTATTAGTGTATTGTTTAGCCTCCATGTGTATTTCTTACAGATTTTTTCCTGTAATTGATATCTAGTCTCCTAGCTTTGTGGTCACAGAAGATACTTGATACAATTTCAATTTTCTTAAATTTACCAAGGCTTGATTTGTGACCCAAGATATGATCTATACTGGAGAATGTTCCATAAGCACTTGAGAAGACTGTGAATTCTGTTGTTTTTGGATGGAATGTGCTATACACATCAAGTCCATCTTGTTTAATGTATCATTTAAAGCTTGTGTTTCCTTATTTATTTTCATTTTGGATGATCTGTCTATTGGTGAAAGTGGGGTGTTAAAGTCCCCTACTATGACTGTGTTAAAGTCGTATTCCCCTTTTATTGGTGTTAGTATTTGCCTTATGCATTGAGGTGCTGCTATGCTGGGTGCATAAATATTTACAATTGTTATATCTTCTTCTCGGATTGATCTGCTGATCATTATATAGTGTCCTTCTTTGGCTCTTGTAATAGTCTTTATTTTAAAGAAGGTTTTTGCCTTGCTCCTTCATCGGCTGTTTTTTTCTTTCTTCTCATTTTGCTTAATTACTGTATTTGTTGTTCCCTCTTTGCAGGCTGCAGGTTCGTAGTTCCCTTTGTTTTTGCTGTCTGTCCCCAGTGGCTAAGGTTGGTTCAGTGGGTTGTGTAGGCTTCCTGGTGGAGGGGACTAGTGCCTGTGTTCTGGTGGATGAGGCTGGATCTTGTCTTTCTGGTGGGCAGGTCCACGTCTGATGGTGTGTTTTGGGGTGTCTGTGAACTTATGATTTTAGGCAGCCTCTCTGCTAATGGATGGGTTGTTTTCCTGTTTCTAGTTGTTTGGCATAGGGTGTCCAGCACTGTAGCTTCCTGATCGTTGAGTAAAGCTGGGTCTTGGTGTTGAGATGGAGATGTCTGGGGGATTTTCGCTGTTTGATATTATGTGGAGCTGGGAGGTCTCTTGTGGACCAGTGTCCTGAACTTGGCTCTCCCACCTCAGAAGCACAGCCCTGATGCCTGGCTGGAGTACCAAGAGCTTTTCATCCACACGGCTCAGAATAAAAGGAAGAAGAAAAAGAAAGAAGGAAAGAAAGAAGATAAAATAAAAATGAAGTAAAATAAAAGTTATTAAAATAAAAAATATTAAGAAAAAGAATTTTTAAGTAATTAAAAATAAAAAGACAGACAGAACCCTAGGACAAATGGTAAAAGCAAAGCTATACAGACAAAACACACAGAAGCATCCACATACACAGTCACAAAAAGAGAAAAAGGGGAAAAAATATATATATATCTTTGCTCCCAAAGTCCACCTCCTCAATTTGGGATGATTCGTTGTCTATTCATGTATTCCACAGATGCAGGGAACATCAAGTTGATTGTGGAGATTTAATCCGCTGCTTCTGAGGCTGCTGGGAGAGATTTCCCTTCCTCTTCTTTGTTTGCACAGCTCCTGGTGTTCAGCTTTGGATTTGGCCCCGCCTCTGTGTGTAGGTCGCTGGAGGGCGTCTGTTCCCCCGCTCAGACAGGACGGGGTTAAAGGAGCAGCTGATTCGGGGGCTCTGGCTCACTCAGCCCGGGGGGAGGGAGGGGTATGGATGCGGGGCGAGCCTGCGTTGGCAGAGGCCAGCATGACGTTGCACCAGCCTGAGACACCGTGTGTTCTCCTGGGGAAGTTGTCCGTGGATCACGGGACCCTGGCAGTGGCGGGCTGCACAGGCTCCCGGGAGGGGAGGTATGGATGGTGACCTGTGCTTGCACACAGGCTTCTTGGTGGCTGCAGTAGCAGCCTTAGTGTCCCATGCCTGTCTCTGGGGTCTGCGCTGATAGCTGCGGCTTGCACCAATCTCTGGAGCTCCTTTAAGCGGCGCTGTTAATCCCCTCTCCTCGCGCACCAGGAATCAAAGAGGCAAGAAAAAGTCTCTTGCCGGACTCTCTCCCAGCTAGCTGTGGTGCACTAGCCCCCTTCAGGCTGTGTTCACGCAGCCAGCCCCAGTCCTCTCCCTGGGATCCGACCGAAGCCCGAGCCTCAGCTCCAATGCCCCCGCCCGCCCCGGCGGGTGAGCAGACAAGCCTCTCGGGCTGGTGAGTGCTGGTCGGCACCGATCCTCTGTGCGGAAATCTCTCCACTTTGCCCTCCACAGCCCTGTTGCTGCGCTCTCCTCCGTGGCTCCGAAGTTTCCCCCCTGCCACCTGCAGTCTAGGCCTGTGAAGTGGCTTCCTAGTGTGTGGAAACCTTTCCTCCTTCACGGCTCCCTCCCACTGGTGCAAGTCCCGTCCCTATTCTTCTGACTCTGTTTTTTCTTTTTTCTTTTGCCCTACCCAGGTATGTGGCAAGTTTCTTGCCTTCTGGGAGGTCTGAGGTCTTCTGCCAGCGTTCAGTAGGTGTTCTGTAGCTGTTGTTCCACATGTAGATGTATTTCTGATGTTATATGTGGGGAGGAAGGTGATCTCCGCGTCTTACTCTTCCGCCACTTGAAGCTCCTCCCGGCATTTTAAATATGGGCTGGTTGGAGTAGCAAATGCCCAAAGAAAAAGCAGAAACCACATATGTCCTTTAAATATCACTCTTGGCATATGTAAATGCTCAGCACATATTAGGTGTTACTATCTTGTTCTTTAATGTTGTTGTTGCCATGATGGTTAATAATAATAAAAATCTTGTTACAAAGTTGTCAGTTACTGACAATATAAGCTCATTAACAAATATCTTCCACTGTTAGAAAAACCAAATATATCAGGGAGAAATGTCATAGATGTAAATTTAAGAGCTACCAGATTTTTTTCAATGTTAAGTTTACATTAGTCAAGCAACCAGTGGGTGTGAAGGCCTGGACTGACAATTTGCCTTCAATTTGATAAGAAAATGAAGAATGTAACCCCTTGATTAGGAGTACAGACTCTATAGCTGCTTTGAATCTCAGCCTACCCACTTCCTTATTATTTGATTCTGGGAAATTAGATTAATCTCTCTACATTTCAGTTCTCTCATATTTAATTCATTAAGTTAACTGAAGTAGACAATCCACTTAAAGCATTCACAGAGTCCCTGACACTTAGTACATGCTCAGTAAATGTTAACTATGACTATTGTTCAGTGAGCGACAGAAGTTCATGACTTCACTCTTTTACCTGCCTGCCCACAGCATATAAATAATAGATCTGCAAAATCAGGCATCATGGCCTCTACTGGACATTTTTATAAACAAAAATAGCAAACAATTATGAAAACTCTGCATGCTGAGGATAAAGACTTAATCTGGCAAATATATTTTCCAAGGAAAAAAAAAGATTCACTAAGATTTTAAATTTGCTTGTATAGAAAAAAAAAATCACACTTAAAAAGAGATTTAATTATTTGGCAATAAAATTCTCCTCTTTTAGTGATTTCAGTATGCAATTTAACCACACTTTTTGATCTCGTGTGTGTACATTGTAATCATTCAACTGTCTTAATTTAGCTATTTGTCTCCTTTGTCTTATAAACTGCTTTATTTTTGCACTGAAACAAGCTTTTAAAAACTATCACAAATATTTGTTTTACATAACCACTGTTGAGGAAAAAAGAAAAGCTTGTTGGGACTTCCCTCGTGGCGCAGTGGTTAGGAGTCCGCCTGCCAATGCAGGGGACACGGGTTCAAGCCCTCATCTGGGAAGATCCCACATGCCGTGGAGCAACTAAGCCTATGCGCCACAACTACTGAGCCTGTGCTCTACAACCCACAAGCTAAAACTACTGAGCCCACGTGCTACAACTACCGAAACTCACGTGCCTTCAGCCCGTGCTCTGCAACGAGAAGCCCCAGCTCAATGCAACTAGAGAGAGTCCACGTACAGCAATGAAGACCCAACGTAGCCAAAAATAAAATAAATAAATAAACAAATTTATTTAAAAAAAGAAAGAAAAGGCTTGTTTATTTCCATGTAATTCTAAAGGGTACAGAAAATGATACTTTCTTACTCCCTGTATTGTCAGGCTGTAGTTATGTAAATGGGATCTGTGACCACGTATTTACTGCACTTGCATTCACTGAACACTGCAGCTGAGCAGGACCCAGGAAAAATAAAACGTGTAAATTTACTGATCTATAGCATCTCTTCCTCGTTTAATCTATGGCTTTTTAAAGATGCAGAAGAATCTAACTAGGGGTTTGCCAAAATGTTAGTTCCGTAATAGCTGCTGACTTCAATGACTGGGCATGACTTCTAAAGAAAAGGGAAAAAAATCATCATTTTCACATCTCTCACTAGTGGGTTTCTGCTTTGTAAGTCCCCATTCTTATGGACGTGAATCCAAACCTAGGCTCAAGCTCTGTCTTTGCCATTTTCTCCCTATGTAACTTCATATTTCAGTTAACTTTGCTGAGCCCTGGTTCCTACGAATCCTGGTCTTTATTTTATTGGGTCTGTGGGAAAATCAGAATAATATTTCTGAGTTTGTATTTGTGGTCCCAATTATATCAGAATGGTCCTCCCTCTCAGAGGTGACTTCATTCTTCACAATGACCTTGGTTTGCATATTCCTCAACCTTGATAATCCTGACCAAAGAATTAGATTCCCAGAACAAATTCCTGTTCTGCTTTTCTTTCTGCCTCTTTACTCTTTTGTCCCCATCGGCATCTCTTCTTCTTCCCACTATTCCACACATGGAGAGCCCCATAACACAACTGAGTTCTTGGCCCCATGTTCCCTTATACCTTCATTCCTAGAAACAACTTTAAAAAATTCTTATTCCGCTAATAATTGGCATCAACTAGAAACTGCAGGCATCCTAATTCTTGCAACAATTATACAAGTTGCTTCTAATATTTGCTTCTTTTACACATCGGTTTTATTCCTAGCCTTCAAAAGAAAACTTAAAACCAGATTTGCCTGACCCGAATGATCATACTCTTTCAGATATACATGCTACTTCTTTATTTACACCTCGGCTCTAGACTTGGCCACCTGAGTCCTTGGCTTATATATACAGCTAATTAGGTCTGAGTGTTTTTAACTGGAGGGTAGTCAATCTCCCATAGGCATACTCCTCTATGCCCATCCCAGTTTCTGTCCATTAGAATTACCACTATCCTCATAATTTCCTCAATGGCTGGGATCTTATAGTACCTACATCAAAGGGTCAGTTGTAAGGATAAAATATGTGAATAGGTATAGATGGGTAGTATCTGGCACATGATCCATTCTCAATAAGTTGTTCTTGTTATTACTAATACTAATACTACTACTTCGAAAATGCTCTAAAAGCTTAGGATCTAGAAAATGAGTAGATACATAGGGAGTAACAATTCAGTCAGTTAAGTGCTCTGACAGATATTTGTATAAGATGCTCTATGATCACATCAGGGAGTGTCTAAATGTACAATGCCTGCACTTTTTAATGTTTAGTCACTAAACACACACACAGACACACAAGCACACACACTGACTATAGGTGCACCCCATATTTTGGAGAAGGAAAGTATATTGGTAAGATTCCTCTGGACTATCCCCCATGGAATGAAATTCTTAGCGAATGCCACTCTGAAGTGAGACTTTCTATCTTCCGTTACCAGATTGTCTCCTGAAGTAATTGAAACTCGTGAGCCTTGAATATAAAGCTGCTCAGTGCCACTGATCATAATAGAGCAATGTGAGCTGAGGTGACAATACTGCTTTTGAAATGGGAGGGTTAGCTTAGCCAATATAAAATATATAAACATATATTTATTTAAATACATATTTTTTAAAGGATTTGTGCCTGAGTGGGGCAGCTCCTAAATCTCTAATTACATTTAATATAGTAAGGAAGCCTAGTCATTGCTTCATGGCCCTTCCAACAAGAGTCAGGGTAACATCCAGGGAACTTCATGAAGCAAAAGCCCAATGACCTTCTCGCTCTTTGGAGAATCCTAAAGCAACAGAGCCTGAACTTGGTCCATGCTGCTACTGATAGGACAGTTCCTTGCTAGCCACTACCTGAAGGGATGAGAAAGTAACCATTAAATTCCTACGTCTCTTAACTTACTGATATCTAAAGAGGAAAAGGATAGGAGATGGCATTAAAGCTTACCTCCACTTACTTCTACTTTTGCCTCTGTGAAAATTAGAAAATTAATCCTTACTTGGACTGAGTCAGAGGAGGAAGTTAGACGGGTAGAAAAGGAACCACATGCTTCTTAATGACCTCACTGTCACTAAAGCACCCTGAGGAAGGCACCAGTGCCCAGCAGTCACGTGAGAAGCAGGGGAGACAGCTGTTTTATTCAGAGGCACAGTGATTGAGTAGGGTGGTGTTCCAAAGAAAGACAAATGGAGGAACTCGTGAAACAGAATTGCTCGTGTTTAAATCCTGTATCATATTTGCCAGCTGTGTGACTTTGGGCAAATGATTCTAACCCTCTGAATTCCAGTCGTCTCATTTGTATAATGGGGACAAAACTTACATTAAAAACCCGTTGATAGAATTTAAGATGATGCAGGTAAATGGTGTAGCATGTAATACATATCCAATCAATTGTGGTTTCCTTCTTTGTTTTGCCTACCAATTCTATTTCCTCCAATACCACATTTAAGAGCAGTACATCAATTGATATAGAAGTCAAATCATTAAGAAAATTTAAATTATTTTCTGATTAAAAAGAGGAAAGAAGTTGGGAAAATCTTTTGGAAATGTGTGTTGGAAAATATTCTGAGGTGAAGTTAGGACCTAAGTGGGTAGAGTGTTCTGATTGGTTAACAATATCTACACAGACAGAGGAGGGGACAGTAGTTACTTGCATACCATATAGTTATGATCTCTCAGCTAACATGTCTTAGAGATATTTGCACCATTTGAACCACAAAGTCCTAAATATCCAACTACAAAAAAACTAAATTATGACTGACTTTTGCCTTTTATTAAATTTTATTGGGAGTATAAAGAGGAATGACATGGTCCTTGTCCTCCATTAGCCAGGTAAATAAGGATAGAAAAGATATTCTACAGAAATAAATGACATTTACAATCAAATAAATAAATAAATAAAGGACCTAGGAATAAATTTAACCAAGGAGGTAAAAGATCTGTACACTGGAAACTATAAGACACTGAAGAAAGAAACTGAAGAAGACACAAATAAGTAGAAAGATATCCCATGCTCATGGACTGGAAGAATTAATATTGTTAAAATGTCCATACTACCCAAAGCAATCTACAGATGCAATGAAATCCCTAACAAATTCTTAATGGCATTTTTCACAGAAATAGAGCTAACATTCCTAAAATTTGTATGGAACCACAAAAGACTCCAAATAGCCAAAGCAACCTTGAGAAAGAAGAACAAAGCTGGGGTTATCATGCTTTGTGATTTCAAACTATATTACAGAGCAACAGTAATCAAAACAGTATGGTACTGGCATAAAAACAGACACATAGATCAACAGAACAGAATAGAGAGCCCAGAAATAAACCATGCACATATGGTCAGTTAATCTACAACAAAGGAGCCAAGAATATACAACGGGGAAAGGATAGTCTCTACAATAAACAGTGTTGAGAAAACTAGATAGCCACATACAAAAGAATGAAACTGGACTACTACCTTACACCATATACAGAAATCAACTCAAAATGAATTAGACTTGAACATAAGACATGAAACCATAAAACTACTAGAAGAAAACACATGGGTAAGCTCACTGGTCTTAGCAAAGATTTTGATTTGACATTAAAAGCAAAGGCAACAAAAGCAAAAATAAACAAGTGAGACTACAACAAACTAAAAAGCTTCTACACAGCAAAGGAAATTATCAACAAAATGAAAAAGTAACCTATGAGGTGGGATAAAAAATTGCAAACCACGTATCTGATAAGCAGTTAATATCCAAAATATACCTGGAACCCATACAACTCAATAGCAAGAAAAAACGAAAAACCTAATTTAAAAATGGGCAAAGGACCTGAATAGACATTTTTCCAAGGAAGACATGAAAATGACCAACAGCTACAAAAAGGTGCTCAACATCACTAATATCAGGGAAATGCAAATCAAAGCCACAAATGGTATCACCTCATACCTGTTAGGATGGCTATCATCAAAAGCACAACAGAGAAATCATGGTGAGAATGTAGAGAAAACGGAATGCTTCTACACTGTTGATGGAAATGTAAACTGGTATAGCCACTATGGAAAACAGTACAGAGGTTCCTCAAATTAAAAATAAAACTACCACATGATCCAGCAATCCCACTCCCAGATATATATCCAAAGAAACAAAATTACTATCTTGAAGAGAGAGTTGTACTCCAATGTTCATTGCAGCATTACTCACAATAGCCAAGGTATGGAAACAACATAAGTTTGTCAGCAGATCAGTGGATATAGAAAATATGATACACACACACACACACACACACACACACACACACACACAGAGGAATACTCTTCAGCCTTGAAAAAGAAGGGAATCCTGCCATTTTTATGAACCTGAAGGTCATTATGCTAAGTGAAATAACCCACAACAGAAAAATGAACAGTGTGTGGTATCACTTATGTGTAGAACCTGGAAAAAAAAGCTGAACTCATAGAAACAGAGAGTAGAATGGTGGTTGCCAGGAGATGGGGAATAGGAGAAAGAGGGAGAGGTGGTAAAAGGGTACAAACTTTCAGTTATAAAATGAATAAGATCTGAGAACCTAATGTATAACATTGTGATTAGAGCTGATAATACAGTATTGTATAACTGAAATTTGCTAAGAGAGCCGAACTTAAGTGTTCTCACCAAAAGAAAAAAAAAGTAAATATGTGAGGTGATAGATGTGTTAATTAATGTGATGGTAGGAATTCTTTTGCAATATATATGTATATCAAATTATCACATTGTATACTTTATAAATTGTAATATAATTTGTCAATAAAGCTGGAAAAACATATGAGGAGTATTCATACTTGTTTTATCAAAAAGGTGGGAGTCTATGTCCCCTACTGTGAATCTGGATGGGGTTGCGCTTTCCAACATCAATTTTCTAAAACCAACGAGGTGTCCTACAATTCAAATAAATTCTGATACTAACTACCCAGATATAGCACAGACCCCACAGGCTAAAAGGCTCAGTGCTATGAGACGGCCCCTACTTTGGGCCCCAGCTACAGGTGCTAGAGACTACTATACTTTTGACCAATAGGCTTGGCTACAAATTCAGGGGTTCCCCTGATCCCTTACAGTTTCAATAATCTGCTAGAACAACTCACAAAACTCAAGGAAGTGCTGTATTTAAATTACCATTTTTTTATAAAGGATATAAATGAACAGCCAGTTGAACAGGTACATGGGGCAAAGGTTCCCAAGCACTGGAGCTTCTGGTTCCATGAAATCAGAGTATGTCACCCTCCCAGTATATCAATATGCTCACCAACCAAGAAGCTCTCTAGTCCCTCTACCCTCTAAGAGGGACTAGAGAGGTCAGGGGATGGGACCGAAATTTCCAACCCTCTCATCACATGGTTGGTTTTGCTGTCAATCAGCCCCCATGCTAAAGCTATCTAGAGGCCCCACTATGAGTTACCTCACTGCATAAATTCAGATATGGTTGAAGAGGGGTCATTATGAATAACAAAAGACACTCTAATCCCTCAGAAATTCCAAGGATTCTTGAAACTCTGTGCCAGGAACCAGGGACAAAGACCAGATATATTCTTTATTATACCAGACCTTGTGATTGCTTTCACAAAGAGAGAACTGCTAAAGTGATTCTGCGTGATGCACAAAGCTGCGTCATAAAAGGCCATGCAGCTTCCACCTTGTTCAATGGACCATTCATACTCAGAGCCCTGAACCATACTCTAAGAAACCTAACTCCACGAGGCCTCCATGCCATAAACCAGTCAAACCACACGTAGGCACTCTGATTTGAGTCATTCTAACAGATATGAGTCTTTAGAAGTTTCTAGCCACCAGCCTTCTCGTCTCCTTTAGCCAGTGAGTCTTCCCAACTGAATCTCCAGAATGTGGATCAGAGAAAAGCAACCCCTGTTGGGTCCTATGTGAATTCCTGACCCACAGAATCTGTAAGCATAATAAGAGGGCTATTTTAAGCTGTTAAACTATAGGGTACCTTGTTACACAGCAATAGTAACTGGAACAAGTCATAACAAGCGAGGCTGGAGAAGTAGAATGGGGCCACGTCGTGCCATGTGAAGAGCGTTGGGCTTTATTCCATAGACAATCCGTTTTTAGAGTGGGAAGGAATGCATCAGAGTTGGACTTACTTTTTAGATAACTCATTGTGGCTGCAGTGAGAAGGTTAAATTTAAGACAGGCAAGACCGGAGTCAGGGAGATGGTAAGAGACTATTGAAAGATGAGGAAGGCATTTACTAGGACAGTAATGATACAAACAGAGAAGGGAGGATAGCCTTGACAAAAAAACAAAACCAAAACAAAACAAAATTTAGAAGTTAAAAGCAGCAGAATTTGGCAGAAAATCCAATACAGAATTCAGGAAGAGGGAGAAGGAAGAATTAATGGTGACCCACATGTTTCTGGATTGAATGGCTAGGAAGCTGATAGGGCTATCAGTTGAGATTTAATACTAAAGAAGTTAACTACAGTTGACGAAAAGATAATATCCACCAAGTTTTGAATGTGTTAAATTGAAATTTCTTTGGAACGCTAGGTGGATATACCCAGCAAAGCGCTCACAAGCCTAAAGCTTGGGAAGGAAGTTAGGACAGATGGTAGTAGATTTGAGAATCAACAGTCTCTACAGTTAGACCAATGAAAACAGATTAGATCATTTAGGGAAATTATTCAAAGTAAGTAAGTAGAATGGAGAATCAAAGATAAATCTCTATAGGTCCAGTATCTAAGAGTCTTATAGGGTAGGAATGACCCAGGAAACAAAGAAAAAATGAAAGTAAGGCCAGAGAGGAAAGCAGGAGCGACACTGGCTCCAAGGAGTAAAGAGTTTCAGAAAGCTTTTACTGCTCTCTGTCATTAAATGGAGCAGAGAGTGCCGCTAACCCCATGCCAAGACCCTTCCAAGACAATGAGAATATAAATCTGAATACATCATCACTCTAGCCTTCACAGAGACATAGACAGGTAAACAAATATGTGACAGTAGAGTGGGAACAGTACAAAATAGAACTGTTATTCAGTACAGAATTACCTCAAGGAAGGAGAAACTGAGTTAGCGAAAATAAAATCTTCAGAGGATATAATACATGAGGTTTTTGTCTTCTAAAATGGTGTGCAAGCCACTTGAATTCAAGAATCAGAACTTTTTTCATACTCAAGCCTTGAGGACCGCTATGTGGAGTTCAGTAAGTGAGTACACACGATGGACCTGAAATTCTGTTAACTTCTGGGAAAGTCACACATTCTGAAATAGATAGTTTGCATTAAAGTGTAAAAAAAAAATCCCACCCAGAGAAGGAAGAGGGTTGCCATTCACACCAGACTCCAAGGGAAGCCGGACCCTTCTTCCTGTCTGGCATCAGTACAACTAATCTGTAAACTGCCTTTCTGCACCCTGGACCTCCCTGCTGGTATTCTGACCCTGTGCCATTATGTGGGGTGGAGAGCACCTGAAAGCAGCATTTATTACTGCCCTGAATTGAAATCTAGAAGCCAGAATTGTTTAGGAGCTAAAAGCAATTTATTCCTAAGCTTTCATGTTTATAAAGTTGAGATGATTCCCACGTCCAGTCCCTCCTCCCCCCAAGCTTTCCATCTGCAAGTTCCAGGGCAGATGAGTTAGGCTTTGGGGCTGGTTCAACTCCAGATGGTTTCAAAGTTTTGCACAGGCCTAAGGATTTACACAACCTCAAGTTTTATCTTTAAAGAAACAGCTAGTCACGTATTTTTGGATGTAGAAGAATTTCTTCCATAGTCAAATGCACAAAACCACATAAGTACCACACATACAACTGGTAATTTTAGTATGAAACCTGTCCCTTCAAAGTCCTAGTGTGTGTGTGCATGCATGCGTGCGTGTGACTGTGTGTGTGAGAGAGAGACAGAGAGAGAGACAGAGAGAGAGATAAGAGGGAGAAAAAAGAAGGAACCATGATTTCAACCAGGGACTATTTTACCTTCCAGGAAACACTTGACAATATGTGGAGATATTTCTGGCTGTCACAACTGAGGCGGGCGGGGGAGGGGAGGTCGCTACTGGGATCATAGCCCAGGGATGCTGCTAAACACCCTACAAGGCACAGGGCAGCCCTTCACAACAAGGAATTTTGCAGCCCAAAATGTCAATAGTGCCACTGTTGAGAAATCTTGAGAGAGAAAGACAGGAAGAAGAGGAATCAAGTAGTTATTCCAGTGTTTTTTCTACACAAATCAAACCTAGTCACAGAACCATCACATCTTCGGGTCAGGAGGATATTCTAGTCATCATGCAGTCTCATGTACCATGAAATACAGCATCAGATGGCAAGACTGGTTTGTGTATTATAATTCTATTAGACAGACTTGTTGGATGAAAGAGAAAACATGGAACACAATTCCATAATAAGGCTACAAAAACATTGCCCTGTGCTGTGACTAAAAAGAGATAACCCCTCAAGCTAGCAACAGAAGGAAGCTGACTGCATGAGGAGACAACAAGAGAGAAAATATGTTTACTGTTCCAATTGCAAAGAGGCGTTGGCTAGATACAGCGTTGAGATGGTCTTGTAGATTTAGGAACCAGAAGGGAAAATTGTCTTTGACCTCGAGGAGTTGCTGGGAAACAGATGCCTGAAGAGCCCAGGGAAGAATTTTTGACCCAACAACAGGCTTCTTTCATGTGTCAAATGGTACTTCTTTGTGTGTGAAAATTTGCTGTTTCTTTCTAAAATATGAGAAAATGTCCATATTCTTGTGCAGCCTCCCTGAGGCTTCAGCTCATCTGGTTGGCCACACTCCCAGCTGGAATTTCTGATACCCAAATTCTTTCACTGCATGTTACTTAAGGATCCGCTGTTCTAAGAAATAGCGTGGAGTTTTCCCCTTGTCTCATGGATCGCTGGGCAGCACAAGTCTTTGTAGAGATTTCAGCAAGTTAGAGGTATATTCACAGCGAAAAAACATGAGCTTGAGGAAGAGACAAGCTTGAGTTTGAATCCTGGTTAGATTCCTATCCGAATCTGTGACGTTGGTAACATATTAACTTCTCCAAATCTCAATTATAAATAAGTCAATGAGGAAACATGATTGTTGTGAGAATTAGGTGTGACAACATATTTAATTCTGCCAGAACACTGCCTAGTTTATGGTGGGTATGCATTCAGATGGCTATTATTGAGACAGGTATTATTTCTGAAACACAAGATTTAAAAATACTTTTCTACCTATATTATTTTGTGTTTCTGCTTATAATCTAGCTGAGACAAATACAAAGTTGAACGATATTCCTTGTACTTCTCACTAATCATGCTGGTGACAAAGCGACAAAGGTACAGGCCACACAGGATGGAAATAAAGGTACTAAAAATTGAGAGAGAGAGACAGCTTTTCCTTTTAAAATAAATTTGAGTCTGCACATATCTGTCCATATTTTTCCTGAACTTCTTCACAATGAAGAAATACAGTAGAACATTTAATTAGAGTAGATGGAGAGAAGTGATTCATATGAATGCATGGCCTCTTAAAAGAAGACATTTTCTTATACTCAAGTACTTTTCATACCTAAAGAGATATAGTGTGTATCGTTTTTCCCTTCATGTGCACACTTCCCACAGTCTTCTAGAGGGCAGTGTGGAACGGAATGGATATACCGCTCTGAAACACAGTACATGAAATTTCATGCAGTCAGAGGTTTCAACTGTGAAAAATCATTCTCGATGTTGTGTGCACTTGATAATACCAATCATTTCAAAAATGAAGGCACTAAAAATATGAAACATAGTTTTGTTTTAATCCAAGGATCCAGTGCTTCCATACGACCTTCTAAGTTCTGCAGTTCTACCAACGCCTACCCTCAAGTGTCTTTCAGAGCCAATGCGCTAAAGGAAACACCACAGCAGGCCAAGACAGATGCTAGAAACAGCATGCTTGGGTGTGAGTCCTGTCACCAGCACCTACCAGCTATGTGAATTTGGCAAAGTAATTTCACTCTTCTGAGGCTGTTTTCTCACTTGTAATACAGGAATATTCTCATCTACCCTGAAGGCTTGCTTGAGGGCATTAAGTAAGATAATGCATATAAAGCATGTGAGATAGCCCCTGATGATAGCCTTATCTTTGATACTACAGATTCCCGTTTCATCTTTCCTCAGAAAAGTTGCACAGTGTATCTGTGGCGTCCTATCAACTCCATCTGATGGCTTGCTCCTTACTGTTTCTGACCATTCTCTAAATTGTAGCTTTTTTGGCACACTTCCAAGCCACTAAGGGAAATACTACTTTATTTGGACAGATTCCCAGGTATGACCACTATCCTACTGGACTTCAAGATGGAAACACCCCAGCCAATGTCTCACCAACTGTGATAAGCCTTCTGCTATGATTATTGCAATTATCTCTAACCTCTCAGAGCCTTTTGGATCCTTCACCCCAGTATCCTTGTATTTTTCAGGGTTCTCCAGAGAAAAAGAACAAATAGAATGTGTATAGAGATTTATTTTAAGGAATTGGCTCACATGATTATGGAGTCTAGCAAGTCCAAAATCTGCAGGGTAGGCCAGTAGACTGGAGACTCAGGGAAGAGCCCAATGTTTCAGTTCAAGCCCAAAGGCTGTCTGCTGGCAGAATTCCCTTTTACTGGGGGGAGGTCAGTCTTTTGTTCTATTCACACCTTCAGTTATTGGATGGGGCCCACCCACATTTAGGAGGGCCATCTGCTTTACTTAAAGTTCACCAATGTAAATGTTAACCTCATCTAAAAACACCGTCACAGAAAAATCCAGAATAATGTTTGACCAAATATCTGAATACCATGGCCCAGCCAAGTAAAACAAAATTAACCATCACAATCCTCTCTTAGGGCTGTCGTCCAGGCAGGTTATATTACCTGAATGCCCTCAACCCCAACATAAGTTTTCATTTGCTGCCGGTCCCCTCTGTACAGGTTTTGGCACACAGCTTTCTGCGCTGTGATACCAATCCCTAACTGTCAAGCAGCATAATGTCCCTTGTCATTTTAAGAACAATCAGATCATCAAAATCATAAATCTATCATATTTTAGGCCAGCCCATAGCACCCAGCATTGCATTCTTCAGACAGTAATATGTACCACAAATATTTGTTAAGAACATACCAAATTCTAGGCTTTTATCAGTCTTAAATATGGGGGAAAAAAGAAGCCCCCCCACTCACATAAAACTTATTTGTTGACTTCATTATTTTGGAGGACCCCTAGTCAGAAATGACTCCTTTCATTGCATCTATCACAAGCTGAAATCATCAAGGCACTGTGATAGAGTCTGAAGATGGAGGGCAATTTAGATGCAATAGCCTGGGAAGGTCTGAGGGTGACATTTGAGCTGAAATTGAAGATCAGAAATGAAAAGAGCTGTGAAAAACTCCAGGTAAGGGAACAATAAGAAAAAGATTTTGAGATGCAAAGAGCAGTGTGATTGGAGTATACAATTGAGAGGACAGTTTGGCGGCAAAAAGTCTAGATCATATAGGATGTGGTAGGTCATGGTAGCGCTTATGTTACATTAAAAATGCCACAAGACACGAGTGCATTTTAAGTGAGAATGTGGGACAAACCAATTTACATTTTATAACATATTCCTTGGACTTTTATGAAGAAAACAGAATAAGAAAGTAGCCTACAATATCTGCCCCTCAATTATCTATCAACCGTCTATAACATCGGACCTGCTCATTTATATTTATTCCAGTTGGCACAGTTGGGAGATTTAGTTAAATGCTTCCATCATATTACTTGCCTTGATGGTTTAATTTCTGCCTAATCCCATTAGTCCTACAATAGAGGCTTAGTCACAGTTTGGAGTAATCCCTGAAGCTTCAACAGTCTTGGTTTGCACCATAATCCATCCTTACCATTCATTCAAGGAACCAGGGGCTTGTATACTTTATTATAGTTAGGGATAGGTTTTAAAAGAGATATAGAAAATGAAGACATTATAGTTCTTCAGAATCTCTATATTAGCATTTATGCACACACTTAAATTATTTATGGAACGTGTACTATGTTTCAGGCACTTGTTGGCCACTAGGGTTATAGTAATTGATAAGACAGGCTATTCCTATGTGAAAGAGAATAAATGACTGAATAAATGCATCTCAAAGTGTTAAGGTCAAAGGTCATATTAATTAACAAAATTTTCCTCTAAAACAAGAAAGTGTCTTCATCTGGAAATGGGGACGATAAGATTGTTTTAAGGATAAAAAATTTTAAATTGTCACATTGACTAGCACATAGCAGATACATTTTAAAAAGCCACAGTTATAGAGCTCTGGATATCAGAAAGTGAAGTGCTTAGAATTATAGCACTACTCTGATTTCCTGTCCTATAATCAAGGCTTCTTTGAGCTGCAGATGCCAATGGATTTATATATGATCTGCTAGGAATGAGCAATTTCTTAGCAGATTACCTAGATCACACCAGTTGGGTGCATCCTTCAATTATACTGTATATATTGTTGTATATTAATACACATTTTATCTATCAAAGGGGCCATGAGTCTGGCTTTAGGAACAAAATTAGCTTTAAAAAGCTAATTTTTTTAATGTACAAATAGAGATAGCAATCTGAATCTGATTGGTAGCAGAACAGCATTTAGGGACTCACAGACAGTGGGTATCACTTTCTTCCAGACAAGACAGAAGTGAGGTATTGTAATTATAAGTTTAGTAGTAACAACTGCATCATTTGTGTCATGAAAACAAATGTGAACTTTATGAATAATAATCTATTCTCTTGGACTGGAGATAATCTAATAATAATAAATATCATTCATTGAACATCATAATGACAATAGTTATAATGGCATTTATTGACACTTATGTATCTGTCTTAAGTACTTGGTATCTCATTTAATCTCCTAGCAGCCTAATAAAATCGTCTGTTGCCTCCATTTACACTTAGTAAAGCTGGGGCTTGGAAAGGTTATGAAAGACACCAGTGGAACTGATAATCAAACCAAGGCATTCATCAAACCAGAGCCATGCTCATGATGCATCAATACTGCACCAATATAGGGTAGTGGTCTCGTGTAGGTATGCCTACCTGGCCAGAAGTGCTGCTTCAGACCTCCTCTCTGGATGAACAAAGTAAGGCTGTTCAGGAACTATCTATCATGCTGGAAATGAGCAGCTTTCAGATGCCAATGGCAATGACACTGAAAGTACACTGGTGGTAAAGAGGAGCCTCTTGTAACTAACATAGGCTTTTGCCAAAGATGTAGTTGCAACACACTGGCTGAGAAAGCCACACTCTTTCTGTGAAATCTGCAATTCCGCACACTTTGCAGAATTGTACTGTATTACTTCTGAGTACACTGAATTTTAGAGCATTCTCTAGAAGAGAAAGAAAAAAGCAAACTCAGTAAATCCCAGTATTTTTACTGCCTTTGCCAAATCTGACATCTTTCAAAGTAACTGTAAGAAGCACGCACAATCTCTGCCAACCGCATGATTTAGCAGCTATAAAATCTCTCTGAATCAAACCCATTTTGAAATAAAAAGGAACCTGTTGAGAATTTCATTGCACTGTTGGATACCTACTCAAAGATCAATCACCTCTCTTCATTCTGTATTCCTGGTATATTTTTAAGCTTAATTTTTTTTGCAGCTTACCCATTTAGTTAAGGGTAGAATTTTAAAAGACTTAAAGATTGAGAAAGGAGGAGGAGGACATGAAATCTGAACAAAGAGTTTCTTTATATTCTGCACAATAGAATTGAAAAGGATGGTCTATTTTCTTTTCATCTTTTTCCCCAATGGTGCGGTACCTAGATTCTCAAAACCTGAGTGTCCTTTCCCCCAAGGAAAATAGTATCTCTCTGCAGGCTGTCTAGTACGATAAAACAGCTGTGTTTCCTACTCCACAGGGGATTTCTTCAGTTGAAAGTCTATTTTTTTTACTGAATATGACTGGGTGAGCAAAAGGCTAAACACATGGCTTATGGTAGGCCTCCAATGACAATTGAAAACAGGTGTTCATAAAATGTAGTATAAAAGGAATTAATTTAACTATCTTGAGACTGAAATATACACTGTAAAATAAAATACTGGCTATAAGGAATATAAAGGTGTGAATAGCACCAAGCCTCAAAGGAATAAAAATAAAATTGTTTGAATTTGGGTCTCTATAAAGATTTAGTGTCTATGGAAAATAAAATTCTTGGCTCTCGGGCTTCCCCGGTGGCACAGTGGTTGGGAGTCCGCCTGCCAATGCAGGGGACACGGGTTCGTGCCCCGGTCCAGGAGGATCCCACATGCTGCGGAGCGGATAGGCCCGTGAGCCATGGCCACTGAGCCTGCGCATCCAGAGCCTGTGCTCCGCAACAGGAGAGTCCACAGCAGTGAGAGGCCCGTGTACCGCAAAAAAAAAAAAAAAAAAAATTCTTGGCTCTCACTTTGAGCCTCACTAACGCAAACATTTCAGTTATGACATATGCACAGACACTTCAGTTATACTGTATGTTTAAAAGTGAAAGCAACAAAGGAAGATACTTTTCCTCACAATAAGAATGTTTATTTAAAGGACTAATAATATTGATCTATAGAACTACTAAGAAAATACTAAGAAAAGTCATCAGATATGAGCTAAATTCCCATTAAGGGGCAAAACCTTATGTTGGAAATACCTCATAGCCTTTATCTTCCTCTCTCTGAAACAAGTCCCCAAAAGAATCACACCTAGAAACCATTCATAGACTCTAATTGTCTACGAGACCATATTTTTCTGGTTTGGACAACCAACGGCATTTTATTAATAGCCCAAATTCATTTCAACAGTAGTCAACTTCAATGTGTATCCATTCATGTGGAATTGGTATGGCGCTCCCAACATGAGGAATAGATTTGCAATTGTGTCAGTATAAGGAGCCACAAACTGCAAATAAGGAGCCAGCCTGCCACAACTGAGACCTGGTGTGACCAAATAAATAAATTTTTTTTAAAAGATAAAATTTTTGAAAGGGTGTATGTTTACTGTGCATAAAGCCATGAAGTTGCTAAATTGTGATTAATGTCTTAGATGCAAAACACACATAGTATCTGCAACTTCCTTACAAAATCCACTGTAGGCTAGATTCTCTGTGTGTGTGTGTGTGTGTGTGTGTGTGTGTGTGTGTGTGTGTGTGTTGGAGAGTCTGGACCACAGGAAAATTTAGAAATAAAAATAATAATTTGCCACTGAAACATAAATTAGAATGTGGGTTATTAGTAGAGTGATCATATAAATTATTATCTAAAATGGACAATCATGAGAGTTAAAGGGGGCACAATTAATAATTGCACTGAGACAACAGGCATAAACTAGGATATATAATGACACTATATATTAGCAAAATATTCTCTTCCTAATCAGAACATAAGAAAACAGCAGCATGATGGGGGGAGGGAGGGTGTGCTTTGGAAGCAGCTAGGCTTAGATTTGAATCTAAACTCTGACTTACATTAGTTGTATGAATTTGTTTCCATATCTCTCCATTTCCTCATCTGTAAGATAGCAGGATGTATATCTAACTTTGATGTAGTGTTTACAATGCACCAGAAAATATGTTAAGGTGTAATATTGAATAGCTTCATTTAAATCTCTTAACAACTACTCATATTGCTATTCTACACGTGAAGCAATGAATTAAGTGAGGTTAAGTGACTTGCTTGTGCTCATTCAGCAAGTGGTAGAGCTGAAATATGAACCCTGGCAGTTGGTCTTCAGTGTTCATACTCTTAAAACTTGTAATATCCTGACGATGTCAATACCAATTTTTCAGAGTTTTCGTTAAGACTCAATGAGATACTGGATGCCAGACACCAAGCACAATGCCCAAAACATAGCAGAAAATAAAAACAGAGTTACTAAAATGCTTTTTGTGATAACACATCCGGGACTACTTTGAAGGTGACATTTATTTATAATGCAGCCCTTTGGTAATTCTATAGCTAAAGCTCTCACTTGACTAGAAAACCCTACTAACCTGACTGATACTAAATAATTGTTTATAAATCACAAGGTGAGACTGAAGTAACAGTCATTTTAAACTCCTGGTAACCTGGGGTTATAGCCATTACTGAAATGTTTTACTCAAGTCACTCTATAATTTTTGTACAAGTATTTCTTCTCAAGAAGTAAGAAGAATCAACCAGGTTGAAAATGCCTTGTCAAAAAGCATTTGACAAAAGTCAACATCCATTCATGGTAAATAACCCTCAACAAACTAGGAATAGAAGAAAACTTTCTTTAAGCTAATAAAGGGCATTTAGGAAAAAACCCGGGTCAGCTAACATCATACGTCATGGTGAAGGCTGAATACTTTTCTGCAGAGTGGACAAGACAAGGATATCCACCCTCCCCACTTCTATTCCACATTATACTGAAGGTCCTAGCCAGTGCAACTAGTCAAGATAGGTAGATAGACAGATAAACAGATAAATGTATAAATATAAATAATAATATATATATTGAAAAAGAAGAAATAAAACTATCCCTATTTTCAAATTATAAGATTGTCTTCATAGAAAACCCAAGGAAGTCTACCCAAAAGGTCAACATAGGGACTTCCCTGGTGGCGCAGTGGTTAAGAATCCGCCTGCCAATGCAGGGGACATGGGTTCAAGCTCTGGTCCAGGAAGATCCCACATGCCATGGAGCAACTAAGCCCGTGCACCACAACTACTGACCCTGTGCTCTAGAGCCACAAGCCACAACTACTGAGCCCACGTGCTGCAACTACTGAAGCTCGTGCACCTAGAGCCCATGCTCCACAAGAGAAGCCACTGCAACGAGAAGCCTGCACACCACAACGAAGAGCAGCTCACACTCACCGCAACTAGAGAAAGCCCGCGTGCAGCAACGAAGACCCAATGCAGCCAAAAATAAATATATTAAATTTTTTAAAAAGATCAACATAAAAATCAACTGTATTTATTCATATAGTAATGAAAAATTGTAAACAGATTTTTAAAGTGTCACCTTCTCTCCCTTAGTATGTGTAAGTCTGGAAAGAGTATCACTCCCACCTAACAATAAGGAAAAGCCGGATAATCAACAAAACTATAACTTCTGTCAAATCTTTTGGAGAGCTGTGGTCACAGCAACCAAGTAGCCTAAGGAAAGACAGATATCTCCGAGGAGAGATGAAAACACAGCACTGCTTTACCTAAGACACAGCACTTGACAAAGACAAAGCCACCACAGAAGCAGGTAAAAATATTTCCGTTAAAATTGTTACCAAACTGCTGAAGGATAGAACCCCTAGGAGCTACAGACACAGTGAGTGTCTGTAGTCCACTTCTAGATTCTTCCCCATAGAACCTAATGGGTGCTTGTCATGGTTTGAAATTTTATATGTTGAAGTCATAATCCCCAGTAACTCAGAATGTGGCCTTATTTGGAGACAGGGTCTTTATAGAGATAATCAAGTTAAAACGAGGTCATTACAGTGGGCACTAATCCAATATGACCAGTGTTTTCATAAAAAGGGGAAATCTGGACAGAGATACACATAGAGGGAAGACGATACGAAGAGACATGAGAAGAAGGTGGCCACCTACAAGTCAGGTAAAGGTGTGGAACAGATCCTTCCCTCACAGACCTTAGAAGGAACCAAACCTGCCAACACCTTGATGATAGATTTCTAGACTTCTAGCCCACAGGACAATAAATTTCTGCTATTTAAGTGACCCAGTTTGAGGTCCTTTGTTGTGGCAAGCCTAACAAACTAATGCCATGCTCGTGAGAAAAATGGGAGTAGAGTGGGAAACCAGAGATAGCTTCCCTGACTGGTGCTGGCCTGGCAGAAACGAGCAGCAATTCACTGCAGGAAAGGCACAAAGCCCCATACGGATCCTTCTCTCCTATCTCCCCTAAAGAACAAAAGTCGTAAGCAGGAAACCCTGTGGCCCACACAGCACAGGTGAAGACCCACTGAAGCAACTGGAAGGAAACAATAATTAATAATAATCCTCTGCCTCAAGAAGGGGCAAGACTCCATCCTGGACCTACCATTAGAAACACCCTAATGCTACCCACTAGGTAAGGGCAGAATCACTGAAAAATCCTCATCTTCAAGACCAAGTAACAATGGGTGTGTCTAAGACTGAGGCTACGATGAGACAGAATCCCACCCCCCGACACACACCACCAGGTAGCAACGAGTAAGTCACACATAACAGCAGTCTAATTCAGGGGAAAGGTACAAAACTTAGGGAAAGGCTCTCTTGATGTTCATACTGATAAGAGAAGTCTAAATCTAGAGTAGAACAGAAGAACTGAGAGAAGTCCTCCAACACCCAACCCCAACCTAAGCAGAAAGTAATCAAAGGAATTTGAAACCAGTGATTTACTGAGAGGAGCCACTGTAACAACAAAACACAAACCCAGCACACCTCCTGGGTAAATTAATTGAACTCCACACACTAACAGCCTAGCAGAAAAAGAGCTACGTCTCTTTCCTGGCATACGCCTTAGTCTCTACTGTTCTACAGAGAATATCTCCCATTCAGCCAAAAGTGATGAGACTCAAGATCAGAAAGAAAAAACAAAAAACAAAAAACCATTGTCAAGAGACAAAATAATCAATGGAATTAGACTCATGATAGTTCAAAATATCAGACAAAGAATTTTAAATGCCTTAAGAAAGTCCTTAAGACAAGGAATGAAAAGTAATTTGCTTTAACTCCAGTGGTAAAGGTGAAAAATATAAATGAACAAATGGAGAATTTTAACAGAGAGATGAAAACTAGAAGAAAGAATCAAATGGAATGTTAGGGAAAAATGGTAAAAGAAATTAATAATGCTTTTGGTGGGTTCATCAGTACTCTAGGCAACTGAGGAAAGAATCAGTGAATTTGAAGTTAGGTCATAGAAATTATCCAAACTGAAATGCAGAGAAAGAGTCAAAAAGAAAAAAAAAAAAAAAAAAAGGAAAAAAGAAAAAAAGAACAGAGTATGCAAGAGCTTTAAAACAATAACAAAAGGTCCTATACACATGTAATTGGACTCCTCAATGGAAAAGAGAAAGAACAGGGCAGAAGAAACATTTGAAAAGATAATGGCAAATATTTTCCAAAAATAATGGAAGATGTGAAATCAAAGATCCAAGAAGTTCCAAGAACACCAAACAGGATCTTTCAAGTAAATAAATGAAATATCACATTCAAACTGCTGGAAACCAAACATGAGAAAATCTTGAAGGCAGTCAGAGGAAGACGTATTACATTAAAAGGAACAAAGATATTAATTATAGAAGAACTTCTCATCAGAAGCCATATAAGCCAGAAGGGAACAAAGTGACAATTTTTAAGGTGCTGAAAGAAAAAGAAAATCCTCAACTCAGGACTCTGTACTAAGGGGACAATATCCTTTAAGAGTGAAGGAAAATAAAACAGCAATGAGATACCACTACACGTATATTAGAATGACTAAACTCCAAAACACTGACAACATCAAATACTAGCGAGGATGTGGAGTAACAGAAACTCCAACTCATTGCTGTTATGAAGGCAAAACAGTACAGCCTATTGGGAGGTAGTGTGGCAGTTTCTTACAAAGCTAATCATAGTCTTACCATATGATCCAGCAATCATGCTCCTTGGTATTTACCCAAAGGAGTTGAAAAGTTACATCCACTTTTATAAACTTGGACACAAGTTTACCATAGCTTTATTCATAATTCCAAAAAGTTGGCAGTAACCAAGATGTCTTTCAATAGTTTAATGAATAAACAAACTGTGGTAAACACAAAATGTATTAGTTATCTAAATGTAAACCCTAAACCTATAAAATTTCTAAAATAAAAATAGGAGAAAGTATTTATGACTTGGGTTAGGCAAATATTCTTAGCTACAACACCAAAATCACGATCCATTAAAAAAAACTAATGAATTGTTAAATAGGATAAATCAAAATTATAAACTTCTCTGTAAAAGACACAATTAACAGAACGAAAAGGCAAACCACATTCTGAGATAAAATATTTGCAGAAAACACATCTGACAAAGGACTTGCATCCAGAATATATGTCCAGAATATTTTTAAAAATCTCAAAACTCAAGAAAGCAAGCAACACATTTTTTTTAATTGCAGAAGATTTGAACACACACTTCACCAAACAAGATATAAAAATGGTAAATAAGTACATGTATGATGCCCAACATTATCAGCCATTATGAAAATGCAAATTAAAAATATAGTCACCTCATACTTGTTATAATGGCTATTATCAAAAAGACAAGAAATAACAAGTATCGGAAAGGATGTGGAGAAAAGGTAACCTAGTGCACTGCTAGTGGGAATGTAAATTGGTGCAGCCTCTATGGAAAACAGTATGAAGGCTTTTCAAAAAATTTAAAATAGAACTATCATAGGATTCAGCAATTCCACTTCTAGGTATTTATCTGAAGGAAATGAGAACACTCACTCAAAGGGATATCTGCCCCTTCATGTTCATTGCAACATTATTAACAAAAGCCAAGACATGAAAATAACCTAAGTGTCTGCTGATGGATGAATAGACAAAGAACATGTGAGATAGACAGACAGATAGATAGATATAGATATAATATTATTCAGCCATAAAAAAGGAAATTTTGCCAACTGCAACATGCATGGACCTTGAGAGCATATGCTAAGTGAAATAAGTCAGACAGAAAGACAAATTCCATATGATCTCACTTTTATGTGGAATCTAAAAAGAAAAAAGATGAACTCATAATACAGAGAACAGATTGGTGGTTGCCAGAAGCAGGAGACGGGGAGTGTGAGAAATGGGTGACGGTGGTCAAAAGGTACAAACTTCCAGTTAAAGAATAAATAAGTCCTAAGGATGTCATGTACAGCATGGTGACTCTAGTTAATAATACTGTATTGTATATTTGAAAGTTGTTAAGAGAGTAGATCTTAAAAGTTCTCATCACAAGAAAAAACAAATTTGTTACAACAAGTGGTGATGGATGTTAACAAGACTTATTGTGGTGATCATTTCACATTATTATATACCAGCAGTCCCCAACGTTTTTGGCACCAGGAACTGGTATCGTAGAAGACAATTCTTCCACTGCCTGGGAGGGGGATGGTTTCAGGCTGATTCATGTGCATTACATTTCTTGCATACTTTATTTCTATTATTATTACATTGTAATATATAATGAAATAATTATACAAAGCAATTGATTTATTATGGTCTCTGTGCAGTCAAACCTCTCTGCTAATGATAATCTGTATTTGCAGCCACTCCCCAGAGCTAGCATCACTGTCTCGGCACCACCTCAGATCATCAGGCATCAGATTCTCATAAGGAGCGTGCAACCTAGATCCCTCCCATGTACAGTTCACAGTAGGGTTTGCGCTCCTATGAGAATCTAATGCTGCCGCTGATCTGACAGGAGGCAGAGCTCAGGCAGTTATGCAAGTGATAGGGAGCCTGTGCTCCGCAATGGGAGAGGCCACAGCAGTGAGAGGCCCGTGTAACGCAAAAAAAATAATAAAATAAAATAAACAAATGGGACCTAATGAAACTTTAAAGCTTTTGCACAGCAAAGGAAACCATAAACAAGACGAAAAGACAACCCTCAGAATGGGAGAAAATATTTGCAAATGAAGCAACTGACAAAGGATTAATCTCCAAAATTTACAAGCAGCTCATGCAGCTCAGTAACAAAAAAACAAACAACCCAATCCAAAAATGGGCAGAAGACATAAATAGACATTTCTCCAAAGAAGATATACAGATTGCGAAAAAACACATGAAAGAGTGCTCAACATCATTAATCATTAGAGAAATGCAAATCAAAACTACAATGAGACAAAATACATTAAAAAAGACAATACAAAAAGACAAAATACATTATCTTTCAATGTATGCACAAGAAAAGCAAAGCATACCAGAGACCCAGAGTTGTGAATAAAGTGGTTGGGGGCTTCCCTGGTGGCGCAGTGGTTGAGAGTCCACCTGCCGATGCAGGGGACACGGGTTCATTAAGTCAGAAAGAGAAAAACAAATATAGTATCCTAACAAATATATATGGAATCTAAAAAAAAAAAAAATGGTACTGATGAATGTAGGGGCAGGACTCAAATAAAGACACAGATGTGGAGAATGGACCTGAGAACACAGGGAGGGGGAAGGGTAAGCTGGGATGAAGTGAGAGAGTAGCACTGGCATATACACACTATCAAATATAAAATAGATAGCTAGTGGGAATCAGCCACATAGCACAGGGAGATCAGCTTGGTGCTTTGTGTCCACCTAGAGGGGTGGGATAGAGAGGGTGGGAGGGAGACACAAGAGGGAGAGGATATGGGGATATATGTATAGGTATACCTGATTCACCTTGTTATACAGCAGAAACTAACACAACATTGTAAAATAAAGATGTTAAAAAAAAATACCCATAGAAGACAACATATTAAAATGATTAACACAGCAATCATGTGACCAAGGAGCCAATCAGTTTATTAAAGTTCATTCATTCTACAAGCTCATCTCAGGAAGAAACTGACTAAATTGAGCATAAAGAATTTTGTATCCAATTGAGACATATATTTTTTCATATGCTTATGGAAGATTTAATAACTTGGAAAATGTACCAAAATAACACTTAGGAAGGTATTTTAACAAAACTCCCCAATCAGACTTTTTAAACCTTATGACTATGATTTAGGATGCTAGTAGTAGGTAAAATTATTTTCCATTACCCATTTAGAATATTTGATTACTAATTTACATAGGCAAGGCATCAGAGCATAATGAATGTATGTCACCTTTGAGAGAGAGCCTTTTCAGAATTGAAAGTGAGTACCCTGTTGCCTTCAGCCCAAGAATGCTAATGATTCATATACATTTCTGTCCTATCAGATGAAAGTACCATAAAGCACTTACATGCAGGGAAGTTGGATGCTGGTTAATACAAAACATGTGGGGAGATGAAGCAATGTTTTATTATTTGATTATAAAGTGCCACCTTTCCCTTCAACTCTGAATGATTTATTACAAGATGATTAAGAATGTGTGTTGATGCCTAAGAGGAACTGCATTGATTTATGACGATTTCACACAAAATCACAACTGTCTCGTTTAAAGTCATTCTAAGTTGCAGCCCATGTTTGAATACAGAAAAATAATTTAAAAGTTTACCATGAACAATTCAAGATTGCCATCAAAGTGTGGATTCACAGTGAGCTTCTTCCTGTATGTTTCTCTCCTGACAGCTAGTATGCTTGTTCTTACGTAGTATATTCTCACACTACAAAGCAAGGGCAGTAGTTTAGCCCATGGATATGCTTGGCTTCTAATACTACTCACCATGCTTAGTGGACTGTTGTTGCCAGATCCAGTCCTTTTTCTAAGATGCCTTATCAATCTCCAGCAAACCAAAAAAAGTGGCATTTTAATGAAAATTTCATTATTTTCAATTCTAAATATTTCTTCTATATACGAGTGACCAATAGATTAAAATAAACATTTGAATGCTTCAGTTATATTAGATTCTGCTAAGAATATATATCTCTATTTTAATGAATAGATGATAATGTGGAGTATTAACCAACCAAGATAGCTTTCAAAAGTAGTTCCAGACCTACCTCATCTGAAGTATGTGATCTTGAGATGCAATGCAGGCAAAATGCCTGGAAAGAAGTGCCAGCTATTTAGAGCTGCAAAACAGTGATAGATCACTTAGGCTTTGTAAACTAGTGGATTTTTCTTAATGTCGTTGTAGCTTGAGTAGTAGGTGGATTTTCTTGCTTCCTGTAGTTTCATGGTTTAATCTGTCTCTGCTTTCCCTTTCTCTTTTATAAAGCCTTTTTTAAAAGACTCAGATCACCTCATTTTTGCTCTTCAAAACAAGGGGTTTTCACACATCACCACTAAGTATTTTAAGGGCATGGGCCAGGGTAGCAGGTGGTATTCTCCGGAAATTTGTATGCTGACAACATCTCATATCTCAAGAGAGAGAGTTAGAGCTACCTTTTCCATCTGACCTTCCCAGTCTGAAGGTTTTATTTTTTCTATCTATGTTCCAGGTATTAGTATTGTTAAGGGAGGCAAGTTTTCCTTTTCAGAACATCAAACTGAACATTTTTATTCTAGGACTGTTAATTTGTAATGGTAAAGAACTGTAGAAAAAAATTATTTTTGAGAAAGTAGAGTCTGAGTTTTTGTATTTGATTTAGCAGACCCATAGATGATTTTATGTTAATTGTAACTCTGACTTTGTATTAATTTAACAAACATTTTCTCGTTCCTCCCATGAGCTCAGCCCTTGCTTTATCTCAACCTTTTTACCTCTGAAAGGTAGTTTTTAGTTTAGAATGTATTTATCATACATTACTAGCTCATGTGAATTGGTGACCATTAAAAAGCATATTCCTTATTTAAATCAAGACAATTTCCCACATTTGAAACTTTAAGGGATTTTTTTGTTTAGTTGTCTTTGGTTTTTTCATTGTTGCTTTTGTTTTTTGTGCGTGTGTGTATTTTTGCAAGTAGGATATATGAGCCAGATAATTATCATTCCTCTTGAGGTTCTGTGGGCCTACAAATGTGAAACTTGGTACCCCTCTTATATTATACCTCAGTGGGGGTTTCTACTAGGCTGACACTAGCCCAGAGAAGAGCAGTGAAATTTTGAGAGCCTCTAAACTTTCGGGCAGTTTTTAAGAGCTTTGCACATTTCATTCTGTAATTTCCGAAGAGCAGAAAAGAGAAAGAAGCTGCTATGCAGGACACATTCTCTCCTGCCAAGGGAGACGGAGAAATCGAGATCGCATTGCTTCTTTCCTCTGATCACATACTGATGGGTACAAGTCACCTGTTTCAGGCTACTGAACTGTATTTTCTCCACAACACCACTGAGTGTTTCATAGTCCAGGCTGGCCTCATATTACTAATGGGTCCTCAAACCTGTAAGAGGCCACATGTCTGCATGGCATGATGTCTCAGCTGGAATTTAACTTCTATTACTATCTTATTTTGTGACCTTTGGCAAGTCTCTTAACCTTTCTGAGAATCTCTTAACATTTTTCCAGTTCCAGGCTTTGCAGGGTATGGATAACAATAGACACAGTGCTTGCCTTTCAGAGGTGGCATGAGGATTAATTAACTTATGTTTGTTAAGAGCTATATAAATGCTAAGTATTATGATTATTCTTTACTCATGTTAGCATTACAAAATGTCAGTGTGTTGAGTGGCAGAAGATGGGGTTATAGGACCCTGGTGCAGTATGACTCTTTTGTAAGTTTCCCCTCTCTCATGAAATGACTAGAACTATGTTTAGTTATCCTGATTAATGGCTTCATTATTACCAGGAGATAGCAATTAGCTCATTTGAATTAATACATACAACTATAACTCACAGTTTTATATGGACCAGAAGACTCAGAGAGGGACCTCACGGGATAATCTGTAAATTATTGCACTATAGCAGGGTGTGATTGTTCCTTGGGATCTATATTTGACTGCTTGGAGTTAAACATGCTCTGTACAGGACCAAGGCAACATCAGATCCGCAGAGAGAATTGGGTTGTTCCATTAACTGATTGCTCCTGTTCAAGCAGTGAGCCTGGGTGGTGGCTCTAGATCCATTAATCACTCATATGTTATGCTCTTTTTTTTAAGACATGCAGTGTGGAGCAGTGGGCAGACAAATTTAAACAAATAAATATATAAATAAATTTACAAAGGCAATGGGCCTTTTAGCTAGTAATTTCATAAGAATGCATAGCAATATTTGACTCTGATGGGTCTTGCATTCCTTCCACCACTGCATATATTTTAGTCTTTACTATCTGGGTACTCGGAAGTGTGAACAGACCTAACATCTGGATGGCATACATATTTTCAAAGCAGTGAAGTCTTAGTTTAAAGGAAAATATTTTATCGCTTATATTTAGATTTAAGAAATGATTTTTTTTTTTTTTTTTTGCAGTACGCGAGCCTCTCACTGTTGTGGCCTCTCCCATTGCAGAGCACAGGCTCCGGACGCGCAGGCTCAGCGGCCATGGCTCACGGGCCCAGCCACTCCGCGGCATGTGGGATCTTCCCGGACCGGGGCATGAACCTGTGTCCCCTGCATCGGCAGGCGGACTCTCAACCACTGTGCCACCAGGGAAGCCCAGAAATGATTTTTTAAATGGCTATCCCAGGGCCTTCACGCAGCCTCTAATATTAATATACTTCCTTAAAAGTATATATTACATCCAGGACAAATGATCCCCAACCCTGATACATTGCTGGAAGTCACTGATATTCTTCTTTAATTTACTTGCATTTGGTAGTTGAGAGTCAAGGATACCAACCTCTCATTCCTTTTTGACAAGTAAATAGTGCTCTCAACACCACCAAAAAAGATCAGGATAGCAATTTGCATAGAGGGTCATGTGGAGAAGAAGGTTAGGAAACATGCTTAATCTGATCTGGGTTTTCTCATACTGGGTCAGTTCCCTATCACACTGGAGAACTAAGGCAGATCATTACACATGTACATTTCAAATTTTCCCAGGGAAATTATCTATATGACCACTTAGAGCTAGATAATAAATGAAAACAAATTTCTGCAGAAACCATAGTATATTCTGATGCTGCTTTGTATTCCATAACACTCTTACCCTGACACCAAAATCGTATTACTAACTTACACTGACTTGTATGAAACAGCAGAGAAGAACAATAACCATTGGTGAGCAAACAGAGATAAGGAATGCTCTAACAGATGCATATTAATAAGAATCCAGTGTGAGCCTGGTAAGGAAAATGAATCTTACCTGTTCTGAAAGGTAACAGCACTAGCCAAGATATCACATAACTATTTAGAAGTCAAAGACTTACTCTCAGTTTGGATAAATGTTTCTCTCACGTGTGCACTTAAATGTCTTTTTTTTCTTTTCAACATCTTTATTGGAGTATAACTGCTCTACAATGGTGCATTAGCTTCTGCTGTATAACAAAGTGAATCAGTCATACGTAAACCCATATCCCCATATCCCCTCCCTCTTGCATCTCCCTCCCACCCTCCCTATCCCACCCTCTTTTTTCCCCCAGAAAAATGAATGGTATTTGTCTTTTTCTTTTCTCCCTAGGAACTGCCAGATTATTATAAACGAGCATTTTATATAAGTGAGTATGGTACAGCAATTGAAACACAATTGTATCATCATTTCAAGCTCAATAGGCACAAAATACATCTCTTACTTGGCAATTCCCAGACTGTTGTCAGGAAACAGACACAAATCAACTAAAAAGCTTGTATTTATTCATACCCAAGACAGGCTTTCTTGTCAATAACTATGTATGGATTTTTCCCTACTGATTTAAAGAAAAGGAAGATGCAGAACGTTTTGGTCGTTTATTCTTATCTTCATTTGTATCTCTATAAAAGTTGAGTTAGTGTTATATGGTGCCAATATATTGTGAGCAGAGTAATACTCTCAGTACAGCTATGACCTTTTCCCCTGTAATTAGTTCCAACTGAAATTAGATTCAGTAAAAGCATGGCTCCAATTAGAGTTAAATCAAAACAAAACTCAGGGCTTGATTTCATATAGCAAAAGCATGGAGGAAAAAAAGGCGTGAAAGAAGAGGGGATATTCTTCCAATATAGTTCAGCAGATCAAACCATATGGTAAGTCAGTCCTTTGAACTCTGGAGAAAATGTACATTTATTTCCATATAGGACTATGCTAATATTTTCCATGAATCATAGGGATTTTTCAGTCTCACCTTGGTTGACCAGTTTTCCAAAACTCTGCATGCAAAAAGAAAATCAAAATTTTTCGAAGTTCTGATCTAGGAAAAGAGCTATTTTCTCTAGGAGAAGAAGAAAAGAGAAATCTTCAAGCTTCCTTTGGGGATAACCTTGTAAAACAGAAAGCCAAGATTATGAGAGTTATCGGAAAGCATTTACTACTTGTCTCACCCTGAATAACTCTACATAGCTTCCTGACATGCACGTCTGTAACGCAGTAGAATTTCTTTCTAAGTTCAGTTTCCTTATCTGTAAAACAAATGTACAAGTAAGTGAGCAAATAAACAAAAAGGATGGTAAAGCTAAATCCTGATTCATGAGGCATAGTATAAATGTGAGTTATATTTCTTCCCTTTCTCTTATCTCAAACTTGTGTTGAGGCACAAAGCAGGAAAGTCCATAACCTAACCAGAATACAGGCTTCATGAAATACAGTAGTGGGAAAATTGGGCTTCAAAAAATGAGGTTTAGGAGCTTCAAAGTCCAAGTTAAGAAGTTGTGGCAAACGTAAGGATGTGCCTCACAGACCTAAAGGAACAGTTATTTCTGGTATGAATGTGTCTTTCATTCACAGAGAGCCTATTCCAGCACTGCTATCTGGGGATTTACGGAATTTCTAGTCCACAAGCATGAAATTCCATATCGCATAGCATACAAAGATGGGACCCGCTTACAGCAAAAGAGGTGTAGGAGTGGACCCATGACTATGGGATTTACTAGTCATATCACATACTACACCATCGAAAAGTAGTCAGTTAGCTTCACAGAACACTAGAACAGCTTCTAAAGGCACAAATAAAGTGCCAGCTAAAGGCACTAAAAGGATGGGGTGTCATCCTTCAAGATACAGTAAACTTACTAAGTTAGAGATCACTATATGATACTGTCTCCCCAGTAGAAGGAATATATGGGTTTGGGAATGAAAGAGTCTTACCCTTTCTCCCAATGACCCTCTCTCCCAATGACCCACAGGGGGACCTTGTGCTTTCTGCCCCTTTAATTCTGGGCAATGCAAGGTTGGAGATATTGGTCCCAAGAGGGGGCAAACTCTTATAAGCAGACATCACCAGGTTCATTCTACTGAACTACAAAATACAGACTCCTCCAGGGCCATCTGGACTCCTTGTGTCCAGAGGCCAGTAGATGAAAAGAAGAGTCACCATACTGGAAGGAGTAGTTTACCCTCATCAGCAGGAGAAGATAGGGCTTGGGAGAAATATATGTTGAACCTAGGTAATCCACTGGGTGTCTCCGGGTACTCTCTTGCCTCAGAATAACTGTGAGCGCACACATTTAACAACCCTAAACTGGGAAGGGTATGATTATCAAGTGTTCAGATCATTCAAGAATGAAGGTTTGGGACTTCCCTGGTGGCGCAGTGGTTAAGAATCCGCCTGCCAATGCAGGGGACACGGGTTCGAGCCCTGGTCCAGGAAGATCCCACATGCCATGGAGCAACAAAGCCCGTGCACCACAACTACTGAGACTGTGCTCTAGAGCCCGTGAGCCACAACTACTGAGCCCGTGTGCCACAACTACTGAGCCCACATGCCACAACTACTGAAGCCTACGTGCCTAGAGCCCGTGCTCCACAACAAGAGAAGCCACTGCAATGAGAAGCCCATGCACCGCAACCAAGAGTAGCCCCCGCTCGCCACAACTAGAGAAAAGCCCGTGCGCAGCAATGAAGACCCAAAGCAGCCAAAAATAAATAAATTTTTTTTAAAAAAGAATGAAGGTTTGGTCACAGCACCAGGTAAGCCACACAGACTTGCCAAAGTGACAGCTGAGAGTAAAGAGAATTTAAGAATGGATAATAAAGGAGGAGAAAGTGAGTATCAGTGGCAGCCCCAAGATCAGCTGCAGTGATGGGAGTTACAGTTCATCTCAGTGACCTCCTTCTTTTTGAAATTCCCCTCAAGAATAAAGGCTGCAGAAACCATGGAAGAGTTGTTTCCCAAACCTGTGTGGAAAAGTAGATCTGTGTGGCACAAGGGTAGAGAATGTTCCAAGCAGATCTCCTATACGTGTCTCAGAAAGGGTGAGAACCTCCAAGGACCTCGGGTTTAGAGGTCATTAAAACTTCCATCCAGAAATCTGCCATTGCCTTGGCTCAGAGCCCACTTTCTGGTTTCTACTTTTCACATTTTAAATTATCTGACAAAGAATATGACTGATCCAGCTTGGACTGGATGTCTAACTCTGGTCCTGTCATCTCTTCCCAATGCGGGAGGGTTACCTAGCAGAAAGTGGCTGTCAAGAGTCTCAGTCCTAGAGAAGGCGCCCACTGAACAGACCTCCATCTGCTACGAAAATCAAAAGCACTAGTTTAAACTGATATGACAAATATACCCTCTACAATTCATCTGATGCAAAAGAACCCACTTTTTTCAGAAGCAGCTTTTCCATCTGGAGACAGTTCTAAATATTTCTCTCTGTCCCTGGGTATTTTTGTAACTGCATGAGGTCACTGCCTCTTAAGGTAATGTTACTGAACCCAGGTCTGGCTGCTCGCCACTCAAAAGCCAATTTTCGAGAGACAAGTGTTGGTAGGAAAGGAAAAGCTGCTTTATTTCGGAGGCCGGCAACCGGGGAGCAGGGGAGGGGGGGAGGGCGGTCACCTGTCCAAAGACCAACTACCGCCACCACCACCCCCCCCCCCCCGCCCCAACAATCAGGGGGCAAGAGCTTTTATAGACAGAGGGAGGGGGCTAGCAGAAACAATACAATCAGCTCTGTCAGTCATCTTGAAATTGGTCATGGGTGGTCTGACCAGCATCATCTTGACTGTTTTAGGTACAGTTAATCTTCAGTTCCAGCATTGGTTTGTATCCATTTCTTTGAGGCCAATTCTTGAAACTGTGGCAGCTTATGTCATGGCTACAGCCTGGTCATCATGTAGTCAACTTCTCCCACCTGGTGGGGGTTTCAGTATATATAAGACAGCTCACAGGATACAGCTCAGAATATTATCTATAGCCCTTAAGGAGGAACTAAAGGTCCTTGACTATGTTTAATGACTAAACTATTATTATTTGGTCTCCTTTGACTGTTTTCCTCTGTTTCTGCATTTTCTCACTTCTCTGATTAAACTTATTCTTTGGCTAAATTTTTTCCACAGACAAAAGGCAGGCTGAGGAGATGGGGGCGGGGGGACAAGGACCATAGGGTCCTGCTCCATTTCAGTAACACTGATGATATCTGGCTGTCTCTCAGAATTTCAATAAGTGACCAGAAACCTGTTATCTTTTGAGCCTCTAGAAATTTCATCATTTGATGTGATTTCAACCACTTTTTTCTGTCACTTTTCACTCCATGCCCCATGCATCACTACAGATGAGGAAAACAGCTTAAAGATACGTGTTATTCTCCAATATCTGTTTGGGTTACTTACTTGCAAGTGTTGCGATGCCAATAGTTATTTCGGACAGAGCAACTCTCCACCTAAGCCAACGAGGGACGACATAGGAGAGTTGTTCAGACTTGTCATTTTTTTCTGCCTGCATTTCCATTTTGTTTCCTAAACTTCAATCTCTCCAGAATGCAGTGTTTATTAGGATTCTGCATCTAAGAGAAATTTCGATGCTCAAAGCTTTTTATCTTCTGTTCCACAAATGAAATCCATCGTCCCACAGTACAAAACATCACTTAGCGTGAATCCCTTTGGAGAGACGTTATAGTAATATTTAAGCTTTATCATAATGGAGCTCCATCTGAAGATGTCCAACACAGAGACATCCTTCTTTTCTCTGGCCACTTGAGAGAGTGTGCTCTAAGAAAATTCTTGGAATTGTGCCACAAACATTGACAGGAGCGAAAAGAGCCTAACTATTGGCTGAGAGAAAAAAACTGAAAAGTAGGCTAAAAGAAAGGAATGCTTATAGAACCCCTCTGAAGGCCAGACACTGGGCATCCAAGGGCATTAACTTATTTAACATTTACAAGGAGCCTGAGAGGTGGGTTTTATCCTTTTTGTCTTCAGGTGGGGAACTGAGGCTCAGAAAGGGTAAGCAACTTGCCAATATGGTCACACAGTTTATACACTGAAGAGATGGGACTCAAAAACAGATCATTCCAACATCCAAGCATATATTTTCAAAAACACAGCAGGGCCCATTCTCTGGTCTCACCTGAACACTACCATTCCTCTTCCCTTGAAGGGAATATAAGAAGTTTTAAGAAGCAAATTTGGCAAGACTTCTCATTGAGTGGGCAGTTGCAGTTGCTGTGTCTCATAGCAATGTCTGCAGGGGAAATGAAGACAAAAAAAAAAAAAAACAGAAAAGAATAGATAATTATAGTTTAAAAGCTAACCAAATGAGTATAAAATGTTAGTGGCAATCAAGATTATCTAACATCCTACCCTTATCCCTACCCCCATGCGTGCTGAAATAGAGAAAATTATATGTCCATATGGCAAGCAGAACTAGAGTTTATTGAACAATATTATGTACTTCATGCTGTAGACGCTCTACCTTGTTGAATCCTAACAATCCCCTCATTCAGAGAATACAGTTCTCATTTTACAGATGAGTAAACTGAAGCCCAAAGAGAGTTTAACACTTAAAATTGTTAAATTCTACCTCTGTTAATTGTAGAACTGTTAAATTCTACAATTGTTAAATTGTACCTACAAGCTACAGAAAACCTGACTAACAGTGACTTGGGCAAGTAAAGCCTTGTTTCTCATGAAATAGGAAGTCTGGGGTGGACAGCAGAGGCTAGTACACAGAGTCGACACTGCCATCAGGGACTCAGGCTCCTTCTGCCTGCCTGTACACCATCCCCAGCATGTGGCTTTTATCCTTATTCTTTCAACATGGCTGCTGGACCTCTGGGCATTATAAATACATTCCAGGTAGGAAGGTGAAGGAATATGGAAGAGCAGAAGGTGAAGAGAAAAGAACCACGCCAGTCAAACCTGTCCCTTTTTATCAAAAGGACAACAGTTTCTGAAAGCCATACCCAAAGCTTAATCTTCTTGCTCAGAACTCCATTACATAACCACCTATACCTGTAAGAGAAGCCAGTGAATTGAGTATTTAGAATATTCTAAACTCCAGTGTAGTCCTGACTAAAATCAAAGTTAGTCATGAGTTAATATTTGTAAAGTGCTTAGAATAAAATCTGACATAGTTAAGTGCTATATGTTTAATACATGAAGAAATGAAGGAATTAAGTAATGAAAGAATAAATAAATGGGACTGGATATCGGGTAGGCAAGCAGAATTATTTAACATAGAGATAAATGACTTGCCTAAATTGCCCAGCTAGCAAATGGCAGTGATGTAATTTCCATTCTCAGTTCTTCTGATTTCAAAGGATCTTTTTACTATTTTTCTTTTCTTATTATTACATAACACCCTCCCCTGCAATCACACACACAGCTTTTAAACTCCTACGTGACTGTCTGTGAACGTCATATGATTTTCCTGAGGGCTGCTTAAAATATTAGGATTCCAAGTAAAGAATCCAGTTATAAGAAAACAGGCATGCCAGTCTAACCAACTTCATTCTCTAGTGGGCTCCTTGGCCTTTGACATGCCAGGCTGGAAAAAGATCACTATTAGCACTGGCATTTACAGAAGCCCAAACTTGGCTTAACTGTAATTGTGCACTAAACCTAGAGCCACTGATAAACTGAAAATAAAAGCAAGACATGACTCCCCAATAAATACTGACAAATGAGCACTTGATTGTAATGTGGGGACTGCCTTTTGTCAGCTAGTTTTCTAGCCCCTCTGGTTTTTGGCCCTTAGGATAGTGAATGATCTTACTGTGCTATGTCACCTATTGGTAGTACATCCATATATCAACACAGTTGGTAACCTCCTTTGTTTGACCTTCAACATCCTTAAATGTCAAATATCACCCTCTGTATACAGACTACCAGGTCAACTCGAGTTTACCCTAGGTGCGAGAAGAGAGAATCAAAGATCAGCCCTTATAAAAATTCATTAGTGATGAATATTGAAATATTACTGGAAAATTAATCATTATTATTAAACATCAAGAGATTAATGCTGGTTCATTCTATGGGAGATGGAACCAACCACTACAGAACACCTATTAAAAGTGCTGAATGGGAATGTTTAAATATATATGTATATGAATGTGAAAATGACTAACTTTTCAAAGGTCAATCAAGGATAGAAAGCAAATGGAAAGCTGAGTTCAATGGCATAGAAAATTGTCCGTGGCTGTTCTCAGCAGTCCTGTCACACCCACAGAGTTCATATTGACTCTCCCTGAAGTACCTCTTTACTAATCAAAGAAAGGGAGTTTGGCCTTTTGCTTTAGCTGAGATCCACTGTGAATTCAGTGGATATCCACTGACTAGGTCGAGACATTAAGAACCAAACCAAATAATGAAATCCCATTGCTTCCCAAAAAGAAATTACTGTTTTCTTTTCATGTGGATTATGACTCGTTTAAACCCCAATGACTGTTCAGTTTCTGCTCACAGAAGACAAATATTTGCTAATTAAGGGTAAGAGGAGGTAGAACCAGAAGGTCAGTCTGCTTATTCCTTGCCAGAAATCATACAAGAAGGTTTATATCTTCTGACTTGTGTTTTACAAAACATTTAGAAATTCTTGTCTTGTCTTCCGTATGTACTGACACCGTTACTATTCTTTAAAACATGCCTTCCTTTGTGAGATTATTATTGTGAGTCCCAGAATAAGAACAAAGGATGATTTCTTGTCCTAGACACTCTTGAACTATTTCAGTCTGAATCTTGGATAATCTCCAATTCATGTTCTAGAATTAGATTCCCTGAGTTTGAATGTGGGTTCTACTACTCACTCCCAGTATGGTCTTAAACAAGATATTTCATCTTGTAAGTCAGTTTCCTCTTCTAAAACATGATGATCTTGATAGTCTGTATACCACAGACTTGTGGTTAGACTTAAAAGGGATCATACATGTGAAGTGTTCAACCTAACTCCTGGGTGCCTAATAAATATCCAATACGCAAGACTAGTTATAACTTAAAGCAAAACAAAGTGTACTCTTCTAGGTAGAAAGCATTGAATCTTCTTATGATGGATTTAGAGTGGACTCATATATAATATTTTTCCCAGTTACCCTGTCCTCTCAGGAAATGAATAAACTACCTAACAATATGAATACATTTCAAAAATTCCAAATGGATCTTAATGCAACGCCAATTCTCCGGCACTCAACGGCTCACCATCTGATTAATGGATTTATTCCTTTCCTTTTCTTCTGGAATGGAGTGATATAGTAGAAGGAATGCAGACCTATCCTCAGAGTGGTAAGCATTATCTATTCCAAGATAAGAGGTATGATCTTTAGGGAATGTCAGAGCCCCCTGCTTATAAGCCTCGGTACATAAATGGATATGTATCAAGGTGCATCTCATTTGCTTTAGTAAAACCTCCCTTTGAGAGACATTAATTGAAATATTTAGGGATCACAGCTGAGTCTGCAATTTGAAAGGAAGCCAAATATTGAAAAAGGTCTCTCTTCCATTGTGCTATTTACTGTTAGTAGAAATATTCCAGCTGTGGCTCAGAATGCTAAAACAACACTTCAAAGATGTCATGCATTTAATATCCCCCTGTCCCATGGGAACCAGAGAAATGAGTCAGGAGGTAAAGTGGTTCTCCTGTAGAGAGAGAACCACCACCATTCTGGTGCTGCAACAGTAGAATGGAGGAAAAGAGATATTCTGGCCTCACGCAATAAACCCAGAGTACAAAAGGTCTCTAAAACTACAGTAACGGGCTGGTCCAAAGTCCAAATTATTGTGCCAATAGGTCAACATCTGTGACCTTTCTAGATATCACTGTGTCAAATGCATCAATAAACTTTGATGAATAATTTCACTTCTAGAATTCTCTTCTAATAAAATGATCAGCGTTGACATACCTCTCACTCTCAAATCTCTGTTCTACCTCCGTTCAAATTTCTTTTAAACTTCACATAATAAACTGCCTATTCTTCAGGAATACCTCACAACTTTTAAACCAACACTCCTCCACAGGCTGGCTTCTTCTATGTTGCCTCTCCAAGCACATGGCACCACAATTACTCCAATGAACGCCATCTGTGACTGCTTCTTCTCCCTTAGATGCTTAATAAAATCATCATGTCTCTTCCATACTAATTTTTAAAAAATCTTTTTCTCCATCCTAATTCCCACTCTCCTACTACCTTAAGTCCAACTATCATCATCTATACTTTGCATCATGGGAATAGTTTCTTAACTAGCCTCCTTGTCTACTTTGTTCTACCAATGCAATCTCCACAAAGCCACCAGTCATCTTTCACAATGCATTTCTAATTACGTTGCTCCCTTGATTAAAACATTTTAAATACTTTCACTGCCTTCAGGATAAGGAACAAACTCCTTACATTTTTGGAAAAGTCCTTTCATGATCTAGCCCCAACCTATCTTCTCAAGAAATCAATCTTCCAGATGTACTAAATTACTTGTAGTTTTTCCAACTTGTCATGCTTTTTCTTACCCATAGGTCTTTGTACGTGCTGTTCACTACATTTAGAAAAGTGACCCTTCCCCAATATTTTCATTTATCTCGTTAACTCTTATTCACCCTTCAGGTTTGAGTCTAGTTAACTTCCTTAAAGTTTTCTGACTTCCAATTATATCCAGTACTTATCATATGTCCTCAGCACTTTTCACAGAATAATGTAATTGCCTTTTTTTTTAATTCCTCTCTAGACCTCTTAAGATTCTTAAATTCAGCAACTGTGTTATGGCCTTGCACATACTTAAGTCCTCAATAAAGAATTTTTAATGAACACCAAGATATTTGTCAAGGTTTGATTACAAGACCAGAAAATTGATAACTAAGCCTAACTATGCAAATGAGTAAACAAATTTTGGTGCATCTATAATGTAGAAAATAGCATTTTTCCTTCTCAAAGTAAAAAAAGTTTTTGAAATTTTTTCACAGATGGGAGCATAGAATTGATGGAATATTGAATGAAAATCACAGATAAAATCTGCATTAACAATAAGGTATCAATATGATAGGTAGATAAAGATAGGTAGGTAGGTAGAGAAATAGATGATAGAAAGAAGGAAGGAAGAAAGGAAGGAAGGAAGAAAGAGAGAGAGAGAGAAAGAGAGAGAGAGATAAAGAAAGAAAGAAAGAAAGAAAAAAGAAAGAAAGAAAGAAAGGAAATTATACAAATATGATAACAGCTTTTATATTTGGCTTATGGGTAATATGTGTTTGCTTATTATGCCTGGAAGTATATTTCTGATTTCCTGTGATGAGTCAAGTAAAAACACAATAGAAAAGCAAAAGAGCCACAGTGAATATTGACTTCGTCTTGGCCAGTATCTATAACCAAAGCAGTCACATTTGCAGATGTGGAACATCACAGCTGGACTCTCAGGACAGCGCTAATGTTGAAAGTTAGATGGGTGGCAATATTGGGGTCAGACACTAGTATCAAAGGCAGTAATGAACACCAGGGAGCCAAGAGCAAGTCCAGAAAGCAGGGCTCAATGGCCAGGGACCAGCTGAAATTTCCTAGAATAGCTCCTAGTATCATGAATTGCACCAATAACAATCTAGCCCATAGATCCGGGTGGGCCAGCAATGCCAAAGGGATAGGACTAACAGATCAAGTTCTGGAAGCAGAGAAAAATCTGAGTTGCTAATTAGGAGCTAAAGTAGACTTATATAGATTAGACATGCATGGTCAGAATTAGGGTAATCATAATTTGGGGGCATGAAGGTAGGCATAAGATATCTATACTTATTTCAATAAAACTTATACTGAACCCCACTAGCTAGTGGTAATTAATTCCCCCACATAACCTACCTTCCTCAAAATGTGCACAAGGTCTAGAGAGGGGATAGAGTAGTACATGAAAGCAATGATTTTATGTTTAAGAAGAAGGGTGGGGAAGTCAGAGGCAGAAGAAGAAAAAGCAATTTTATGACTATTCTGAGATAAAGGAAATGCTCCAGCATTCTTCAGTAGTTTTCAAAATGGAACTAAATAATAAATGTTCTCTTTGAAAAGAATAATTACCTAGTTAATTTAAAGAGTGTTTTCATATGAGGACTGCAATTAAAAATAGAGGGCAAGAGAAACTTGCTTTAGCCATTTGCCATCACCCCAGGGTTTGTTGATCAACTTTATGCTCCATTTATGTCTCCATAAATCATACCATGGAATTAAAAGTGTGTAGCTGACATGAATATTGCCCATTTTGCAAATGAAAAACAAGGAGTAAGAAAAACTTTATGCAGAAGCATGAGTCTATCATACAAAAATTCTTTACAATTATTATCTGCTTCCCCATGGAAGTGAGATTACTCTCTTGGTGGATGTCATAGAATTGAGGCTTTGAAATGGAGATGCCAAGCTGTAAATTACATTTGTGAATCAATTATGCCTCTATCAGAAAGGCTATAAATAACATGCAGAATTACCAGATGTGTAATTTTTTGTTACACTTGAACATTTGGCACGTTTAGAATGTCTAAGTGAGGGACTTGGGTTAATCTGTGAATTTCACGGATTTATCTGACAAGACAGCAGAAAAATGTGGGTGAGAATTATGATGACCTTGCTTCAAGGAGACTTATTACAACAAGGTCAACTCAGGAATTTGCCTGCATTTGTTTTAAAAGGGACCTGGGTGGGAAATGGTCATTAAAAAGCCCCTTGGTGTTTCCATTGACTGAATTCTCAGAAGAGTTGAACAAAGGACACATTTGGTTTCAGATGGGTTACTTGAGCAAAATATAATTCAGTGATGAGCCTTTTTTTTGACAGCCTTACATTGATTTTATTTTGTCACCTTCTTCAGACGTCTAAGAGAGAAACTGTTGGACAGTTTATTATAACCAGTCTCAGCATCCAAAGTTTAAACATCAAACAGTGGGTACGGAAAGGCCTGGAGTTTATCAAGCAGCCTCAGGCAGTGGCCTTCCCAGGAATATCACTTATTCCTGGGTCTGGTACATCGTAGCATTTTTCCCTTGTGGCAAGTTCAGTTTTTATTCCTTTTATTGTTAAGTGAGCACTGAGTTATTAAATTTGGAAGCTGTCAGTAATAGGACTAAAGAAAAAAATATGCCTCTCTATTTATGAGAATATAGCCCACACCTTTCCCTGGGAATTTCTGAGGACAGGTAGGAGCTATTCTTTGTTACAGCACTAGAGGAAATCTGGTTCCCTCGGCAGAGTTAGGTAAATATTGTGCAATCAGATAAATTTTTACTGATCATGCTAGAGTTGACTACCACTCTTAAAGCTAGCAAATAGAATTAGGTTGGTTTTTTTCCTTAGCACAGCATAATAGAACAAACAGGAGTTTGGAATCATCTGGAGCCCAACAGATGAAATATATCTAAGATCATAGTGTCTAAAACACAACACTGAGATTCCAGCCCAGCTCAGTTTGCTTATCTATAAAATGGATATAATGGTATCTACTTTCCAGCATGATTTTTAAGGTTAAATTGGATAATGCTTGCAAAATATTTAGCATAGTTCTCTACCTGTAACTGGTACTAGAGGAAGTGATTCTCAGTATCATTTAGAGTCTTTATTTTAATTCAACATGATTCCCCCACGATTCTTACCTTCTACCTACACCACCTGTCCCCAGAAAGGAGTGTAGCATAGTTAAGAGCTTAAACTCAGTTAGTCTGGGTTTGAATCCCAGTTCAGATATGTACTCATCAGCTTCATGAGCTCCAGCAAATTATATAACTTTCCTCTGCCTCTGTTTTCTCATCTGTTAAATGGAGATAGTAACAGTAAGCACTCCATAGAGATACTTTCCTTACCTAACTAGTGCTTGTTTTCAAGTGTAACTGAAATAAAAGAGGAAAAGCACTCAGAACACTGACACAGTAAATGCTGCTTCTACTATGAATACATTTTAATATATGAATCCATTCTCCCTCCTCTATTTTGTTGGCTTCAAACTTCCATTGACACGTACTCTCCACAATATATGAGAAGCATGTTAACTTCTTGTTAAAGTGGTCACCATCAACTTTTGAGTAATACGATAAAAAGTGGACTGGTGATTGATCTTCGAAGAATACTGGCAGATGTCAAAGCCAATGCACTTATCAGAAGAAAAATCAGCCTCAACGATCATAATGGGATACACCCAAACCAAATAAGTTAAGAATATGAAGGCTACTAGAAAATCCTTCACAAAACCAAGTAAGAGAAATGAGGAGACAAAGAGGGCCCACAGTCATGCACATGTGTGTGATTTCCTGGAGGGATGTTCTTGAAGGCACTGGATCTCACCCTTGAAAAAGGCCTCTTATATTCTGATTTCCAATTATTAGAAAATTAGCAGCTGTGCATTTTTAGGAAGCTACTAATAAATAAATGCTTGTGATGACTTGACAGCATTTAGTTTTGATGGAGAGAAGCATTAGAACACAATAGATGTCTCCCCAACAAGTACAAAATCACCCATGGTTTTGGCCTTGCAATTTCCGAAAGGATAAACCATCTGAATCATTTCTTTTTAACGCTAAGGGTGAGGTTGTCACATTAGAACTTGACAATTCACTTGCCATCATAACTGATCCATGAAGGTATGTTAAATTGAGAGTCAAGGTTTCAACCAAATCCCAAAGATCCTGCAATATTCCCATGAACATTTTGCATACGGTTACCCTCAGAATGAAGGAAATTTTTTCCCATTTAGAATAACAATACAGAGTAGGATCAAATTTCTGATTAAGGTATAGCTGTCACATCACATCACACTACACCGATCATTTACACATTAAGCATTCTTATTTGTTTAAAACACAGTGTTTTTCTCCCATCTGAAGGACAGCTTTTAGGCAACAGAAGGAGAAACATTAAAATCTTAGTGTTTACTCTTGATGAAAGAAATTAAAGATGATACAAATAGATGGAGAGATATACCATGTTCTTGGATTGGAAGAATCAACACTGTACTTAGTGTTTACTCTTGAAAGCATATAGTTATCAAAATCAAGTCATAAAAGGAAAATTGATGGGGTCAAATCTTCTCTTATGCCAACAGTGAAGTGTGAGTAAATAAAAAGGAAAGTTGCAGGATTCTACAGATAAAATACATAATACAAGTTCAGTACAACTCACGCTAATTTGAAGCAAGAGTAGGACAGTACGGAAAAAACTAAATATATTTATAATTTAATGCTTGGTGAAATGTGGATCAAGTAACTGTGAAGACAAACAGAATTACTCTCACAACTTGAATATTTTTTGAAGATATGGCTTGTGCAGCATGAATAATACATACTAGTCTATAATTTCTGATTTAGTGTTTTGTTTTTATTATTTATTTATTTATAGCTGTGTTGGGTCTTCGTTTCTGTGCGAGGGCTTTCTCTAGTTGCGGGGAGCGGGGGCCACTCTTCATCTTCATCGCGGTGCTCAGGCCTCTCACTACTGCGGCCTCTCTTGTTACGGAGCACAGGCTCCAGACGCGCAGGCTCAGCAATTGTGGCTCACGGGCCTAGCTGCACTACGGCATGTGGGATCTTCCCAGACCAGGGCTTGAACCCGTGTCCCCTGCATTGGCAGGCAGATTCTCAACCACTGAGCCACCAGGGAAGCCCTCTGATTTAGTTTTTACTTTTATTTCTTTCATTGGATAAATAGTCCTAAATTGATTATAACCCAAAATTGAAAGAATTAATCCTTCACCATTCAAAAAATTTATTTAAAAGATAGTTTTGGTAGTATGTGAGCATTTTTTGGATGAATGAAAAAAATTCCACTGTTGCTAAAATTCTCGACTAATTGAGAAAATTTTATTCAAAACAGCTTTTGATTATTGACTTTATTCTCAACACAGTTTCATGGGAGATGGTATATAAAGACAGGAAGATAGACATATAGATTTGAAAATAGGAGCCAGTGACTGAAACATTGCATTTAACCTGGATCTAGCTTTCATGAGTAATGGACGTGAGGCAGCTGATGTTCTAATTCAGGCAGTGTTCTGGGAGAGTTGGTTCCCATGGGTTTTTACATGAAAAGATGTATGTAATCGACAACAATGGCATTCTCATGTGAAAAAGAATACTAACATATATTCTCATTTACATATTTTAATATCTTATTATAATAACATTATATCCAATTTTTTTCCCTCTAAAATATAGCTAGATCACAAAACTAATCAAAATCCTGGCTAGCTAATTTACTCTGGTAGGCCCCTATTATATAACTCAAATTTATTTATTTATTTGTTTGTTTATTTATTTATTGGCCGTGACACGTGACTTGCAGGATCTTAGTTCCCAGACCAGGGATCAAATGCAGGCCCACAGTAGTGAAAGCACTGAGTCCTAACCACTGAACCGCCAGAGAATTCCCTATAACTCAAATTTAAAGAATTATAATTAGGCTAGTAACAGGCTAGAATTTTTTATAATAATCAATTTTATAAGGTACTTGCACAAATGCCACACAGTGGGCTGTTTAATATGAACTTGTTCACCTACCACACGTTTGTAACAAAATCCTGGTGAGCTGTGTCAGAGTCTAAATGAAGCTCTGGGCTCCTCTTGGTTCCATTCTCCTTCCCTACATTTGTAAGGATGCTGATATGGATTGGCCAAACTCCAGGATAGTGTAACATGTCACAGATTGAGAGACTGAGAATTTCAAAGAAGTGAAAAGATCAAGCGTACGCATTGAATACTGCCTCTTCACAGATGCGGCTAACGGAAAAGGGCCTAGGAAATACTGAGAGCCACCCGGGCATGAAGCCAGAGCCACCACACCATGCTACCTTCACGTTTGAACTCTTCTCCTTCTTTGCTCAGGTGGCCATGCTCATATCTGAATGATACGAGGCAAAGTATGTGTTTTTGCTGCAGTAGGGCATAGAGATATAATTTGTCTAGGTAAAAGGAGTCCTCCAAGAAGAGTTAAAATTTGTGGTTTGAGCCAAACTTCCAACTGGTAATAACATATTTCTACAACTTCCCTGTACCAAAACTCACAAGGAAGGAAAAATCTCTAGAAGCTATATTTCTAGGGGTTTCTACTTCTCTATGAGTATATGTCAAGACAATTCCCTATCTCCATGAAGAAAACTTCTAGAGCATTTTCCTTTAATTCCTTTTCTGAATGAAGGGAACAGTCCTGAGTTGCATTCTTTACCTTCTGCACATTTTATCTCATATCCTGACAGTGATATAAGGGACTTTAAGCAAGGCTCCTGTCATTATGGTCATGACAGGATTATTTAAACAATTGAGAGAACACACGTATACAATCATAACTCACAGACTTTCTCATCCTTTGTTCATGTGGCTAAATTAGCCACACAAGTCAGTTTTCAAAGCATTCAGAGACACCTACTCAGAATTCACAGGTTCTATGCAAAATGTTGGTATTACTAAGAAAAACACCAAAGATCTCCTACTGAAACAATTTGGGCAAATAACAGAATGCCAACTTATGAAAATAATTTAGACAGAAAATAGATTCAAGTAAATAAACATTTAACAACTTAAGCAGTGACCAACTGATAATTTTACTCAGTAGCTGGTAGAAAATTCTGGATTTGTGAAGGGTTCATTATCCCTTGACAAGCAACTGTTCTTCATAGTTTCATAGAAATATTCAAAAAGATAAACTGTGCACATTATCATCTTCAGGGCACAAGGAAGTTCTCTTTTTCACCACAATAAAGGAAATGAATACTTCCTTTATTCATTTTAATTTTTTCTTCGTTGTAATTTTTTGACAAAGTGCAGTCGGATAACTTTTTTTAAGCCAGAGACCTGAGTTCAATTCCACATGAGCTACTTAAATGTTTGACCCTGAGCAAATTGCTTAATTTCTCAAATTTCCCCATCTGCACAGTGGGAATGCTTACAGATAAGTCTGTTGAGAGAACTAAATGAGCAAATACCTATTAAAGATGCTCAGCAAGTGTTGAGTGTCTCCTGCACTTCAGGCCTTGTGCAAGGCATGGAAAAGCTAAAAAGATATTTAGGGAATGTCACTACCTTTAAATAACTGAGTTTAGTTAAGAGACTGTACTTAATTAATTTTTATTATTTTCAAATATTATTATTGGGACCACAATGTGAAGATTGAATTAGGCTGCTATTCAACCATATCTGCCCCTTTTGTCATCAGGTTCTTTTTTGCCCCAGTCCATAACCAAGACAGAGACCACTATTCTCGACTCATAAATCCATGCGATCCTTGGCAATGTTCACCCATCCTAATATACATTCGCTTGAGTATGTGTTCTTTCTTAGTTATGAAACAGGGAACTAAAGGAACTAACTAAACAGTAGCATTTGTGAGAATAAAAATGATATTTTGTTAATTATTTTATTGTCAAAATATAACAGGTATTTCAATAAATTTTGGTTGCATGAATGAATATCTGCTTTGTTCCCAATCCTCTACTAGAAGAAGCTGACCATGTGCTTTCTTAGTCAATCCTACAAACTACCCTGATAGTGAAATATAAACACCATTTTGCATGGAGAAAACTGAGGTTTAGGATGTTTATTGATTTGCCAACATCTCATATACACTAATAGACTGAGTTGATATTTATTTCAGATCTGTATAGTTCCTGCACTATCAACTGTAGCATCCTCTCTTCCTGCATGAGGTTGGGTTAATCAAAAGATTAAAAAAAATACTGATAATGCATTAGTAAAATCCTTTATGACCTCCTGCCCAGAGAATAATGATAATGGACTAAGCATGCCCAATTAAGAGATGAAGTAATTATAATAATAACTAACGTCCATAATCATCATCATCAAGACTTTCAAGTTTTGCACAGTTCCTTCAAGTTTACAAATACTTTACACATTTGATTTAGAAATGTCAAGTGACTTGCCCAGTGTCACATGATTATAAATGATAGGGCCAAATTTCTTTGTGATTCTAAAGCCCATCCATGAAATAATTCCTTACCCCCTAAAAAGTGGTAGCAATGTTGAAGATGCAGATACCTTGGCTGGACATTGCTTGCGAGTTTTCTTACAAACTGAAGGAAGGCCTTTCTCTGAATTGCCCTCCTCTGTTCCATTCCACTCAGAAAGCCCAGTAATATGAGTGAGCAAGACAGCAACTCTTGTGTTGGCGCTGAAGGCTGAAAATAAGTAAGTCTGGAAACAGCCGTGAATACGGGTAAGCTTTACTTCCTTGACATTTGATTACCCAAAATGCCTCCCCAGCACGTGCATTCTATAATAGCCTCTCCTTTGTACAAACATTTCAAATTAACCATAAATATTAATTCTGGAAAATGTTTAGAAAACATATCTAGTCTTTTCTAACCATTTTGCAGATGAAGAATCTGAAATGCAGGAGCTGACTTTGCCAAGGAAAAATCAAGATTAAGTCAAGATTAATGGGAAAGTCTAGATTAAAAACAAAGTTTCTTTCCTTCCTCCCTCCTTGCCTCCCTTCTACAATAATTAATTACCTGTCAAATCAATGTAGGATTCAAGAATACAGATTATTTTCCTCTCTCTCTAGCTCTCTCTCTCCCTCTCTCCCTCTGTGTGTGTGTGTGTGTGTGTGTCTGTGTTCCAAACAGGGTCCTTGCCACTGAAGATACTAAGTTGATCCTCTAGGAATTCACTATTACTGGAGAAACAAAATTGTAAGTAAATAATCACCCCAAAAAGCAGTTATAAGTGTCATGATAGTGATATTTTTAAGATAGAATATTCCTCCTTTGAGCCAAAGCAGCTTGTTGGTGCCTTCTGTTTCTTAGTCTACAGCTTGTTTCTTCCCCACAGATTGATTCTTATCGCCTTGTCAATTGCAAACCTCCTAGGAGACCAGAGTGGATGACATTGTAACCCAAAGCAGACTTTAGGGACCAGCCACTGTAGCTGCAACTATGACACTTTTCTTCCATTAACCCTGCCTGAGTACTAAAGATGGAACATTTTGGTTTACAATTCCCTAAACACCTCTTGAGTTCAGCATGCCTCAAGTAGGACCACATGTCAGAATTACACTTTTCCGAGCTTCAATGCCTTATACTCTGCTTAGTTCCAGGGCATTCAGGTTTCAAACCTGTTTTTAAAAGGTACTATTTCAAATATTCAGGAAATTCTATTTGATTGTTTTTTAACTCAGTGAAAGAGATTAACAGAAATATTAAGTGGTTTTCCACTTAAGAAGAAGCTAGTATAGAAGCTGGACTCTAATTAGTATAACTGGTGAGTACTCAACTTTTGTTTGGAAGAAGGCTTATCTGCCCACATCATCCAACATTTATATGTGCTACTGGTGTCCTTTTTTGCATTTAGTAAATGGTTTAGGCAAAGGGATTATTTATAAGTTTAACCAACATGTTCTTCCCTCCTCAAAATAACAAATCCATAATACTGAAAAGTATATAGAGATAAATTTTAGAAAGAGCAGGTATACACCAGGTTAGGCTAGTTCTTAGCCAATATTTTTACAGGAGTAATGGACACAGTAGCACAATAATGATCAATCAGAAAACTCATTACATGTACACAAAACATAATCAATATATATCCACCTGAGCCAGTCTTAACATCTGACTGTTGTGCACACTTGGACCAATCACTTCCATGAGGACTAAGATTCCATCAGGTTTCCATTATTGACATTTTAAAATCACACACTAGCTCTGGTTTCCTAAATACTCAACATACTAAAGGCTCATGCCACATCTAATAACAGTCGCTTAGACTCAGGAGTAAAATTTTCTGGTTTACATCATAAAAACTTTTCATGTCTGAGAGAAAGACAAACAAAAAGTATATTGCTGGTATTTCTGATTCTAATCTTTCTTTGCCATGTACTAGTCTTTTTATCATATTCTTGAGTGAAGCCAAGTTATTGTTGAAGTGGGTGAACATTTTAGAAGAGTTGTGTTAGGTAATATGCAAAAAAAATCCTCAATAAGTATTTCTTCTGAATCATTTAATCATTTATACAGAACATATTTTTCCTAATTACTTTGTCCCATTCACCATGCAACTTCTGAGAATGCCAAGGTGTGTAAGACTTGTCCTCTTTTTGGAGTCACTGGAGCCTCTTTTTTGCAGACACACAAGCAAATAATTAAATGTCATTGCCAGAATAACAGTATAGATGCAAACAACCTAACCTGACATCACAGAAGAAAAAATAAACAGCTGATATAAGGGAAGTCAAGAAAACATAATAGAAGAGGTGACATTTGAGGACTGAATAGGAGAGTATTTTAGGTGCATGTGCCAGGGAGAACAGGAAGAGGTAATGCAAAGTGGGGAGAGAATCCTAGTGGGTTTAATGATCCACCAGTTGCCCAATTTTAAGTGAAAAGGAGAGCAGGAGTGAAGGGACAGAGCTAAAATATCCCTGTTCCTGCATACTGGCACCTATTTCATATATACAGTTACTGTCCAGGTAAAAAAAATCCTTAAAAATTAAACTGTTACTACTTATGGTAAAGATGACTTCTTCCAAACTGAAAAAGATGTCCTGCTTTTCCTTCTCCTGCTCTCTGTAATACCTCATCCTTCTCCTTGCAGCCCCTCCCTCCCAACAGAAGCCCTCAAATCCCTTCTACAGTACTTGTTAGGCAGAAGGCTGGGTGATGAAAAGGTATTCAAACAGTGTAACAGATGCTAACTATTCCAAGCGTATCTACTGACTGAAGAGATCTGCATTATGAACTAAGTCAGTGCAAAAAAACAATGGTAAATAGCAGCAAAAACAAAGAAATAGGTCATTTAAATAAAGAAAAGGCCTTAACAGCGCCACCATGTATCCACTTCTCCTCAGTTGAAATTTACCCCAGAGGAACTAATACAAACTAATACGAAAATATTACTTTTATTGTGTAAAACAAATCCAGTGGAATGGAATGCTAATTCTGTATCTCCGACAGTCAAGCAGAAAAACAAGATATGCCTTCAACTGCAATACATCCAGTTTCTGCTGTACACACACTGTAAAATTCTGGAGATATAAAGATAAGATAGTCATTGCTTTCAAGGATGTAACAGTTCTTCAAAGGACACAAATAAGAAATTGCAGTGCAAACTGGTGAAGTGGACAAAGGATGGGTACACAAAATGTCATGCGAGGACAGAAAAAGGAAGGAATCAACTTACTGTATTTGGTTGATATTACATGGGGGAGGGAAGATAATTAAACAGGAAAACTTAAGAGGTTACATTCAAGCCAGAAGATTAATAAATGGAAGTGTTAAAAAAAAATAATAAATAAAATAAAACTGAGCTTAGCTTGCTTAAAAAAAAAAAAAAAAAAAAAAAAAAGAAAGGAAAAAAAAAAAAAAAAAAAAAAAAAAAATGGAAGTGTTGATGGGGGCTACAGATGACCTGGGAAATGAAGTGGCCTTTCAAGAGGAGGGAATAATGTACGATGCCTCAAGAATATGAAATAATGTGACCAGAGCAATTATTTCTGTATAGTAAAGGAAAAGAAGTATCAGTGAGGCCTGATGGAAAGAAGTTAAATTATAGGGGAGTAGTGATGGGAGTTTAAGCTGAAAAAATTGCATGGAGCCAGTTTGTAAAGAGCCTGCTTGCCACACTAAGAAAGTTACATCATATCAGACGCTTTAAATGATCAGATTTGCTTTTCAAGAAGAAAACTAGGGACAAGGTGAGACAAGGGATTTTAGTTAGAAAAACCTAGGAAGAAGTTATTTTAATAATTTGAGGTGGGAGATGCTGTAACCCAAATCAGGATTTATACTGACTGGGGTAACTTTTATAATTTAGTCATAAAAAAAACTAAAGAACACTTAATGATGATAAAGTGCTAAGCCTTCCTCCTAGCCTAAAGCACTTTTATTTTTAAGTAAAAGCAGTAAGGAGCTCCACAGGGATTTTGCTTTCAGAAATCCCCCAAATCCCAATATATTCTCAAGACCTTGAATACTGCCTGGCAAATATCAGGTGTTTAATACTATCTGGAGAATGAATGAAATAAAATTTTACTTTGCATCTGACTTAGATCAGTTTCCCTAGGAACTAGACTTTGAGGCAGAGATTGGAGTGCAAGGTGTTTGGGAAAGCAGTCTCAGGAACAACACTTGTTAGAGGATGAGAGAAGCAAGACTGGGTCAGATAAACCACAAAGAAGCCTCAGCCAACCCTAGAGGAAGCTCTGCATGGCTCCTCAGAGCTATCCTGTTCTTCTTGAATGCTACATCAACTGGTGTCGGATAAGGACCACTCCCTTGGCTAAGGGAAATTCCCACAGAGGGATTCAGCTCTGAACTCTTGTTAGCAGCCAACCTTCCCATCATCTAGAGAAATGAATGCCTCATTCTAAAGCAGGGGGTGGGTCTGTGCTGTACTACAGCTTCTACTACCTCCCAATATATAAAGGAGACAACAAATGATTGGCTCATATTGATGGCAGGAAGGGGACACAAGAAATCAAAATCCCAATTCTTCTAGTTTAGGTCCCAGGGCAAAACAGGGTGTTTGTAAAGCACCTGGGCTACAATCTGGTACTCACCACATTCTATTTGCACACTTTCCCTGCTCTCTAGGAATTAGTTTCCTAGTGTAGAAACTGAACATAATAGTAATGCTTGTCTCACAACAATTCCTGAGGATTAAGTAAGATAATATATTTCATGGTGCATGGCACATAGTAAACATTCACTAAATGATTAAATGTTAGTATTGTTTTGGAACCCTTGGATTACAAGAGTGATTTCCTCCCATATTTTTCCCAGTTAGTCTCCAATAAGTTATTTTGGGGAATTAAATTTTCCAAGTCTTAATTATCTGAAGTTCAAAACTCCTTGAGGTCAGGAATTTTCTTCTATACAGTCAAATCCCAAAGTCTTCCATAGAGTGAACGTGAAATAAATATAAATTAATGGTTACAGAGAAAGGGTTAATTCCCCTGATGAGCAGGACTCTCCTCTTCAATCATGTCACAGGAGTGAGAAGATATCGGAGCACTTCTCAGACCTCTGAGTTTAAAGAAGTTGCTTAATCTCTCAGAACTTAAACTTTTTTCACCAATAGTAGGCCTTTCCTCAAAAGGTTCATTTGAAGAGTACATGAAAGAACACCCAAAATAAAGGGCCACCTGACCTGTCAAGGGGCACTGGCTAATTAAGGGCCTCAGATTCCAAATGATAACTTCCTTTTTTATTCTTGGTCTCTGTTTAGTTTCCAAGAGACCTGGACACAGTTTGAGAAGTTAATTATTTTCATTGAGCTGTATGGGATTATACCCCCAGAGATTCAAAATATCATGAAATATCTTTACCTTATTATAAAGAGAAGGATTTTTTATAAGCTATGAATAAAAGTACATAAATATTTATGGAAATAATCTAAACAAAATTCAAGATAGAACCTCTGGGAAGGTTACAGAGGGGAGGAAAATACAGTTTAGGAGAGTTTGTGTTTGGGTTCTTTTTTTTAACTGAAATAATTGTGGCAAAAGTTAAATTTGGTAAAGCTGGGTTGTGGGTATAGGACTGTCAAATATATTATTTTTATTTTGTCTATATTTGAAATATTTCATAACTATAAAAACATAAATATGAAAAGAAGTCTGTTGGTTTAGAAACCTGAATGGCGCAACAGCTGGCAAATAACGGCAGAATTAAGGCAAAAACTTAAATAAAAATAAAGAGGAGGATTTTTTTTTTTTTTTTTTTTTTTTTTGCGGTACGCAGGCCTCCCACCGCCGCGGCCTCTCCTGCCGCAGAGCACAGGCCCCGGGCGCGCAGGCTCAGCGGCCATGGCCCACGGGCCCAGTCACTCCGCAGCACGCGGGACACGCGGGATCCTCCCGGACCAGGGCACGAACCCGTGCCCCCCACATCGGCAGGTGGACTCTCAACCACTGCGCCACCAAGGAAGCCCAAGAGGAGGATTTTTAATTCAAAGGATATAAAAATCGTGTACAATATATGAAAATAGCTGTATTGTATTATCTGTAGTTGGACTAAGGTGCCAGATTATTTATTGGTTTTGCCATGTCAACTTCCTTGGACCCTAACTTTGCACACTGCTATATAGTTATACTAATATTACTGCAGCCCTTGAGAGCAGGGATTATAGCATCAGACAGCCTACATTCCAAACCAACTTCTGGGACTTCCCTGGTGGCGGAGTGGTTAAGAATCCGCCTGCCAATGCAGGGGACACGGGTTCGAGCCCTGGTCTGGGAAGATCCCACATGTCTCGGAGCAATTAAGTCTGTGCGCAACAACTATTGAAGCCTGCATGCCTAGAGCCCACGCTCTGTAACAAGAAAAGCCACTGCAATGAGAAGCCCACACACTGCAACAAGAGTAGCCCCTGCTCGCACAACCAGAGAAAGCCCATGTGCAGCAATGAAGACCCAACGCAGCCAAAAATAAATAAATGTATTTAAAACAAAACTTGTTCTACCACTTTACTAGCTATGCAATGAATTAAGATTCTTAAACCTCCACTGCTTAATTTGCAAAGTGTGCATGAATTGCAGCATCTAACATAAGATTTTCTGATGACTAAATAAGATACTACATGTAAAGTACTTAGGGTAGTACCTGACATTTGATAACTCTTATCAATATAATCAGCCATCATTTTTGAACACTGCATTAGTTTGTTAGGGCTGCCATAATGAAGTACCACAAATTGGGTAGTTTAAACAACAGAAATGTTTCTTCTCACAGTTCTGCAGGATAGAAGGCGAAGATCAGGGTGTCAGCAGGTTTGGTACCTCCTGAGGCCTCTCTCCTTGGCATGTAGATGGCACCTTCTCACCGTGCCCTCACATGATCTTTTCTTTGCGTGTGTGCCTCCCTGCTGTCCCTTCCTCTTCTTAAAAGGACACCAATCATATCAGATTAGGGCCTCATCGTAATGGCCTCATTTTAAATTAATCACCTCTTTAAAGGCCTTCTCTCCAACTACAGGTACATTCTGAGGTACTGAGGGTTGGGGCTTCAACATATGAATTTGGGGCAATGGGACAATATTCACCTCATAACGACCGCTTACTATTTATTATCTATTATGTGTCAGGCACAATGCCAGAAACCACTTCCTTCTGAACTAGACCCAAATATGTTCTTAGCTTCACTTTTTTTTTTCAATTTTTATGTAAGTTTTATTTTTAAAAATCTTTTCAGGAGTCTAACCCTTATATAAAAGAAGGTGCATACAAATAATGCACAGGTAGAATCCTTTAGGTTTGACCCCAAAGGAATGTTCATCACTTTGCTGCACAGGTTAAGTGTGGAAGGCAAAAAACATTTTATACAAGATTTGGGAAGCAAAAATGAAGCATCAGCCGTGGTTTTTTTTACACTCAGAAGGCTGATGCTAAACACCAGGCATCACGGCAGCTCACACACGCTGCTATTTATCTGCTGGCTCAACCTGGTAGGTTGGTGAAGGAACTAAGTCAATAACTCTTCCAGCTCATCTTGTCCGATAGACCTCTTCTTTATCTGACTCTTGGGTCAGGTGTGTATTTGGTTTTCTGATGAAAGGCACCATGTTCTCTGACAGGTCACCCCCAGTGTTGGAGTTGGAGGCTTGGATTTCAGTCCATCCTCATGGGTTTCTGCTTGTACTTGCAGATTCCTGTTTGTTCTTGATCATTCCCCTTACCCGTTTCTCATTCATCTTTCCTTCCGAACTTCTTGCCCTGCCTCAGGCCCAGAACCAGAAACATGAGCAACAGCACCATAAAAAGTGTTTAGCCTTAGCTTTACTTCTTTTTACTCTTTTTTTTTTTTGCTGTACGCAGGCCTCTCACTGCTGCGGCCCCTCCCGCCGTGGAGCACAGGCTCCGGACGCACAGGCTCAGCGGCCACGGCCCACAGGCCCAGCCGCTCCGCGGCATGTGGGATCTTCCCAGACCATGAACCCGCGTCCTCTGCAACGGCAGGTGGACTCCCAACCACTGCACCACCAGGGAAGCCCTCTTTTTACTCTTTAAGTCAGCTCCTTTAGCAGTTTACCTACCCTTATTTTTTTTCCAAAATAGAAACAGGGTTTTTTCCTAATTATTTAATATACATAATGTATGCTCATTGTAAAATACTCACACAATACAAAAATGTGTAAAGATAAAAGGGAACCTACCCATAACCCCACTACAAAGAAATAACCACTGTTTCCAATTTTGTATATGGACTGACATTGTTTTCTTTTTCTATTTACACATAAACAAATTTGTTATTTTCCAACACAGGGATTATACTCTATCCCCAATTTTTCACTTAAAATATTTTAGACATTTTTTTCAGGTCAAGAAGCATAAATCTATATCACAACTACATAATATTTCTATTTAATATTTCATAATACTATATAATATTTTATGGTGACTGTTTTCCAACATTAACCTACTGACAAATTTTGTTGCTGTTATAAAAAAAAAGTTCAGTGAGCATCCTTGTTAAAGCATCTGTGCCCTGATCATTTCTTTCATATACTTTCTTAGATGAAAAACTTTCAAAAATCTTAGATTTGTTGATACATACTTCCTGATTTCCCTCCAGAAAGATGTTCCAATTATACTCCTTCTAAGTGCTAACAGCTTAATATAATTGCCAGGAAACCTGAGGATTTTGCATCAACCCTCTCCTGCCCCCCGCTTCCCCCAACTATAACCATCGTTTTGAGAAGCCCTGTAGTATTAATCAAACCAATATAACATGGCTCTTTCCCCTCAGAGTGAAAAGGCTTAAACAGATGATACAATTTGCAAGTAACACATGGAAACATATATCCAAGTGCTAAATTACATGTAGTACAGATGCTAAGCACCCTGGGAGGCTCAACTTATTTTCTTCTGCTTTTAATCCCCAAACAGGGTTGAACTGAAACCGATCCATGAGTTGTAATGTGTTCACTGTAATGTACTAAAGGAATACCTAATCTGGCTCAACTTTAGAGAAACTGATGCAAAAATAGCCCCCATCAACCACTCTCTACCTTCACTTGGTACCATGATTACCTTAACCACTAAACACCAGCCACATTGGTTTTCATTATGTTTCTCTAATATCAAGTTCATTCCTGACCAAAAGGCTTTCCACTTGCTCTCACTCAAATGCTCCTCCCCTGGGTCATCCCCCAACGGTTTCTTCTCACTATTCAGCTGTCAATGTCACTCATCTCACTCATGACGTCTTCAGAAAGGCCAATACATCATTCTTTCTTTTTTCATAGTATATACCATGGGCAAGAATTACCTTGCTTATTTTGTACTCGTTTCGTATCGGCCTTTACATACTAGAATGTAAGGTCAGTGGAGGCAGTAATCTTGGCTGTTTCATCCATCACTGAATAGAATCCTATACTTCTTATCTAATATATACCATATTTCTTAGACTTTAAGAGTTGGGTTTTTTTCACATTTTAACATCAAGGTGTGTGTTACACTTAGTGTCATTGAGACTGCAATCAGATATAATTGGCATTGCCTGGACATGCTCAAACTTGGTCATATCAGCTCATGTTGTTATTTCTTCATTAGAGTTTGTATACTGTTGAAACTACATGTGTGAAGTTTAACTGCCATGTAAAATATCTTTGAAAATTATGTTATAATTTAGCATTGAATTGAATACACAGTCACAGAAACACAGTACCAGAAACAGAGTATATGTCTGATGTTAGTGAAACAAATAATCATAGCAAGAGATGTAATCATATTTTCCTTCCAAACAGAAAGAAATGCATTATTGGGCCTATGAAATGAAGATTTATCCAAGAAGTTTAAGCTGTGTTACACTTTGTTACTAAGACACATGCAAAACTGGTGTCCATGCCAAGCAAAAGATTTAAAACTCATAAACATTTACACACCTAATAATAGAGCTTCAAAATACATGAAGCAAAAATAAATGTTAAAACTTCAAGTAAAAGTAGAAAAATCCACAACTACAATCAGATATAATTAACAGAACAAGTAGACAGAATATTAGTAAAGATATATATGTCTTGAAAACCACAAACAAATTTGACTTAATTGACATTTATAGAATATTCCTCCCAGTAGCAGCAGAATACAGTCTTTTCAAGTGCACATGGAATATTGCAAAGACAGCACATAATCTGGGCCATAAATTAAGTCTCAGTAAATGTAAAATAATTCAGGACATATGAAGTATAGTCTCTGTACATAATGAAATTAAAATAGAAATCAACAGAAATATCTCTACAAAATCCCAAAATATTTGGAAATGAAATAACAGCCTTACAAATAACCCATAAATCAAAGAAAAATTCACAGAAAAATTAGAAAGTTTTTCAGTTGAATAAACATAAAAGTACAGCATATTTTAAGGATGCTTCCAAAGCAGCAGTGGGGATGAAATTTATAGCACTGAACACCTATGTTTTTTTAAAAAGGAGGAGGAGGAAGAGAACAAGAAGGAGGATGGGGAGAAAGGTCTCAAATGACCTTAGCATCCATCTTGAGAAATGAGAAAAAGATCAAATTAAACCCAAAGTCAGCAAAAGAGACAAAATTATTAAGATTAAAGTGGAAGCCAGTGGGGCTTCCCTGGTGGCGCCGTGGTTGAGAATCTGCCTGCTAATGCAGGGGACACAATTTCAAGCCCTGGTCTGGGAAGATCCCACATGGCACGGAGCAACTAGACCCGTGAGCCACAACTACTGAGCCTGCGTGTCTGGAGCCTGTGCTCCGGAACAACAGAGGCCGCGATAGTGAGAGGCCCACGCACCGCGATGAAGAGTGGCCCCCGCTTGCTGCAACTAGACAAAGCCCTCGCACAGAAACGAAGACCCAACACAGCCAAAAATAAATATAAAAATAAATAAATAATTAAAAGATTACTATTAAAAAAAAAAAGTGAAATAGAAAAACAACAGAGAACATCAACAAAACCAAAACTGGGCTGTTTGGGAAAACCAAAAATACTGATAAACCTCTACCAAGATTTTTCACGAAAAGAGAGAACAAATTACCTATATCAGGAATGAGAGAAGTAAAATCACTACAGATTCTAAAGATAATGAAATATTATGAATAATTTTATATCAATAAATTAACAACTTAGATGAAATGGAAAATTTTCTTGAAAGACACAAAATACCACTCACTTGAGAAGAAATAACCCGAATAGTCCAGATCTATTAAATAAATTGTATCTGCAGTTAAAAGCTTTTCCACACACACACACACAAAAGAAAAAAAAAGAAAAAAAAATTCCAGGCCCAGATAGCTTCACTGGTGAAATCTGACAAATATTTAACAAAGAAATAATACCAATTCTACACAACTCTTGCAGAAATTTGAAAATGAGGAAATACTTCCTAAACCATTACACAAGACTAGCATTATTCTAATACAAAAATAAAAGATATTACAAGAAAACTATATGCCAGTAACTTCCATGATCATGAATACAAAAATTCTAAGCAAAATTTTAGCAAAATAATTCCAACATTTTCAAGGATAATACATCATGACCAACTTGAGTTTAATCCCAAAAAGGCACAGTTGGCTCAACATTCAAAAATCTATGTTATTCACATTAACACACTAAAAAAAAAACCTATATGATCGTCTCAGTAGATACAGAAAATACATTTAACAAAATTCAACATTAATTCCTGATTTAAAAAAAAACAAAACTCTCAGCAAACTACAAACAGAAAAGAACTTTCTCAATGCAATAAAAGCAGTCTACCTAAAATGTACAGCTACCATCAAAAATAGTGGTAAGAGGGCTTCCCTGGCGGTGCAGTGGTTGGGAGTCCGCCTGCCGATGCACGGGACGCGGGTTCGTGCCCCGGTCTGGGGGGATCCCGCATGCCGCGGAGCGGCTGGGCCCGTGAGCCATGGCCGCTGGGCCTGCGCGTCTGGAGCCTGTGCTCCGTGGCGGGAGAGGCCACAGCAGTGAGAGGCCCACATACCAAATAAATAAATAAATAAATAAAAATAATGGTAAGAGGGCTTCCCTGGTGGCGCAGGGGTTGAGAATCCGCCTGCCAATGCAGGGGACACAGGTTCGAGCCCTGGTCCAGGAAGATCCCACATGCCATGGAGAGCCACAACTACTGAGCCTGCGCTCTAGAGCCCCGCGTGCCACAGCTACTGAAGCCTGCATGCCTAGACCCGTGCTCTGCAACAAGAGAAGCCACGACAATGAGAAGCCCGTGCACTGCAATTCACTGCAACTAGAGAAAGCCCACATGCAGCAAAGACCCAACGCAGCCTAAAATAAATAAATTTTTTAAAAACAAATTTTGTAAATAATAATAATAATGGTAAGAGACTGAATATCTTCCCCCTAAGAACAGGAACAAGACAAGGATGTCCATTCTCATCAGTTCTAGTCAGCACTGTACTAGAGACTCTGGTCAGGGCAATAAGGCAAGGAAAACAAACAAAGAGTATCCAGTTTGGAACAAAAGAAGTAAAACGGTCTTTATTCACAGAAGACACGGTTGTCTATGTAAAAAACATAGACGTCACGATGGAACGTGCAATAAAGCAACTAGACCTGGTACGTGGATTTAGAAAGGTTGCCGGATACAATATCAACACACAAAAATCAATTATATTTCAATTTACCAGCAACAAACTATTGAAAGTTAAAATTTTTTAATGTATCATTTTCAACAGCATCAAAAATATTGAATTTATTAGGGACCAATTGGATAAAGTATGTGCAAGATGTGAACACAGAAAACTACAAAACACTGTTGAGAGAAACTGAAGACCTAAATAAATGAAGTGATAAACCGTGATTATGACTCAGAAGACTCAAAATCATTAAAATATCAATTCTCCCCAAACCAATCACATAAAATCACAATCAAAATCCAAACACACCTTTTTTTGTAGAAATTGACAATCTGATTCTAACACTTATATGGAAATACAAAGGACCAAGGATATCCAAAACAACTTTGAAAAAGAAGGAAAAAGTTGGAGGATTAGCATTATTATTACAAAAGCTACGGCAGTCAAGAGTGAGCTATTGCCAAAAAAAATTAACAAATAGATCAACCTAACAGAATAACGAATTCAGAAATCAGATTCAAACATATATAAACAACTGGTTTTCAACAAAGGCACAAAGACAATTCAGCAGAGAAAGAATAATCTTTTAAACAGATGGTGGTGCAACAACTGGATATCCATATGCAAAAGCAGAAAAAACTTATCTGATATATCTTCATATCACATAGAAAAATTAACTCAAAGTGGGTCATAGACCCATTGTAAAAACTGCAAATTATAAATTTCTAGAATAAATCATGGCAGAAAACTTTTGTAATTTGAATTAGGGGGAAATTTCTAAGATATGACATCAAAATAATGGTCCATAAAAAAAATGATATATTGGACTTTGTACTAGTCAGCATTCTCCAGAGAAACAGAGCCAATAAGATGTATAGAGAGAGAGAGAGAAGAAACTTACTGTAAGGAACTGGCTCATGCAATTATGGAGGCTAAGAAGTCTCAAGATCTGCAGTCAGCAAGCTGGAGACACAGGATGTGTACTTCTAGTCCAAGTCCAAAGGCCTGAGAACCAAGAGGGCTGATGGTGTAAGTTCCAGTCCAAAAGCCAACAGGCTTGAGAGTAAAGAAGAGCCAACGTTTCTGTTTGAGTCCAACACCAGAAAAGACTGAAGTCCCAGCTCAAAGCAGTCAGGCAGGAGTTTCCTCTTATTAGAGCAGGAGATGGGCTTTTTTGTTCTACTCAGGCTTTCAATTGATCGGATGAGGGCCATCCAAATTAGGGAGGGCAATCTGCTTTACTTAATCTACTGATTCAAATGTTAATCTCATCTAAAAATAACCTCACACAGGACCTCCCTGGCGGTACAGTGGTTAAGACTCTGTGTTTCCACTGCAACGGGCACAGTTCGATCCCTGGTTGGGAAACTAAGATCCCGCACGCTATGCGGTGCGGTGAAAAACAAAAAAAGAAAAAATCCTCACAGACACACCCCTAATAATGTGGGTCCAAATATTTGGGCACCCCATGGTCTAGTAAAGATGACCTATCAAATTAACTATCACAGACCTCATCAAAATTTTAAACTACTCCTCCTTGAAAGACGCTCTTAAGACAATGAAAAGACAAGCAAAAGACTGAGAGAAAACATTTGCAAAGCATATACCTGGTAAGGGACTCTTATTCGGAATATATTAAGAACTCTCAAAATTCAACAATAAGAAACCAAACAATCCAGTTTTCAAAAATGAGCAAAAGATTTGAACATACGGTTCAAGAGAGAAGATGTATGAATGGCAAATAAGTATATTCAACAACATTAGTCATTAGGAAAATGCAAATTAAAACCACAACAAATCTATTTAAATGGTAAAATTTTTTTTTTAATGACCATACCAAGTATTGGCAAAGATGTGGAGGAACTAGAACTTTCAAACATTGCTAATGGGAAAGTAAAATGGTAGAATTGCTTTCGAAAATGTTGGGTATTTTCTTTAAAAAGTTAAACCTACCATATGATCTAACCATTCCTCTCCTAGTTATTTTTTAAATACATTTATTTATTTATTTTTGGCTGCATTGGGTCTTTGTTGCTGCACGCAGGCTTTCTCTAGTTGCGGCGAGTGGGGGCTACTCTTCGTTGTGGTGTGTGGGTTTCTCATTGCGGGGGCTTCTCTTGTTGTGGAGCACGGGCTCTAGGCATGCAGGCTTCAGTAGTTGTGGCTCGCGGGCTCTAGAGTGCAGGCTCAGTAGTTGTGGTGCATAGGTTTAGCTGCTCCGCAGCATGTGGGATCTTCCCAGACCAGGGCTCGAACCCATGTCCCCTGTATTGGCAGGCGGATTCTTAACCACTGCTCCACCAGGGGAGCCCCTCTCCTAGTTATTTACCTAAGAGAAAGAAAGCATATGTCCATACAATGAGTTGTGCACAAATATTCATAACAGAAATATTTGTAATGTCAAAACTTGGAAACAACCCAAAGGTCCATCAATGGGGTAAATGAATGAATAAATTGGTGTATCATAGAAAGGAATACTACTCAGCAACAGAAAGAAATAAATTATTAATAAACACTACAAACATCAATGAATCTCAAAATAACTAAGGTGAATGAAAGAAGCCAGATCAAAATAGAAATTATTATGTACTACAATGAATGTAAAATTATAGAAAATATTAAAATAATCCATATCGATAGAAAGCAGATCAGTGGTGGCCTAAAGACATGGCTGGAAGGAAGGGGAGGCTTGTGCCAGCTTGGGAGATGGGGATTACAAAGGGGCATGAGGAAACTTTTGGGGGATAATGGATGTGATCATGATCTTCACTGTGGTGACGATTTCCTGGGTGTAGCATACATTAAAACTTATGCACCTCAGGTATGTGTAGTTTATTATATTTATTTATACTTCAATAAAGCTACTACCAAAAAAAGCCTGCATCCCTAACATGACAATTTTTAAAAGAGAGCAAATAAGAACAGAAAGGAAAGTATAGGTTAGTTCCCCCATATTATATATAAAAATATTTTAAAAAAAAAAAAATATTTTTTAATGAGGAAAAATAACGCTTACCTATAAAGATGCAAATAATATCTTATACAAAATACTCCCCCTATATCATTGTCCTATGATACAAATTTCTCTATTTAAAATTAAAGATCCTGTTCATAAGTTAGTAAAAGAGAGTTTCTAATTTCTGATTTTGTAAATTAAAATATTTTTTGAATTATAAAATTAAAATCACATGAAATATATATTTTATAAAAAGTAAAGAATAAGAAATTATATATAAAGCTACCTAAATATGTTTATCAGTGAACTTTTTCAAATAATTAACACAAAGTCATGTCAATTTTATGTAAAATATATAAATTTTAAAAGGAGAAAAATAATAATATATAAATCTATATCCCCAAAGCAACTATTCTTTGTTTAAAAAAAAAACCAGAAAGATATCTAAATGTATTTAAACAGATGATTGAAATCATAAGCACTATACAGTTTTGTGTTAGGATTTTTTTCTTAATATTGAATCAAAGTCATGGGGATGTAATGCACAGCATGGTTATTATAGCTAACACTATATCAAATATTATGTGTGGTGATGGATGCTAACTATACTTCCTATGGTGATCATTTCACAATACATACAAATATCAAATTATTATGCTGAACACCTGAAACTAATATAATGTTATATTTCAATCTCAATTTTTTAAAAAACTGAGTCAAGTATTTTCTCAATCACAGTATAACCTCTACAATAAATTCGTTTAACTTTGGATGGTTTTAGTAAATCCTAGGTGTGTGTCTATTGTTCTTTGACCTCTTTAAAGCTTTGACTGCTCTTTTATATAATAGTAAGTATTGAAAAGATACAGGCATGATCTTAATTTCACATTCTGTATGCCCCTCACCATTCAGTAGGACTAAAGAAAGTTTCCAGTATTTTCTCTGCAATCTGAAGTCTTTGGTGGTTTAAATAGTTGTAGGTCAGCTCAGCAACTTGTCTATAAAATACGAAATAGAATATGTCCAAATGCTGTTATTTTTCAGGACTATTAAGTTCCAATGTTATTAAACTCAAACTTGAACTAGCCCTGTAGGGTGAAGTGCAAAAAATACACTCATAAATTCTCTGTGAATTCAGTAGCATTCTCTTGGACAGTCTGCATACTTCTTCAATATTCTCAACAGGCTTGTTCCTGCTTTGGATTTTTCCAATATATGTATACTTACTTATAAACTTTATGTATATGCAAGTCTACTCATATAATATACATTTTAAATACCAGAAAAAAAGATATTTTTAAAACATGAAATAAGGATGAAATCGGCCATGTTTTTTAAAACAAGTAACCTTGTTATTCTCACTAAAAATGTATCACTGTGATTCAAAGGTCTGGCTCTTAGCTGAACTTATTTCAACACTGGGTTTTAGTCACCAGTATAACTAAACTAGCTACCTCTCACAACACAGAGAATTCTAAAAGGGGAAGAAAATGCATCATCAGCTTGCTAAATAAGTCATGATGTCCATTTACTAATCACATAGGGTTCACTTCATGTCTCGGATGTATCATTTTTAAATACCTTGCTAAGGGGATGATTTCATACAAGCTTTAGTCAATATCTCAAGGCAAAATAAACAGAATGTGGTATATTAATAATCGTACCTGTTAATCATATACCAAGTAGTTTCCTAGAAAATTTCTTTCTTTTTTTTTCAGTTTACTTCTTCTTTGACTTGATTAGCTTATTGTTTTTGACCTCACTGTGTACTCCAACAGGCTTGTACTGGAGGCAGAAGGAATGTGGCTCTATCATTTTCTAGTGTTTGCTTTTTTCTCGCATTATTGATATAACTTAAAATTCATGATTTCTTTGCAGTAATCACTTTTAACAGCTTTACTGAGGTATAATTGACATACGGTAAATTGCACATATTTAAAAGTGTACAATTTGATTAGTTTTAACATATGTATACACTTGGGAAACCATCATCACACTGTCTTGATTATGCAACTTTATATTAAGTCTTGAAATCAGGTAGGATAAGTCCTGCAACTTTATTCTTTCTCAAAAAAGTTTTGGCTATGCTGAGTCCTTTGCATTTCCATGTGAATTTTAGAATCAGTTTGTCTATTTTGACACACAAAGACTGCTGAGCGTTTTGGCTGGGACTGCATTGGATCTATTAGATAAACTGGGGATAATTTACATCTTAATTTTGAGTCTTCTTTACCAGATTTCTGTCTATTCTCCTATCAAGTATTAAGAGAGATGTATTCAAATCTATAACTAAGGGACTTCCCTGGTGGTGCAGTGGTTAAGAATCCGCCTGCCAATGCAGGGGACACGGGTTCTATCCCTGGTCCAGGAAGATCCCACATGCCACAGAGCAACTAAGCCCGTGTGCCACAACTACTGAGGCCCGCGCACCTAGAGCCTGTGCTCTGCAACAAGAGAAGCCACTTCAATGAGAAGCCTGCGCACCACAAGGAAGAGCAGCCCCCGCTTGCCACAACTAGAGAAAGCCCGTGCACAGCAATGAAGACCCAAAGCAGCAAAAAATACATTTATTTTTTAAAAATCTATAACTAAAATTGTGGATTTGTCTATTAGTTGCAATTCTATCAGTTTGTAGTGACATGTATTCTGAAAATATGTTATTAGGTGCATAAACATTTAGAATTATTCTGTCCTCTTGATAAACTGACCCCTTTATCATTATGAAATCACCTTTTACCCTGGTAAAGTCTTTTCTCTGAAATTTACTTTGTCTGATATTAAAATAGTCACTCCAGATTTCTTTTAATCAATGTTACAATGGTATATGTTTCCATTCTTTTACTTTTAACCTATTTGTTGCTTGAGATATTTACATCTAATGCTATTATTCATATGATTCATTTTCAGTCTTACTACTTGTTTTCTATTAGTCCTATCTTTTATGTTCCTTTTTTTCTGCCTTCTTTTGTAAAAATTATTTTTATTAATCTATTTTATCCCCTTTACTGTTTTATTAGCCATAATTTTGTTTTGTTATTTTAGTGGGTTTTTTTTTATTGCTTTGAGGTTTATGGTATTCATCTTTATTACAGTTTACCTGCAAGTGATATTATACTCTCTATATAGTATAATATTCTTACAATAGTATACTTTCATTTCTTCACTTCCCCTTTTATACTATTGTTACCATATTTTTATACTTTTACATGTATATTATAAACCCATACACAGTCCAACTCATTCCTTCCCCAGGGAGAAGCTGGGATCTGGGGTTTTTAGCTGCTTGCTCCGTGTGGAGCCTGAGGGAGGGGCTATGGTGACTGCTTGCTGCTACTTCAAACCACCATTTTTGTTCCCACTGGCCCCCAGGGCACCAAGAATATGCCAGGTCCCATGAATGCTCCAAGAGCACAGATGAGATAGAAGCCAGTACCTTGGGCAGCCCCCCAGAAAGCTGGATTGTTGGACACATCGTCCAACTCTTTCTCTCTCCACAAAGAAGTGGGTGCTAGGGGTTTCCTTCTGATTGTATGGTGCTGTGCCAGGGGTAGGGATTATGGTTAGAGGATTCTCAGCTTTTCCTACTGGCTTCAAAGTGGCTGGATTTGCACTCACCCAGGGTGCAGGAGCCTCTCGATTTGTTTCTGGATTTCTCATAAGGGGGTTTGTCCATTTACTGTTGTTGAATCAATGTGTTCATGGGGGAAAGGAGGGTCCAGGGATTCCAATTCCACCAACTTGCTGATGTCACCCCTCCTTTTCTCTTAAATGGTAATGTGACTCTTTGGGTGATCGTCAAAAAATGTACAGAAAACATTATGAACTGAGTTAAATGCTATGAAGCAATACAGTGAACCACTTAGAGCATTTAACCAAGGAAACTGTTGACTGTATGAGAAGGAAACACTTTCTTGAGAAAGTTAATAGATAAGTAGTGGAAAACTTCTCCAAGTAAAAGAAGTGTCCCTTTATAGCAGGGGTCCCCAAGCCCCGCGGTACAGGTCTGTAGCCTGTTAGGAACTGGGTCACACATAGGAGGTGAGCAGTGGTCAAGTGAGCGAAGCTTCATCTGCTGCTTGCTCCCCATCGCTCACATGCCGCCTGAACCATCGCTCGCATTCCATCCTGAACCATCCCCACCCCCGGCACCTGCCCATGGAAAAATTGTCTTCCACGAAACCAGCCCCCAATGCCAAAAAGGTAGGGCACCGCTGCTTTATAGGACCTATAACAAGAAGAAGTGTGGAGCACTGGAACAAGAGCAAGTTTGAGGCCAGGGAGGTGGCAGGGGTCTGATCATGCAGTTTGAAAACCTTAATAAGTCATTTTAGACTTTATTCTGAGAGCAATCAGAAACCACTAAATGACTTTAAGCAGAAAACAACACAATAAGATATGTGTTTTTTTGTTTGTTTGTTTTCGGTACGCGGGCCTCTCACTGCTGTGGCCTCTCCCGTTGCAGAGCACAGGCCCCGGACGCACAGGCTCAGTGGCCATAGCTCATGGGCCCAGCCGCTCCTCGGCCTGTGGGATCTTCCCGGACCGGGGCACGAACCCGTGTCCCCTGCATCGGCAGGCGGACTCTCAACCACTGTGCTACCAAGGAATCCCCAAGATATGTGTTTTGAAGAGACTTTTTTTTTTTCAATTCCTTCCAGAAAATCAAAAAGAAAGGGAAGAAGTGGTATGAAAATCTAGTTGTCCTTGACCTAGATTAGTATATGGGAAAGATTCTCAAACAAATATGGGAAGGGAGAAGAAAGAATGCACCAAGTATCAGTCCACAGAATACATAGGGTTGGGAGGTCCTCACCATGGAAGGGTAAGGGAGAAAATCAACATGAGGAAGTATTGTATGCGGTTAAAAGTGCCCTAGACTGTAGGGCACAACAGACTTGAATTCAATTCCTGACTTGGCCACTTACTAGTCATGAAATTCTAGACAATTATCCCCATTCTACAGATTAAGAAGCTTAAACTCAAAGAGGCTAATCCTACCTACCTCATACAGTTGTAGCATGACATGTAAACCTCTCAGTATAATGATAGCCCCATAATAAGTGCACAAAAAAAATGTTAACTCTTAGGCGTGGTGGTATTGTAAAACTAAACTGACTTAAAAAGATTAAGTGATGTATGTTCTAGGTCACACAGCTGGTAGCTATAAAATTGTTTTTAAAAAAATTACCTTTTCAATTCACATAGATTATTCAGCATAAGAATTATACTGACAGGCTGGCAAAAAATGCCAATTTCCCACTCTGATACCAACTTTAAAAACTGTCATTTAAAAAAAAACGTTATTTTATTCAACAAGATTTTAAATGGTTGTGTTCTATTCCTGGATTTCCTAGCAAAACAGATTTATTTCATACACAAATGTTAATTTCTGTGGTATTATATGACTGTAAAAGTCTAGATCAAAGGTTATGCTAAGAAACATACTGTAGACTACAATATTATAAAGTCAAAATATTGTTATAATGTGTTTTATTATCTATTGTTATTTTGCTTTCATTCTTTGACTTGAGTTGGTAAGGGCTGTATTGTTATTCAAAATAATACATATTTGCAACGTTAAATAGGAAACATGGAGATTACACATACATAACATCCTTAAGATATCACTTATATGTGGAATCTAAAAATAAAATGATACAAATGAACTTATTTACAAAACAGAAACAGGCTCACAGACCTCGAAAACAAACTTATGGTTACCAAAGGGGATAGCAGAGGGTAGGGGGAGATAAATGAGGAGTTTGGGATTAACAAACAACAAATTAACAAATTAACACTACTATTATATAAAATAGATAATCAACAAGGACCCACTGTATAGCACAGGGAACTCAATATCCTGTAATAACCTATACGGGAAAAGAATCTGAAAAAGAATGGATATATGTATATGTACAGCTGAGTCACTTTGCTGTACACCTGAAACTAACACAACATTGTAAATCAACTATACTCCAATATAAAATAAAAATTCACACACAAAAATAAACTCAAAATGGATTAGAGACCTAAATGTAAGACCAGACACTATAAAACTCTTAGAGGAAAACATAGGAAGAACCCTCTGACATAAATCACAGCAAGATCTTTTTTGATCCACCTCTTAGAGTAATGGAAATAAAAACAAAAATAAACAAATGGGACATAATGAAACTTCAAAGCTTTTGCACAGCAAAGGAAACCATAAACAAGACGAAAAGACAACCCTGAGAATGGGGGAAAATATTTGCAAACCAATCAAGGGACAAAGGATTAATCTCCAAAATATACAAACAGCTCATGCAGCTCAATATTAAAGAAACAAACAACCCAATCCGAAAATGGGCAGAAGACCTAAACAGACATTTCTCCAAAGAAGACATACAGAAGGCCACGAAGCACATGAAAAGAGACACCAAGTGGGGAAAGCGGTGGGGGGGGCGGTGATGAATTGGGCAATTGGGATTGACATGTATACACTGATGTGTATAAAGTGGACGACTAATAAGAACCCGCTGTATAAAAAAATAAATATATATATAATTAAATTTTAAAATATCCTTAAAAAGCATATGCATGTTTAATTGACCTACTAAGTGCACATTACAATTCTTTCTACTAACATGCTGCCCATCATTGAATAGACCTTCAATGGAAGATTTGGGGGGAATAGCAGTTTCAGGCGGTGATGCTCCCAAATTTCAATCTATCTCATCTCTATACAGTATGTCAATTTCCTTGGAGATATTCCAGAAGTTGAAAACTATGAAAAAATGTTTAGAATTAAAATGACTGTCATCTCTGATTAAAATCCCAGTAGATGTGCCTTTTAGGGAGAAAACTTTTTTGAGTGCAGTTATAATTGGACATGTTTTAAGTTTCTTAATAATTTACATTTCTTATGCTTGAACCAATGTAATGACAAAACTGAATGACAGCTAAACAGCTCCCTTTTATTTGAGTGTAAGGATCAAATTCCATGAGAATGAACAGGGCCCACCTAGTGCCCTGTGTTTCTACTTCAATTCATTTTGCTGCCTCTTTAGACAAAACACATAAAGCCAAAAATTCACCCTGTTTGTAATCAACAGCTCAGTCTCTAATACCGTCACAGTTTTCTCTGCAAATGTTGCCTGGGTACTTGAAAAATCATCTTAAAATATATTTCTTCAAGTGGCAAGCGTAATTGGTGTAACATAAATTAGTCCGACTAATATTCAGACTGATGTTTATTTTGATCTCGTTCAGGCAGTCATCACACTCTTATGTGTAACACGGATATGGAAAAAGAGCTGATTAGTGGTAATGGGAGATCTAACTTTCAAAGTTCAGTGCCGACCCCGACCCTTGAATTTTTCTTTTAGTTCGAAAAAGTGAGTTCAGCTCTTTGAGTCAAGGTTAAGTAAATGAGGTTATTATTTGGACCAGGTGTGGTCTAGGGAAGTTTTCAGTTGATATTTTATGAATCCCTGACCAAGGTCATGTTGATAATAAGAGCTATGTCCCTACAATGGGGGTAATATAGGCCTATGCAAAGGTGAACCTATCCTTAAAGATTTTTGGAAGCGAGTATGGGAGATACAAGTATATTAAAATGGATATGTCTCAAGGTGGTTTCTGAATTGTACAGGTAATTTTTTTCTTTTAATGTTCTTTATTGCCTCAGAATTAAACATGCTCCTCAACTGTTCTATGCAAAGCCCTTCTCTTGTTTTACTTTATTTTTATTTTCCCTTTTATCTTCAGTGCCCATTTTCTTTCTCCTCCCTACCCACAGTCTTGGCTATATATGTAACTTTGTAAAACATATGTTATTTGATGTGTCTTTGTGTTTTCAGCTTATGTAAAGGATGCTTAATCTCCTTAATTTATAATTTAAAACTATGTATTTAAAATCTATCTCCAAGTTTTACTATATGTATTCCATTCACTGATTGTGATATTTTACTTATTTTACCAGAAATAGACATATAGGTTACCTCAGATTTTTCACTGTCACAAGTCCTCTGAAACCCAATTAAAATCTAAAAAAGATCAACAGAAAAACCATGTTAGCAGGACTTGGAGAAGGGACAGTATGCCAATGTTGGGCATACACCCTTTATAGACCTTTGTGACATTTTCAATGGGGTAGATTCCTAGTCCATAGATCATGTCCTTCTTAATTTCATTACTAACTTCCAAACTGCTCTCCAAAATTACTTTATCATCTTTTAGTATCTCTGCCAGCAATGCAAGATTTGTGTTTGTCCACATCTTCATCAAAGTTTGGTATTTTCTGACTTGTTTTTTCAACAATAATAAGTGAAACTATAATAGGTGAAATAGTATCTCATTGTTTTAATTTGCCTTTTTTCCCATTATCATAAGCTTGTGTATCTTTTCTTATACTTGTTTATCATTATAATAGGATAAGCTAGGCCATGCTGAAACATCAGTGGCAAAATTCAACAAACTTCTACCTTTTATGTTGGGCAAGGCTCAAGGGCAACTCTCCTCGTAGTTGCTATAGGCAGCTCCCATCTCATGACTCACTACCTCAGCTGATAGCCTCCAACGCTGCCACTGACCCGGAGAGAGGATGCAGGAGGCATCCCAGATCTTTCCCACCTTAGCGCAGAGGTGGCTTTGTCACTCAGAGACTGTAGGCCAGAACAAGTTATATAACTCCAAGGATGCCTAAGGAAATACAGAGGACTGGATGTACTGTCTGCCACAGTGATTTAACTTTCCAACAAGTCTGTGTGCTTTGGGTTGTTACAATACTTTTTATGCCTTTATAAGAAAGAAAAAAAGCACATAAGCAATGATCAAGAAATCAATTTTGTATGTCACTGCCAGATGTAATCATGTCAGTCATCTGTTCACAAGCTTTCAATGGAGCCCCACTGCCTAAGAGGCTAAATAAACTTCTTGGCCTAGGCTTCTCTCCAGTAATAGCAGATCAAATTTAGGATGACCATTCAATCCCATAAATGTTTGATCAGTTTTTATTCAATCTTTGTGTAAATTGGAAGATAGTGATGGTCCCTTAAGAATTGGTATAGAACTGAATGAAATTTAATAAGGTGCTTGACAGTTACGTGATTGTGATTTGTAGAGCTTTCATTTTATAACCTTGAGCAATACTGACCTCAGAGAAGACTAGACAGAATGAGGGACAAAACGAATGAATACATTATTCTTCTTTGGTCTAATATTCCTACTTGCTAACTGCCCCAATAAAGTCTAAATTAATTTCTGAATAAAACTTTCACCAATTTTCTTTTGAGAAAGTTGATTCATTGCCAATACATTTCATATACAATATGCAAGAACAGATGACGGGTAAATGGATTTTACAATGAGCACACTGACAGATACTATGAAGGTATAGAAATGAACAAAAAGTAAGTGTCACTGGGTGATTCTCAAAGGACAGCCTCGGGGATTTGGGAGGTCCCTTTAACATACCTGGGTTTACTTTGAACCCCAAGAGATGGCCTTGATCCTCTCAAGCAGAAAGAACACATTTTGAAACTATGTTCTTCAATTATTTCAGTAGAGCAAATAGCTCTTAGGGTGAGCTGAAGTATCTGGAAGCTTGCAAGCCTGTTTTTTAAAAATTTACCTCTGCTAGATTTTGTGAAATGTCATTTCAATTATTTTTGCACAACAGCATTGGAGAAACAACATTTTCTCTGATTAGCTTGACACGTGGTAATTCGGGTAGAGCTTAACTTTATTTATCTTTGACTAGAACAAATTGTCTCTCTGCCCTTGTTTATACAAAATGCTGTTATTTTTGCTCCTTTCATTTGTATAATCTGTGGCTCGGTTTCATCTTAAACGCTTATAATTGGTACACTGAGGCAGGCTTTCACGGCATCAAACACATAGCTAAGAAAGCAAAATGATGTACAGAGGAAAGGTGGGGGAAGATTCAGCACAAACATAAGACTTTTTAACCAAAAGCCAAGGATAATTCTTTTTAATCCTCTGACAGAACAATGAAGTAGCAAGGAGTTTCCAACTTAAAAAAAAAAAAAAAAAAAAACAGGAAAAAGGGAAACTGAAGAGGAAGCATTTCCAATGTAACTTAGTTTCAATTCTACTTTACATTGAAGACTGTTTCCTTACTCTCAAATTTACATCTATAAGTTTAGATCAGGAAGACTCTAATAATTTCGTCTCGTCCTAACAGTCCTAACAGGAAAAGTTCACATGGGAAGTTATAAGGCCTCTTTAAAGAGTGCTGGCACATTAAATGCTGTTCAGAAATGGCAATTAGCCTTGAGAACATGTAAACACATACACTATTATGAATATGTGTAGCATATTCCCTAACTTATGCTACATTTAATTGGACAATTCTGGAGATCATAGAATCAGACAAAACCTAGAGTTTAAACGTTGTCTCAGAGGCTACTTCAACCCACAAAGCTTATTTATTTTCTCTCTCCAACACACTTTCTTTTGATTCTGTTGACTTAAATTTTATTCAATGTCAATTTGGCCTTTGTATTTAATATCCAGACAAATTATTTTCATATAAGGGCTCAGCACTGAACATAGAAAATAAACAGAAAAGGAAACTTATTGAGCACCTAAAACTGGCCACTCTTTTAAGCCTTTTATATGTATTAACTCTCACAATTATCACAATCTTCACAATTATCAAAATTTATACCTATTTCATTGAATAATTTTATATTTATATTTTTTGCTTTTACACATTATTTTTTATAAAATTAATAATGTTCCTCATAGAAATTGTGGAAAGATGTTCAGAGGAAACTACAAATCATTCATAATCTACAGTCTAGATATTATCACTATTAAGCTTCTATTCATTTTCCACATGGAAGTCTTAGTTTTTAATGTAATTGGAATAACACAGGTTATATAGTTTCTTGCACTTCAATTTTTACTGAAATTATATCATCAACATTTTCCTATGTCAGTATAAACTCTCCAACCATGACTTTGAAGGGCCCATTATGTTTCATCATTGAATGCACCATAATTAGTCTAACCTCTTTGATATTGCGGGGATTGGAGGGGGGCGTAATTTGCTTAGAATCTTACTTTCTATGAAACCAGGTTGCATCTACAATAGTAATACCATGAACTGCTGTGGCCACAGCCTCCCTCTGAGGTTACCGCTGTAACACATTTGAAATCTAAAGGTCAGCACAAAAAGTATGTTAGCAGGAGATGAAGAGCTAGGGATAGTTTGGAGAGATATTTAAGAGTCAGCAGGATATACTGTGCTCTGCTCTCTTATTTACTCCATTATTTCAGCCAAAATTTAAAAGGGTTAGGTTCAAGATATTTAGGCATTTGCACTGGGCTCCAGATCTTCCTGAAGCCTAGTCAAATTGTTCACACCTCAGCAAACTCCTAACATAAATTCTTCTTTTTTGGTTGTTTGGTTTTTTTTTAGTTAGTTTTTTAGTTAGATTGTTCTACAACTTGCAACCAAAAGAGGTCTAATACATATTTACTAATGAACAAACATATTTAGTGTCTATAACAAAAGTGGTAACAGTCCCACTCTCTTCTGAGCAGACCACACTGGGATTAAAATAAGTTAGTTCATTTAAAATGAATATTGAAAAAGTAGGGTCCCTCTACCCCAACAAGACAAGAGACAAGCACATGACAGTTCCCAACCCAGTTCCTACAAGGAATCGTAAAAATAAATGGGATAGTTAGCATAGTGAGAATTATCCATAAATGTTGAAATATTGTCTTATAAGAGGAGATAGATTTGCTCTGTGTGGGTGCATGCCTTAGAATTTAAACCAATGAAATATAATTTTGTTTAATAGAAGGAAGAACATTCCAAAAGAGTGGAATAAAAATGGACTGGGCTGCCTCAGGAAGTACTGAGTTCTCTGTAACTGGAATACATAGGTATATACTTAATAATCATTTGATGGATATGTTAAGAAGAGAAATCAAAATATTGGCTTCTTAAAAAACTGCTCGGGCTTCCTTGGTGGCGCAGTGGTTAAGAATCTGCTACCAACACAGGAAACACGGGTTCAAGCCCTGGTCCAGGAAGATCCCACATGCCGCAGAGCAACTAAGCCCGTGTGCCACAACTACTGAGCCTGCGCTCTAGAGCCCGCAAGCCACAACTACTGAGCCCGTGTGCCACAACTACTGAAGCCCGCAAGCCTAGAGCCCATGCTCCACAACAAGAGAAGCCACCGGCGATGAGAAGCCCGCGCACCGCAACGAAGAGTAGCCCCCCACCCGGCCGCAACTAGAGAAAGCCCATGCGCAGCAACGAAGACCCAACGCAGCCAAAAATAAAATTAATTAAAAAAAAAAAAAACTGCTCTAGGGACTTCCCTGGTGGTCCAGTAGGCTAAGACTCCACACTCCCAATACAGGGGGTCTAGGTTTGATCCCTGGTCAGGGAGCTAGATCCCACATATCACAACTAAGAGTTCGCATGCTGCAACTAAAGATTCCTCATGCCGCAACTAAAAAGATCCTGCATGCCATAGCTAAAGATCTCACGTGCCACAACTAAGACGTGGCACAGCCAAATAAATGAATGAATAATTTTTTTAAACTGCTCTATTATTGACATTCCAATTGACATACAAATTTGATGTTTGTTTTCTTTCCTTATTATACTATAGGTTATAATAACAAGAAGTTACCTTCTTAAAGCTTAAAATTTTTTTTTTTTACTTTTTTTCAGACTGACTTTTCTTTGAGGGTCCAGGACAAAAGTTTGGTAGGAATGTTACCTACTGGTGTGCCACCAAGATTATTTTTCCAAGAAAGTATGAGAAAGTGTCACTGAACACAAACTACAGTTTAGAGGGAAGGACGTCAGTATCCAGGGAAACAGTGTCAAGTCTGAGGGTGAGAAGAAGCAAGAAAAGTGAGAATTAATAACATGATCAGGAAACTTTGAGAAAAAGTCAGAAACCAGTGAAGGGAATGGGGCAAAGTAAGTGGGTCAGAAACAGCATAGTGAACTATGAGCAAGTGTTAGCTTCCATGGTGCTTTAAGCCAGGCATGGGTCTTAATGGAAGAGTGACGGCCTCGAAAAAGAGGAAACGTGTCTATGGAGACCCTAGGTTGGTTGTATTTTCCTCTCAAGCATTTACATAAAACTTTAAGAAATCTGATACATTAATAAAGACAGAATATGTGACAGAAGTTCAAAATGTTCAGGAAAAAAACAACTGAATTTCTTAAAATTTCAATGTAAGTGCAAACTTATAGAAATAAAAACCTGGATGAGAAAAAACAATCACACTGCAGAATTTGTCTTTTGTAATATTTAACTCTTGAGCTCTTAATAAGAGAATCTCTTGCTAGAAGACATTTCCTGCTTCTTTCAGTCAAATTGAACCCATACAACAGTCATGGGCTCATGACACGGAGGCAAAGAGCATGAGCTTTGCAAATATACAGGCATGAGGTCAAAATCCAGCTTTGCTTTTACTACATTACCTTGTGGAAAATGGCATGACTTCTCTTGCGTTTCAACTTTCCCATTTGTAAACTGAGAGTTGTTCTGAGGGTTAAATGAGAAAATATATTTGATGTGTCTAGCATAGTTCTTGGAAAATTGTAAGTGTACATTATAAGTGTAGCTATAGTCATGAGTTCTTTAAAGGTCTGATGCGTGTGTCTGTTCATTAATTAAAAGTTCACTGGGGCTTCCCTGGTGGCACAGTGGTTGAGAGTCTGCCTGCCGATGCAGGGGACACGGGTTCGTGCCCCGGTCCGGGAAGATCCCACATGCCGCGGAGCGGCTGGGCCCGTGAGCCATGGCCACTGAGCCTGCGCGTCCGGAGACTGTGCTCCGCAACGGGAGAGGCCACCGCAGTGAGAGGCCCGCATACCGCAAAAAAAAAAAAAAAGTTCACTGGCTCTCAAAGTTTGGCCTCATCTATTCAACCATCACCATTACAAAGGCTAGAGATTTTCACAAAATTCAAGCAAAAGATGAACTCAATGATGGCATCCAAATACGAAGCAACATCCCAAGTTAGAATTTGGAGCTGTGATGAACTTTTAATTCTGCCTTCTGAGGAGTAAAACCAAAATGGTCTTTGTTGTAAACAGATCTCTGTGTGTTGCAATGCTGCAGTGTGAAGTGAGTGGTGGTGGTGTCCTAGGGTTCACTGGTATAAACCAAGAGCCCAACAGAATTTGGGTTTCTCTGGACCAGCTGAGTTTCCCCTAAACCTATTACCTACAATTGAGTTAAAGAGCAGCCAAAATTTTTTAATTCAGATAATTTATTTTGATAAAATGTCTTCTAAATTCAGCTTCCCAGGGTTAAGACAGTCACTTTATCTAATTTACAACTGTTAGCCTGACAGCATACCAAAGATAAAGCAAGACTTGGCAGGTGACCAGGGAAATTGTGCACGTGCTGGGTCAATTTTCAAAAAATGTTTTCAAATTGCAGTGAATCCACGTTGTACTTCCTGGCATATAATGATTGCAATGGACTCATAAACAGGAAATTTGGGAGGGGAGAAAGATGGAAAATGTAGGATTTGAGAGAAAATTCTTAACCTTCCACAGAAGGGCGGGATGAAAGAGTAGGAGATGTAAAAGAGGCACTTCAGCCAGAGAAAGAAGTGCACAGCCAAAATCCGAGACCCTCAACCACCATATAATCTATAAATTACTAGAATGACAGTGGTGTAAATAAGTTGTTTAAATATCTAGTTCAATTTCTATATGACAGATAAGCAAAAGGAAGTCCCAAGAAGTAAAATGGCTCACTGCTTTCCAAAGTATATATCTTCTTGCACTACCAGAGACAGAACTATAGATTCCTCAATTTTATGCTATTTCCATGTTACATTTTAAAAGTGATATTACATCATGAAGACCATACCTTAGAAATGCACCTTCAGAAAAAAATATAGCATAGACAGAGAAGTAGCAGAAAGTAGAGTCTACTGGTTAAAGCATTAATACCAGCAACAAACCAACCTAGATCTGATTTAGTTTTAACATTGCTAGTTGTATGGTCTTGAGTAGTTTGCTTACTTTTTCTCAATGCTGCTTTGGTTTTATTTTTCTTGTTATTTCTAAAATATTTGTGTATTAGTTGGTTGGACGGTAAGGAGATATAAATACACCCATCTCATCCAGTTTTTGTTGTTATACTATTAAATTATATAACAAATGTAAGGTACTTAGCATAATCCCTGGCACATATGGGGTATTCTGTAAAAGGAAGGTCTTACTGTGATGGTCAGAGTTTTGAATATTATCTTGCTAATCAGACCGTTAGAGTTAACAGATCCACTTTACTCTGAGATAAACACTGAAAACTTCAACAATACAAGAAGGTAAAATCTGATTATATTCATCGATTAACTATAAAGGGCATCACATACATCAATACAATATATTCATTTTCATACACAGATGAGGTGCTGAAGCTGACTGAATCAACTTTTAGGTGAAGACTTGGTTTTATTTCTTTTAAAGTACATAAAAGCAAAGGTTTGAGAAACCAACTGAGGAAACATGCAGGAAAGTGATGGAGCAGAACATGACCCATCCAGTCTACCTGTCAAGAGAGATCTTAGTCACACTTGCTGATGACCATGGAGAAAACTGAAGATCAGGAATCTTTTGGCCTCCTTCTGGGTATCCATAGCTAAACTACTTGTTTTCAATGTCAAATAGGACAATAGGGGGACTTCCCTGGTGGTCCAGTGGGTAAGACTCTGTGCTCCCAATGCAGAGGGCCTGGGTTCATCCCCTGGTCAGGGAACTAGATCTCGCATGCATGCCACAACTAAGAAGCCCACATGCTGCAACTAAAAGATCCCGCATGTTGCAACGAAGATCTCACATGCTACAACTGAGACCCAGTGCAGCCAAAATAAATAAATAAATAAATACATAGATACATAAATAAATACAATAGGAGTTAAATATTCAAGTAAAAAGAGCCTCTGTCAATTAACACACTCTTGGAGAAAGTGTTATTAAGTCCGACCACTGCAATTTTTGCCCATCTAGACCCTAAATCTGAATGAAGTGTTTGCCAGGGAAGCACAGGCTTTTGTTATTATTGTTGATGATTTTTTTCTTTCAGTACAAACTTGGAAGAACAAAAGGAAGTGGAAAAAAAAGTTCCTTTTTTTTTTTTTTGAGTTACATCCCTGCTCCTCATTTGGAGAATGATCCTGAAGGAACTATGTCAATGTGTTTTCCAGAGCTAAGCCATGGAATTATCATGAGCAAAACTAAATTTTAAAAGCCTGTATACTGGGACTTCACTAGTGGCACAGTGGTTAAGAATCCACCTGTCAATGCAGGGGACACGGGTTTGAGCCCTGGTCCGGGAAGATCCCACATGCCTCGGAGCAACTAAGCCCGTGCGCCACAACTACTGAGGCTGTGCTCTAGAGCCCATGAGCCACAACTACTGAGCCCATGTGCCACAACTACTGAAATCCACACACCTAGAGCCCATGCTCCACAACAAGGTAAGCCACCACAATGAGAAGCCCACGTGACACAACAAAGAGTAGCCCCCACTCACCACAACTAGAGGAAGCCCACATGCAGCAACGAAGACCCAATGCAGCCAAAAATAAATAAATAAATAAATAAATTTATTTTTTTAAAAAAAAGCCTATATGGTGAAGAGAGGTTTAGAGAAATCACTCTTGATAGATGTGGAATTTTCTCTTTTTACTATTTGGAGATGATAGGTAAAAGGGAGGAAAAAGTATATACAACCTTTGTTTTCTTAATATTCTACATTTTCAGAAGTCAAGATGGAAACAGAGGCAGGGGCAACAAATTTGTCAATGGCTCTGTTTTAGATGACATTACATAGTGGCTTCTGAATTCCCTCACCTCTTTGTCTGTCCCAGCCACCAAAGCCAAAGATCCATTCTCTGAACCTCCCATCTGTGTCTCTCTAGCTTAACCCCTCATAATATTCATTTTAAAGGTGACTGACAGAAAAAAAAACAAAGAAAAATTAAAAACCTCACCTCTTATTTAAAGTGGGGTTCTTAAAAAATTTTTTAAATAAAAAATAAAGTGGGGTTCTTGCTTGTACATTGTTCATTGGGAATGTAAATTGGTGCAGCCACTATGGAAAACAGTATGGAGGTTCCTCAAAAGACTAACAATAGAGCTACCATAATGGTATGACATCACTTATATGTGGAATCTAAAAAAAATACAAATGAATGTATATGCAAAATAGAAACAGCCTCACAGATATAGAAAACAAACTTGAGGGAAGGGGGGAAGGACAAATTAGGGGTATGGGGTTAACAGATACAAGCTACTATATATAAAACAGATAAGCAACAAGGATATACTATACAGCACAGGGAATTATACCCATTATCTTGTAATAGCCTATAATGGAGTATAATCTGCAAAAATACTAAATCACTATGCTGTACACCTGCAACTAACATAATATTATAAATCAACTATACTTCAATTAAATAAATAAATAAATTTGGCAAATTTTAATTAATTAAGGTGAGTTTCTTGGAATTAACTGGCAGCTTGCTAGAAATACAGATTCTTGGGCCCCACTCAGAATCTGCATTTTAACAAGATCCCCAGGTGATCCCATGCACATGAAAGATTGAATAGCCTTATTCTAGATATTTCCATCATCCAGAGAAACACAGCAAAGTCTTCTGCCTGTTCGTCTATTATGTCCAAACAGAGCACTGGCAGCCCAAATTGCAAAATGATTATGTGTTAATCGTGCAGGCATTAGACAAGCCCAGCAAGCATCCTGATTCAAATGCATCCAAAATGAGTCTGCTCATCAGTAAGAGCACAATTTGTGAATTTACACCTGGCTTGTGGAAACCGTAACTATTAATCATTTGCACATCTCTCCTATGTGGAGAGCCCTGCAAATGAGAGGCTGTACATTCATGATGATCATGGTCTGATGGTCTGTTAACATCCGTATTCTGAATTCTGAACTGACCTTACAATAGCAGGCCTATTTTTCCCAGAGTCAAGCTTGTGCCAGCAACCATCATTCTTACTCACTAACACTAACACCTCACTTCTCAAAACATCTATCTTATGTGATACAGGACATGTCTAGGATTTGCTCATAAGCTTCAACCATGCATATGTTGTAGGTATCTATGAAAAGGCACTCTGGAAAAAATTCCAGTGCTTATAGAATAGAAAAGGTATTACTCATACATTCCTACATTTGTTTCTTTTTTTCAATATTTACTGATTTATTCTGGCTTCACTGGGTCTTAGTTGCAGCACGCAGGATCTTCATTGTGGCACGGGGATCTTTAGTTGCGGCATGCGGACTTCTTAGTTGTGGCATGTGGGTTTCTTAGTTGTGGCATGCATGCAGGGTCTATTTCCCCAACTGGGGATTGAACCCTGGCCCCCTGCATTGGGAGCACAGAGTCTTACCCACTGTACCACCAGGGAAGTTCCCCTACATTCGTTTCTTGAATAGTAAATGTTTGTTTTTCTCTCTCTCTTCTTTTTCTCTTTCCAGCTTACTTTGAATGGTAAATATTCCTTGAATGGTTTTTATATGCCATGTTGGTGACAAAACACATCCAGGCTTACAATTAACCTTGGAGAGAATAGGATAACCTAACAGACATTATCATGCTCAATTATATGCACTAACTAGGGAAAACTTAGGGTAATATAAGTACAAAAAAAGATTCCCTAATAAAATCCTGAGAGATCAGAGCATGTTACCTAGAGAAGAAGACATTTAAGTCAGTGTGGACAAATAGCAACTATTTGATGAACACAGAAAGGAAAGAAAAGAATGTACCAGATTGGGGGGTGGGAGGCAGAATGTACAAAGGCCTAGAAGGAAGAGGGAACATTAAACAACTGGGGGGAATCCCTGGGGGTCCAGTGGTTAAGACTTCATGCTTTCACTGCCAAGGGCGCGGGTTCAAACCCTGGTCAGGGAACTAAGATCCTGCAAGCCACACAGCACAGCCAAAAAATAATAATAATAACAACAACTGGGAAGCTAAATGGAGTAATCCACTATGTCTACAGTATAGGAAGGGGTCACAGACAAGGGGCACAAAGGATGAAATCAGAGGAGTAAGCAGGAGACACATCATGAAGAACCTCCTAAGCCATATTAATGAGTTTGGCTATTGAATGCAATGGGAGTTGGAGCCTCAGACTAACTTCTTGGGATTCTTTGGTTGCTGTTTGGGGAATAGACTGGAGAAGGGTAGGACTAGAGGTAGGGAGACTAGATAAGAGATACACAGGTTCAGAGGTAAGGAGGGGCTCCTGACATCTGTCTGCAGAGCTCTACAGAAGGCTCAAGAGATAAGATCAGTAATAAGGAAATGAAGCAGAGATTCTGAAGCCCAGAGGGATCTGATTAGTGCATCCCATGAAGAGATCAGGCAAAGTCAGAATGGAAAGGGAGAAAGACCAACAATGAAGATGGTGAAGAAAAGGGAGAAGTTGGTGAAACAAGGCAACAGGCACTAGCTGTTCTTTCAGGGCAATATGCACTTCTCCAGGCCACAGAAACCTTCAAAGAGGACAGAGAGGGATGAAGAGGGAGCCTATTCAATTTTTTAAAATACCACCTGTCATCATTACCAAAGGGTAATTTGAAGCATTTAGTAAAGTATACACACAAACACACTGCACTTTGGATGTAATATCAAAGCTGATGAAAATATGTTAATCTACTACGGATTAGTCTGTCATGGAACACATAGGAATACAAAGTACTGAATAGCCAAGGCTGAGGAAAGCTTCAGTTCCAAATATCCAAATATTCGAACCTTGCATCTTAATCGGAGAGTGGAAAAAATAAAATCCAAGCAAATTCAGCATGTGGATGGACACATGTGATTTGTTAAGGTGTGCCTGATTTTCCACAATAGAAGTTGTCTGGGAACTGAATTTAGGGCTATTGCCCAAATATTAAATACAACTTATTGGCATAAAAAACTTTGTTCATTTATTAACCCTTTGGTATTATGAATTCCCTCCAATCACACCCTCCCACGCAGACTGGTCAGACCAACGTGTGTGTGTGTGTGTGTGTGTGCACGTGCGCACACACACGCGCCCTGTTCTGTTTGTCTTTATAGAGCAGAGAATATCTGCCTTAGAACAGTTTTTGTGATTGCAGGGAGGTAAGTAGTAACTTCCAAATCCAACATTCTATAACTCTAAACTAGTCACTACCTCCTTTGGTAACATAATAAAACCAAAATTTTTGTTCTATTGCCTTAAAATATTATGAAATATTTCAGTAAGGTTTGAGAGTTAAATCTCATCCATTTTGGCTTAGTACCACATAGACAAAAACCATACATTAGGTGTTTAACTGAGGAAACCACCGTGAATTTGGATAATATTTTAAAGTTTCCTTAGGTGCCTTATCTTTCCAAACCTACAGTAAGAACCAAACATCACATCTGTACTGGGTTGAATAGGGTTCCCCCAAAATTCACGCCCATCCAGAACCTCAGAATGTGACCTTATTTGGAAATAGGGACTTCACTTTGTCAAGTTAAAGTGAGGTCATACTGTAGTAGGGTAACCCCTAATCCAATGATGATGTCCTTACAAGAAGAAGGAAATTTGGACACAAACATAGAGAAAGGAGAATGCCATGTGAAGACATGCAGCACACCATGTGACAAAGGGGACAGAGATGGAATGACAGGTCTATAAACCAAGGAATGACAAGGTTGCCAGCAACCCCCAGGAGCTAGGAAGAGACAAGGAAGGAAGCACCCCTAAACCCTTCAGAGAGAGCAAAGTCCCTATTAACACCTTGACTTCAAACTTCTAGCCTCCAAAACTAGAATAAGACATAAATTTTTGAGACAATAAATTTCTGTTGTTTTAACCACCCAGTTTGTGGTAATTTGTTACAGAAGCCCTAGGAAACTAACACAAAGTCTTTTTATTTTGCACTGGATCCATCAAATAACAATTCTCTAGAGACTTCCTGAAGTACCCACTGTCCCGACTTTGAGAACTAACCTTTCAGAGCCCGTTGAGTGGAAAATAAGGTGGAGAGAAGAACCTCAGTCACGGAAAGTCCATCCAAATAAAACTTTGGCTCAATGTGCATTTTATTACTCCCTCCACACTCAAACAAAATAATTGCGGCTCTTAATTGGAATCTCTGAAAAGTGATCCAAAAAGAGTGCCTCATCCTAAAACCTGAAAAAGTGAGGCTGAAAATGTCACAGGAAGTCCCCATCGCGAGAGATTTGTATTAATTTTCTACTGCCGCAAAACAAATTACCACAAATGTAGTAGCTTAAAACAACACCTATTTATTATATAATGGTTCTGTAGATCAGAAACCTGATGGGCTCAGCTCTGCTTAAAGTCTTGGAAGACTGGAATCAAGGTGTCAGCAGGGCTGTGTTCCTTTCTGGGGACTCTAGGGGAGACTTGGGTCTAGGTTCATTCAGTTATTGGCTGAATTTAGTTCCATACAGTTTTCCTGTTTTCTTGGTGGCCGTCAGCAGGGGACCACCCTTAGTTTCCAGAGGCCTTTCTCTAGTCCTTGCACATAGCCCCCTACATGTCAGAACCAGCAGTGGGAAGACAAATCCTTCTCACACTGCCCGTCTCTTCTGTCTCCTATTCACCTGCAGCATCTCTCTGACTGGCTCTTCTGCCTTCCTCTTCTGCTGGCTTTTATGGGCTCATGTGATTACACTGGACCCACCCTGACACCCCCATGATAATCTCCCTATTTCAAAGTCAGCTGATTAGTAATCTTAACTGCGCCTGCAAAAAATCCTTCACAGCAGTACCTAGATTCATGTTTGATTAATAACCAGAGGACAGGAATCTTGGGAGACACCTTTAGAATTCTGCCTACCACAACATTATAAAATAACTCAGCATGAACAGATTCTGGCATGATGAAAGCTGTGCTGTCTATCTTGTGGTTGGTCAGGTCGGTGAATTTGAATGCCCTTGGGAATCCTGGGTTCCAGCAGCATTAATGCCAATCACACCAAGGTCAGCCCCAGAATTCCCTGTTAAACACTCCAGGGCCCTATCTCAGTCCTTCTGACACACTGGAGCTTCCCATAATCTAACTACCAGCCATAAAAATGCAAGAAACTAAGAAAATAACCAAACAAGAAAGGGCGGGAGCAATTTTCTGCAAACCTAATATGATATAGTAAGGCAGCATGCTCTCATTCCTGGATCACAAGGGCCTAGGGTTCTGCTCTGGGCCTAGGGTTCTGCTTTTCCTTCTGATACATCAGGAACTCACCACCCAGGTGCTGAGAGAAGAAAACCCGATATTGTGCGCTCAGGTTGTTATTGCTTAACTGCAACTATGCTTTCAAGAGAGTGTTGCTTTAAGAATCGCCCATTTAATTTCTTAGACTTTGAAAACCTTCAGGTACAGTAACTGCCTGACATAGAACACCTAGGAGGCGAACTGAAATAAAAAGCCTTTTACTGAGTGGCAAAAAGAAAGTATTAAATGCTTGATTAGAAGCTCTGTGTCGCTAATAGTGAATGCAAAAAAAAAAAAGCCAGGTGAATGCTCCTCTCTTACATCCCATCTTCCCAACCTGACTTTCTCTTCTCCGTCATTGTGGAACGTGCAAATTCCCATTCTACGTTGGATACCCCAAACTGGCTTTGAAATTTTGTTTTCCTTACTGAAAACAAGGCAATTCATTCAACTGGTCTGTTGAGTATTTTTCTCGCTGAAATCCCTTCCTTAAAAGATTGCTTTATAATGCTCCAGCTTCATTAATGTAAAGACTCTGAGCCTGACATACCTGGGTTCTGCCACTTTCTACCATTATGACCTTATATAAGTCATGGGAACCTTCTGAGCCTCAGATTTCTCAACGATGATATGGCAATAAAAACATGCATTTCTTGGATAGTTCAGAGAATTAAAACACAGGAAATTATCTGGTACCTAGTTGGTGCTCAAATGTTAAATCTCTCTTCCCTGTTCTCCTGTCTCCTTGTTTATGCTCTAATTAATCTCTGTCTTGTGCTTGCAGGAGTACTGCAAATAGATCATAAATCCTCTAAAAGCAAGAACTATACCAATGGGATTCCATGAAGAGATTCTTTGACTGGCATTCAGGAGATTTAAGCCCAGGAGTGCAAAAGCGACCTTGATTAAGCCAATTGCCCTCTCTGTGTTGCAATTTCCGCAGATATAAAAGGCTATTTAACCACATGGATTGCCCAGCTCTAAAATGTCATGTTAACACCTATTTTTTTACCTCTTTAAAGACCCTCCTGAGTAGGCGGTGGGCATTCAATGAATGCTTGCTGACTGCTGCAGAATGAAAGTACTCAATATGTTGGGCTTAGTGGCAACAGATAGTGGGTAGTAATAGGAATAGATCCAAGGCAAATCACTCTTAATTTTAACCAAATATTTCTAAGAGAATTTGAAAACAAAACAAAATTTCGCTGTGGGATTTAGAAGATAATAAATTGCAGCTAACACGCAGTTTTCTCGTAAACTGAGTTTGGATACAGCCCTGTATCTCCAGCTTCTTTTTGCTCCCAATGATGTCATTGATCATTTCTCACTTCAGAGTTGAACTGCTCTTCACCACAGAGAATTACACATCGGAAGAAACGATGAAGAATTCCTAAAGGTTATGAAATCTTATACAAAGTTCTTATAGATTGTGATCTCACATGAACTTCTGAGATAGTAAGGAGGAGACCTGGTGCATTTTCTTGGGAGTTATTTTTTACTGAATTTTAATTTACGTAAAATTAAATGCTCATTTTTTAAGTGTATATTTTGATGTGTTTTGACAATGTATACACTTTCGTAACTACCATTCCAATCAAGATATAGAATATTTCCCATCACCCCAAAGTTCCCAGTGCACCTCTCTAGTCAACCCTCCCCCTAAGGCAACTACTGCTCCAATTTCTATTACATTAGCTTAGTTTTGTCAGTTCCAGAAATTCATTTACAGACTATACAGACTATACAATAAGCAACTTTTGTGTGTGGTTTCTTTTGCTCAACATAATGTTTTGAGATATATCCATGTTGTTGTACACATCAGGAGTTCATTCCTTTTTATTACTGATTAATATCTTATTGTATGAAAATATCACAATTTGTATGTCCATTCACCTGCTGGTAGACATTTGAGTTGTTTCAAGTTTTAGGCTTTTATGAATAAAGCTGTGAGGAAAATTCTTGCCCATTTTGGACATATTTTGTATTTCTCATTGGTGAATGACCAGAACTAAAATTTCTGGGTCATAGGGTGGATATATGCCCCAACGCACTTTTGTTCTTTTATTCCTGAGAATGAAGTTCACAAAACATTTTTCCTTCTTCTGGCCTCCATCCCATTACAAGAAAGTTCATATTAATCTCCAAAAATAAGTAATACGTATTTAGTGCTCACTATGTGCTAGGACCAGGGATAAGCTTTCTGTATGCATTACCCCATTTAATCTTAACAAAACCCTTTAATGATCATCATTTGCAAGGCCCTAGGAGGTTAATAAGGCTGTTAATAAGGCTGTTGATCTTATGTAAGAGTTGAGAGCCAATAGAAAATAAATCCAGGACCAGCATTCTCTCCCATTTTACTATATTACCACCTCTCTTTCACAAAGTATTTTCTTCTCAGCAAGAACTATGGAGGGTTTTGGAGATCAAGATGGTGGAGTAGGAGGATACTGGGCTCACCTCCCCTCGTGAACACACCAAAACTAAAACTACCCACAGAGAGATTCTCACTGAAATGGACCTGGGAACTGGCAAAACAGCTCTTCTACAACCAAGGCTATAAAGAAAGATACACACAGATTCTGCTAGGAAGCAAGGAGAAAGAAACTGGTTGGGAGACAGAGAAGCGCAGGAGGATATCACAGGATAGGAGCTCTTCCCTGGGAAGCGAGGGGTTTGAGCCACATATTAGGCACCTCAGCCTTGGAGTCTGACACCAGGAAGATGAGACCCCTTATCTGGTTTGAAAACCAGTGGGGCTTACCAAAGGGCTGTAAGATACCAAGACTGTGCTCCTGAAGAGCACACGCACTGACTTACAGTCACAGTGTGGTGGCAGCAGATTGAAAACTGCCTAGGTCTCTGGTCAGCTTGCCAGAACCACCCCAGGACACATTCCAGGCTCCTGCCCCAGCCCCTCTTGGTCCAGCACTGCTCCCCACTAAGGTGGAGATTTCCGTTGCCAACAAAAGTGCGCAAAATTGGAGGAAACAAAGACAGCCCGAACCCCAGCCCTGACTCTGACCAGGACAGAAACAAGCACTGCCGGCTCACATGTCCCTGCACACAACCTGAAGCTAGCTCCAGGGCAGAGACCACCTTTGCTGGAGAACCTGTCCCTATACACACTTGGGAAGGCGTATGGCCAGCTCAGTGATGTGGCACCAACCCCTCCAGCCCTGACCCAGCCTCTAACCAAGGCACACACACTGGGGAAAAAGTGAAACCAGCACAGAAGTGCAGCCCCAAGCCCTCAGGCTCTGCCACATACCCAGAAGAAACCCAACTCCCTCAGGGCTCCTGCTCCAGCCCCTCAGCCCCCAACCCCACCCCAACAGGGTGGTGGCAGCCACTGAACACAGGAGAAGCCCCAGCTTGCACCTGGCTCTGGCTGTGGCCCCTCCATCTCCAGCCCTATCTCCCACCAAGACAGTGGATGCAGCACTCCCTGAGGGAAGACACAGTCCATGCTCACTTCAGATCCAGCTCTCCCACCAAAGCCACTGGGTACACGCAGACTACATAGGGACACTAGTTCACTGTTGGTGGGATGTAAATTGGTACAACCACTACGGAAAACAGTATGAAGGTTCCTCAAAATATTAAAAACAGAACTACATATTATCCAGGATTCCACAACTGGGTAGATATCCAAAGAAAACAAAACTACTAATTTGAAAAGATATATGCACCCCAATGTTCATAGTAGCATTATTTACAATAGCCCAGATACGGAAACAATCTAAGTGTCCATCAACAGATGAATGGATAAAGAAGATGTGGTATAAAAGGGGAAACATGGGGGGGGAGGGATAAACTAGGAGCTCAGGATTAACATACACACACTACCATATATAAAATAGAAAACCAACAAGGACCTACTATATAGCACAGGGAACTCTACTCAATATTCTCTAATAACCTGTATGGGAAATGAATCTGAAAAAGAATGAATATATGTATATGTATAACTAAATCACTATGGTGTATACCTGAAACTAACACAACACTGTATCAACTATACTCCAATAAAATTTTTTTAAAAAAGAAGGTGTGGTATATATATATAATGGAATGTTGGAATATAATGGAATATTACTCAGCCATAAAAAAAATGAAATTTTTCCATTTGCAGTAACATAGATGGACCTAGAGGATATTATGCTTAGTGAAATAAGTCAGAGAAATACAGATACTATATATTATCACTTCTATGTGGAATCTAAAAAATAAAACAAATGAATAAAACAAAAGAAAAACAGACTCATAGATACAGAGAACAAATCAGTGGTTACCAATGGGGAGAAGGGTGGGGAAGGGGCAAGATAGGGAAAAGGGATTAAGAGGTACAAACTACTAGGTATAAAATAAATAAGATAGAAGGATGTAATGTACAGAACAGGGAATATAACCAATATTTTTATAATAACTTTAAATGGAGTATAATTTATAAAAATATTGAATCACTGTATTATACTCCTGAAACTAATATAACATTGTAAATCAACTATACTTTAATTAAAAACAGAACAAAGAAATTACTGATTCTTTGAGGCAAAACAATGAGTGCCTTCTCACCAAGTGGGTGTGTTTCATCTCCCAGAGCCTCCAAAAGCCTCAGAGCTTTCTGAAAGACTGTCTCTCAGGTTATAATCCTCAGGTTGGCTCAAATAAAAGTTTCCGTATCTTTCTTAGATCAACCAATTTTTTCACTGATAGTTGATAGATGGATACATATAGAATGATATAATCTCAGAATGTGTGCCTTTTAAATAAAACAAAAATCATTTTCAGAAAAAGTCACTACCCCGCTCCAATTTTTATACTTTTACCACAAAGGAGGGAAACCTCTAAGGGGATTCAGCGTTCTATGGGACCATACATCAATATTCCTTTCTGAAATTGCTTTTTCAGTGGCCACATAGACCCAGCTCTACATGGACCCTTAATCTGATTTCCAGATTGAATATTTAATTTCTTTACCAAAGCAAAAGTTGGCAATTGCTTGATTAACTTAACCTCATTCTTCTTTGTCATTAGAACAAATCGAAACGTCTCAGCTGACAACACCACTTTAGAAACGTCCTGATTCTGATAAATGCCTTCCTTAAATGCCTTAAAAGTATTATTAGCATAGATGCTTGTTTGATTCTGAACTCCTGCTCTCCTGAGAGCCATGGGGTGGGAACTGAATTCAGAACGGGAGGGGATTGCCGTGCCCTCAGGCAGAGTTTTAGATTAGTATGCAGAACCTGTATGCATGACTCTGTGAATTTTTTAAGCCTTTTTTTTTCACTACTTTTCCATTTTCAGGTTCCAAAAGGGGAGCTCAATTATTCACTGTTAAAAAAATGGGGGCTTCCCTGGTGGCGCAGTGGTTGAGAGTCCGCCTGCCGATGCAGAGGACGCAGGTTCGTGCCCCGGTCCGGGAAGATCCCACATGCCACGGAGCAGCTGGGCCCGTGAGCCATGGCCGCTGAGCCTGCGCGTCCGGAGCCTGTGCTCCACAACGGGAGAGGCCACAACAGTGAGAGGCCTGTGTACCGCAAAAAAAAAAAAAAAAAAATGGCCATTGATTATCTTGCAAATCCAGGCCAAGTAAAGGTAAAGATACTGATGCTCAGCTGCTTAAGTAGTCAGTTTTTGTTAACAGATATAATTATTTTTCACACCTTACTAAAGAACATGAAGAGCAGTAAAGAAACAGTATTATTGGTAATTTTTAATCAGGTTTCTATAAGACCCAGTCAGAAAGTAATTATTCAAACAAATCAAGGAAGACAGCATAATCCATAACTGTACTAAGTATCTATTAAAGGAATAACATCTCATTTTAAGATAAAGTACATAAGTGATATACAATTCAAGTGAAGCATCTTTATTATGCACTTTACCACTTCATAAAAAGCAAATTACAAGTAATTCTATCTAATGATTATATGTTATGTACAAAATAATGCACCACTACTATTTCTAACATCTTTATCATTACAGAGATATTAGAAATATCTTTAATCATTACAAATTACTATTGTTAACATTAATAATTGTAAGGCCAACTGGCCCGAGGCAGGGGAACACAATCAGATTCACAGGTTGCATCAGACAGAAATTCTCCAGACCACCCAGTTCCAGAAACTGTCCTGGAGACATTCCGGACCACCCAGTTCCAGGAACTGACCTGGGGACTTTGAACCCAGCCCAGCCTTCCCGCCTTTTGAGGGGCAGGACCAACGGTCCCCCAGGATACCCGGAAAGACCACCAAATAAGGAATACCCTGCGCCCTCCCAGATTCACCACACCCCTTTCCCTTCTTCCCCTATAAAATCTTGCCCAACCCTTGCCCGGGAGCGCTCCCTAATAAAGCTCACTTGACGCTTTCCGCTGTTTCCTGATGCCGTTTGTTAAGATCCGACCTTACAGTAATATTATTATTAACTATAACTATAGCTCATTTTATAAAACACCTTTTTCTGTGCATAGCGTTTTGCAGCATTACTGAAGTTAGTCCACAAAACACTAGAGTTAGATATTCTTCATTTCTTATTGAAGAAACTGAAACCAAGCAGGACCCTGTGGGGCTCCTGGGCATGGAAGCCTTTCTGTCCACCATTTCTTGTTTGTAGAGAATAGACTCCAGCCTCCATGAACCTTCCCTGAGTCCCAAAGGGCAAATTCGAACAGTTGCTAATCAGGGAAGGGAGGGGATGCAGAGACAAGGGAGGAGCAGTCAAGAAACAACAGTGCAGCTGTGGGACAGGTTCTGGTTCTGCCTCAAGGGATACACATAACAATATCTTCGAGCTCTTTACAAAACTAAAGCCCCCCAAAAATGGAGAATGTTAGCATTCTTCATTCCAGATTAAAGGATCCAGAGAAGCTCTTCCAGAGACAACCTGAGGCCAAATTAAAGGAACCACAGAAACTCATCAGGCCACCTGAGGCCAGATTAAAGGAGTGCAGGCCCTACACACACCTTGATCCTTATCAGCAACCCCACCCTTGAACTATTGTTATAAAACTCTTCATCAAATCCCCCTGGGTTGGGACACACAGTTTTGAGAGGCACGAGCCCACTGTGTCCCCCTTTGCCTGGCAAAGCAATAAAGCTATTCTTTTCTACTTCACCCAAAACTGAGATTTGATTTGGCACTGATACACAGAGGCTGAGTTTTCGGCATCAAAACTGAGGCTAAGAGAGTTTAAAGGCCTAAGTGTCAATCAGCTAGTAACTAGAAGACCTGCCTAGGAAATCAGTTTGTGTCTGCCTGTCTCCAAAGCCCATGATTCTGGTCCCTCCCACACTACCACCAGCTATGAGGGTCAAAGATAACACACTTGATATAATAGGGTTCAGCGCTCAATACAATGACAGAGGTGTTTCTCTACATGTGCTAGCCCAAAATGGCATTTGAGAGCAGAACAATTTTGCATTCAGTGTCCTCTACAATCAGTTTCTTGTTTTCCTTTTTCATTTACTAGAAGTAGTATGTTCCTACTTCTATAGCCTAATTCCTGTTTCTCTTATTTTACTGGAAGAGGAAAGTATACTTTTGTTTTGTCTAGGGTAACTTATTTACTATTAAAATACCATTCAACCTCTTGTTCTCTCAAGAGTCTATCAAAATAGATTTTGTCCACAATACCCAGAGCTAATACAATGATCCCAGGACTAGGAATGAGATGCACTAAAGGAAAGAAACGCATGACCTCCACCTTATGCAAACATCCTTCTTAACCACTCCTAAAGTTAGTCCCTATTCCTTCACCTCTTCCCTTCTGTAAGAAATGTTTCTGATTATTTCATCAATACAGGTCACTCTGGTACAATAAAAAGAAGACAGCCTCTGGAATCAGATAGACCTGGGTTACAATGCTGGTTCTATGTTTTAATACTTTTGACTACACCATTAACTTCTCTGACCTCAAATTTCATGTCTGTAAACTGCTATGAAGAGATATTTTGAGGATTTAAGGGGCAATTATATGTAAGAACCTGGTACATCAGAAATGGAAGCTAAACTTTTGGTGGTGAGCAAAATATAAAATATAATGTACACATGAAGCTTATATAATGTTATATAATGTTATAAACCAAATAATTATGATGTGTTCATTTTCCCTCTCCATCTTCTGGAGATGTAATGGAAAAAAGGCACATGCTTAATATCTCAAAGAACAGTAGGGGAGGGAGACCTTGATGCAAATCAGTATAAAAATTATAAAAATTATGCTAAATAGGCCAGTAACTCATGTGCCTCTGTTTCTTTCCTTTATTCAGAAAGTATTTACTGGTTGTCTACTATACTCCAGGCACAAAGGATGACAGTAATCCAAACATTTAAAGTAATCCAAACATTTAAAGAAGAGAGTTCCAGAAAGTGGGGGCAGAGATAGGTACGAGGGCCCAGGGAGAGAAATATCTGATAAATTCAAAGATCAGAAAGCAAATTAACACAATTGCAATATGGTGAACCCGGGGAGTGGTAAGAAATGGCATTGAAACCAGGAAATCCTAGGCTATGGGAAATCTAATACAGTCCTTTCTCTCACACTCAACTGGTCATTTTCTTAAATTAACATGACTACTTTTTACGGAACTACATGATATGAATCTTGCTTTACTTCCAGATGATCCTGCCTCTACTGGCTACTTGTTACAGAGGTTTTTTGCTTTTTTTTTTTCCTACTGTTGCTACAGAGATTCTGACTTAAGTGCGTATCATAAACAAAATGTATGACTAAAGCATTTTAGACTTTTCAGATGACCAAATCTGGCAGGGTTGCAGAATGGTTAGAAGCATAGCTTTCAGAATACCAGCAGCCAAGTTTAGATCCCCAGCTGAGGCATGTACTGGCTCTGGGGCAGACAGCAAGCCTCTTCAATTCTCTAACCCTGTCTCCCCTTCTATAATGGAAGCAGATGGTTCTAAGAATTGAATTCTGCTCCAGTGCACCTAGCACAGCACCTAACACATAAGGGCCTAGCACAAGACACTGATATTATTAATATGTAGTATCACATTTCAAAATAAACATATCACTTGACTCTTTCTCTCCAAAACCAGAAGGTAAAGAATAGTCTATCTTATTAAGTTTAGTTTGTAACTGCCAACATGTTTACCTGTGCCTTCTCTAAATTAGGTAAAATAATGACTTACTCAAACTGAATGAAGAGTTTCTGTTTTCATAAAGACTCATCTTACAGTAACAGGCATGATTCAGAAAGTCATGCAGAAGATGGCGGAGGAGTAAGACGTGGAGATCACCTTCTTCCCCACAAATACGTCAAAAATACATCTACATGTGGAACAACTCCTACAGAACACCTACTGAACACTGGCAGAAGACCTCAGACCTCCCAAAAGGCAAGAAACTCCTCATGTACCTGGGTAGGGCAAAGAAAAAAGAAAAAACAGAGACAAAAGAATAGGGATGCAACCTGTACCTCGGGGAGGGAGCTGTGAAGGAGGAAAAGTTTCCAAACACTAAGAAGCCCCTTCACTGGTGGAGACAGGGGGTGGGCGGGGCGGGGGGAGCTTTGGAGCCAAGGAGGAGAGCGCAGCAACAGGGGTGCGGAGGGCAAAGCGGAGAGATGCCCGAAGAGATATGGGGATATATGTATATGTATAACTGATTCACTTTGTTATATAGCAGAAACTAACACACCATTGTAAAGAAATTACACTCCAATCAAGATGCTAAAAAAAAAAAGTCATGCAGTTATCTTTCAGCAGAACAGCCTTGGGCTGGAATAGCTCTTGTGCGTTCATTTACTCATTCCTTCATTTACATATTCATTATCATGTGCAGGACCCTATGCCATGTACTGGGCGTAATACGGAAAGGAATAAGTCACACTTCTTATCCTCACAGTCTTACAGGTTTAAAAAATAGTAAATAAACATTTCTATTAAATTGGTTATGATACAAAAAAGCACAAAATGCCAAAAGAAGCATTTTAGAAGTGAAGATGGAGGTCATGACTTACATCACAGTAGGCTTTGGGAAAACCTTCCTGAAGGAAATCACACATGCACCAACCTTTTAAGGGTAATTATGAATTTATAAGATAATGAAAGGAGAAAGTGTATTCTAGGTGACCCTGGTTGGAGACCTATTTAGCGGATGAGTGGTGATCAAAGGGGTTCTTAAGGTTGTACTCAGAAGGCTTAGCATCAGTATAGCACTCACAGGCGGCATGCGAGGGGCAGTTCAGAACAGAGAACTAAGGTTTCCCATGGTGGTGGTAGTCTTCTCGTCTGCTGGGCTCAGATGTGGGTCCAGCAACTGAAGAGCTTCATGTGCTACCCATATGAAGACCAATCAATCAGCAAACTTCTGGAGAATCCAGCAATGCAGGATCATTCTAGCTCCCACCATGCTTAATTCTCTCTTTTATTTTGGAGGGTCCAGAATATAAGGCTGTCTCCTCTCCACTCAGTCCAAATATGAAGCAGAACCAAAATACTGGGAAGCCCCATTCTCTGGTTTTCTTTCTCCTTTTCATGCTGGGTTCCCTTTGAGGGACATTGCGAACTCTCAGTGTAGATCACTCATCCTCTCTTCTTAAATGTAACTCATGAAACTGTGCCTCCTGATAAACTCAGGAGTATCAAGTTCAGCCAAGAGGTCTGTGCCCTCAAGGAACATGTACTCTGTGTGGTTATGACTGCACCCTGAAAGAGGCAACTGCTTCAGAGTCTCTGTTCTCATTGAGGGGGATCCTGCAACATTTCTCTTAGATTCTCAGATTATATTGTGTGTCTGGTAGGCTGTCTTGTCCCTCAGGCATTCAGGAAAACAAAACAAGAAGCACCTCAAATTGCACAGTTGCCCCTTCTAGCTTTAAAATTCAAGGAATCAAGATGGACCTTATTTCCCTAATCTTTACAAACAAATTCACAGAAGCCCTCTCTCCTGAAGACTTGTATGAGGTTGGTCTCTTAGTCATAAACCTGAGCATATGGCTTGTTAATATTAAAAAGAGGGGGAAAATTAAGTTATAACTAGCATTGGAAAGAAGACTAGCCTTGTTATTTCTTGGTTTATACCCGCATCTCACACCAACATGATGTGCCCTAGCCTACAGAACATACATACGATAGTTCATCTTCAGGCAGTACTTTTATTAGAGAACTTTTAAAAACACAAGACAAGCCATCTGTTTCAAATGGGTTTCTTTCAAAAGAAACCCTAAATCATATTCTTAATTAACCCACATGATTCTATCATCCATTAAGGTACCTAATTGAATTTTCCCAGGATGCAGGTTAATTGTAGAAAAGAAAATAAAGTTATACAAAATTAGTTGATGTCTCACTCTGCTGAGCATTTCTGATTACAGTATTTCTGATTCTTTTTCTAAGTTCTTTATATTAACTACCTGAAACTAGCTCATCAGATAATGTGGTAGAGAATAATGGCTCCTCAAAGATGTCCACATCCTAATCTCCGAAACCCGCAAAAGTAAAAGAACTTTGTAGACATAATTAAGGATCTTGAGGTGAGAATATCATCCTAGATTATCTAGGTGGGCCCAATATAATCACAAGGACTTAAACCAAGCAGGACCCTGTGGGGCTCCTGGGCACGGAAGCCCTTCTGTCCCCCATTACTTGACTCCAGCCTCCATGACCTTCCCTGAGTTCCAAAGGGCAGATTCAAACAGTTGCTAATCCAGGAAGGGAAGGGATGCAAAGACAAGGGATAGGCAGCCAGGAAACAATAGTGCAGCCTGGGGCACAGTCCTGGCTCCACCTCAAGGGATACAGGTAACAATGCCTTTAAGTTCTTTACCATATTAGAATTTTTCATACCAGAGAAAGATCACCTAAGGCTACATTAAAGGAACCAGAGAAGCTCATCAAGAAGATTACGGGAGACCAGATTAGAGGATTGGAGGCCCTTCACACACCCTAATCTTATCAGCAACCCCATCCTTGAACAGTTGCTATAAAACCCCTCATCAAATCCTCCTGGGTTGGGACACATAGTTTTTTGGGGCTGGAGCCCACTGTGTCCCCGTTTGCCTGGCAAAGCAATAAAGCTATTCTTTTCTACTTCACCCAATGTCCCCAAGATTTCAGTGGCACTACTGCACAGAGGCCAAACTTGCAGCATCAGGATCATTATAAGACTGAGGCAGGAGGGAGGGGGAAAAGAGGAGTCGTTATTCAATGGGTATAGAGTTTCAGTGTTCCAAGATGAAAAAGTTCTAGAGTTCTGTTGCAAAACAAATGTACATACAGTTAACACTTCTGTACACTTAAAAATAGTTAAGATGGAAATTCATTTGTCTATCCCTGCACTGCAGGACTAGAAATCCATCATAATTATCCGCCAGCTGTTGGTTCACCCCAGTCATGGTTTCTTATTCAAAAATGTTTCCTAACCTCCAGAAAGTCCTCACTGAATTTGTAGTTTGCAAGTATCTAAAAGGCTTATATTTTTAATGAATTCCTAATGTACTCACTCAAGCAAATGAGGAAATTATAACCATGGAACATTACATTTCAGACATTAATCATAATTGCTTAATAATACCAAACAAGGAGATTTTATTGCAAACTGAGACTTCTTATTTAACTTCAGAATCAGAATAATTGTCACATTCGCACCTATTCTAAATGATACCACACATTCCAAATGCCTACATTAAACAGTTTAGTCATAAAGAAATATTTTGTCAGTTAATTTAATTGCATGGCATAATCGTTTCACCTATTTCTCTAAAAACATATTTTAATAAGAGAACTACAAGGAGGTTATAAAAATCTCACTTTCTCAATTGCTAGTATAGGTCTCCGCTGAAAGCTGCCAGACAATTACACATTCGGGGGGTTTCTATAGTTCCTCAATGTATTTGTTATATATCATTAGTCACCAGTGAAGCCCTTCACTAATAGCAATACCCTTCAACAATAACCCCAGAGAATTTAACACTGATTGATGGCAGGTCACCTGGAACTGGTTGGCAGAACTTCCAATTTTCTGTTGGGAAATTGCTTATTTCTCCAAGTCTATTCCCATTTTTACAAGTGGACAGCGAGCTGAGATTATACATTATTATATGTCTAAATATAAAATTGTGATGGATGGTGTCACACATTTAAAAGAGTTAAGCATTTAATTTAAGATTTTAAAAGTTTAAAGAAGTTTAAAATGTATTTTTAATCTTCCTCAGAAATTCATGGGCTGATCCATATTGGGGGAAATACTAAGAGATTGCCTAAGGATTGTCATTTATATGGAGCATTATTATCATAAAATTACCCTTTTAGACTCTCATAGCAGTAGCACCATAACTTTCTTGTAAATACTATATCTAAAGATCTCAGGCTTATCAAAAGACTGAAGGGATAAATAGGTTCTTTTAGTAACAGTAGTAACATTAAATTTGCCAGAGAAAAGAGGAAAGTAAGCAACCAAAACTCAAAAGCCACATTAAATACAGAAGACAAAGTTTGCTATTTACATTAAACTATCATTTGTTTAAAAACATATACTAGGGGTCGATTTTAAAAGTGTGTATTTAGGATGCTAAAATATCATATATTGCAGTAATATTACTGTATACCTTTGCACATAGAAACTCTACCAAATTCTTGAATTAAGCATTACGTCACTGGCTGCCTATATAAAGATATTAGAGGCAACAGGTAACAATCTAATGAAAAGTTTGAAATTAATCAATATGGGTCACTCCAGAGAGACAAACTAGCAAAACCCCCAAAATCTGCAATGCTCAACACAAGTGCTTAATTTATTTGAGGATTAAAAATGCCTTTATTACTTTAGAGTTTTTTTACACACACACACACCCAAAAACTTGTTAAAAAATAGAAACAGAAAGAACAAAGTTTAAAACTGCATAGAAAATTCAAAGAAGAACAAATTAAACTGATTTCTCCACTCAGAAATAATTAACATTAACATTTTGTTTCTTTTTTCATATGCACATAAAAACACACAAAGATGCTACGTATATGCAGAGAGAGAGAGAGGAAGAGAGAGAATAATACTGGACAGTGAAAAGCCTGCTTTGCAAACTATACCTTTTCTTACACTCTATTATGAACATTTTACCACATTAAAATATATATATACATACACATATTTCTAAAAATGCCATTTTAAAGGCTGCATAGAGTTTCATTATATGGCTACCTAATGCACTGGTGAATAACCTACTGATAGACATTTAGCTTGTTTTGTTTATGTTATTTATCTGTTAAAGGATTATTTATGGAATATGTGTTCATTGCTCATATCTACCTTGTCCCAGATTGGGAATACAAAGTCTGTTCTCACAGAGCTTACATTTCTGGGACTGAGGGATAAAGACAGACAAGAAAAACAATGCACACAAATAAATATAACAGCTGGTGATTAAGTCCTACAATAAAACTGTAATAATCATAATAAAGCAGGTTAAGAAGACAAAGAGTGACAAGAAGTAGTAGATGGTCTCTATGATAGGAAGATCTTCGAACAGGGATCTGAATGACGGTATGGCATCGGCCCAGTGGAAATCTGGGCGACAAGCCTTCCAGATACAGTAAAACAAGAGGTAGAAAAGGGAGTATGCTTGGCATGTTGATATAATAAAAAGGAGAAAAGCATAAAAAAAATCCAAAAAACTTTTGTGTCTGAATCTTTACACATATATCTTCAGAAAATATTCCCAGGATTATATTTTTAAGGTCAAAAATATGTTCATCTTTTAATCAGAATTTTCTCAATATCTTATGAAAGGAAATTTTTTTATTGAAATAGTTCTTTTAAAAACCCTCTATGTTATATCTCATTACTTAGTGAAGTATTAAGAATCTCTAAGAATTAGTACACTCCCAAGAATCTGCTATGTATGTTTCTGTCATTTATACATACAAACAAGCCTATCATTTGACATCATTTAACAGTTGTTGGTGATAAATGTCAGCATGCCGTGATTTGCATGCCAGCTATTTTGCACATGTTCCCTACCAGCCTAGACCCTCACTGCACCATTGTATATGACAGCACTGCACATTCTAGAGATTCTGTAACTGCATGACTGATGTTGTATAACATTTCCTTTTTTTTTATATTCAACTCACTCCTTAAGTGGTGAGAATGATGACCATGCAGCATTTGCCTTTGTCTCCCCAGCATCCAGCATAAATGCCTACCATGAGGGAGATGCTCTATAGGTACCTTAGATGAATGAATCAACAAAAACATCATCCTCTGTAATGGCCTATATGGGAAAAGAATCTAAAAGAGTGGATATATGTACATGTATAACTGATTCACTTTGCTGTATACCTGAAACTAACACAACATTGTAAATCAACTATACTCCAATAGAAAAAAACACTTCTGTGATATTATAAGTGAGACAAAGACTAGCTAATAGCCAAATAATAATTAATTAATTTTAAATAATCAATAAGTTGTCAAAACGTATCAACAACCGTCTGCCCCAGGAGGCTCTCTGTGATTTCTAGTGGCTCACTGGTCCCTTAAAGACTGCACATTTGACCCTTGAACAATAAGGGCTTAGGGCACCAACCCTCTTCACACAGTCAAAAATCCCTTATAATTTATAGTTGGCCATCAGTATACGTGGTACCTCTGTATCTCAGGTTCTGCATCTGCAGATTCAACCAGCCGGGGATTGTTTAGTATTGTAGTATTTACTATTAAAAAAAAAATCCATGGATAAGCGGACCCACGCAGTTCAAACTCAGGCTGTTCAAGGATCAACTGTATAGTGTCTTAAAAGTCTCTTATCTTAAAATCATTTTAATCCTATGTGCTAATCCCACAGTTCTAAGCATGCCTGATAGAACAGGAAACATAAAATACCTCGTAGCAATTACAAATCATTTGTGTACATATTGTTGAATGCTAATACAGGCCAGGCATTGAATTAGGAGCTAGAGATGATATACTGACATGGTTCATGTGGATGGGAGGAGACACCAGAGCACACAGTTCCAGGAATGTGATACTTCTCCCTCTAGTTTTAGAGAGAGACGGTTTTGCTGTTGTCTGTTTTGCATCTGGTTGGTGGGGAAAAAAACCAAAATTAAATTTACTGTCTCACATAAACACTAAACTGGCCAAGTGAACAGGAGGGCCTGGTCTAACTCCTGCCAACCTTTTCCATTTTCTCGGACACTCCTCACCCTTCACTCATTGACTTATTAAAACTAAGATAAGCCAAGCCCTTTCCAGTGTCAGGACCTTGGAATGGTTATCTTCTGTGTTCATGCTCTGAGCACTCCACTCCTGGCTTTTCAATGTGACTAGTCCCTGGTCCTTAAGGCCCCACCATCAAAGTCCCCTTCTCAGAGACACTGACCACCTTACATCAAGTGTCACCCCTCCCCAGTACTTGGTTATTTATCCTTCACATAACCTACTTCATTTCCTTCATAATTCTTACAACTAGTGTGATGATTTTGTCACCGGCAAAGCCCATTAACAATTCCCGGGAGATAAAAATAGAAGCTGGGTAATAAAATAAAGTCAAACCATTTTTTTCCTTTGTACTCATAGGGTGCCCCATGCAGAGGCCTAGCATCCGGCACTTCAGACCAGAGTTGCCTGTGCAAAATGGCCATGCCCATCACCTCAGCTCAGCAGAAGTGCTGTGACGACATCTCAATTCAACATGGCAACAGTGAGCCATGTGCAGAGATGCACTGCCATCTGGAGCCACAAGCAGCACAGAGGCAGTCCACTCATAAGAACTCCATCCCCTCCCCGCTGAAGAGAACCCTGTAATGCAGTCCTGCCACCAATGGCCTGCCCAGAAGAGTGTGTACTCAAAAACACAAGCTTGCACCTCTCCCTTCTTTGATCAAAAAATAAAGCTTTCCTTTGCTTCTGAACCAAACTTAGTCTTAGTATTGGCTCCAATAACACCAGGCAGGAGAAAGGGTCAGTAACAAATTTAGGCAACCCAGGTGGGATGCACTATGGCCTTTTCCACTAGGCTCTGGGCTCACCCTAGCTCCAGTGGGACGACAGCTGAGGCTTTGGGAGGTTCCTGTGAGGATGACTGACTCTGGTCTTTGGTCTTTGATAGAACAGCGGGAAGCCTAAGGCCAAATTCAGAGCAACTCTGCCCAGCAGCCTGATACCCAGTTGTGGTGTACACACAGGGTAGCCCCTAGAGTAATCTGGATGGCGCCCCCTTGAGGCAATCACACTGGGGCATCGGTGGTGATCAGAGACTGAAATTCACGTATGTCTGCCTGCTGCCTCTGGCTGGCCTTCCTGCGGTACCAGATGCCCGGGGATGGTGGGGATGAGAGGAAGCCCAGGCAGTCTTGCCTGTGGCCTCAGCAGTAGTGCTGTCCCCTTAATCCCAGTACAAGGCAGTAGCAGCCACACCAGGACTTTTTGCCATCCTTGCCAACCTCAGGAGTCAACAGTACCATCCTCCCTAGTCACTTTCAGTTTGGTAAAGGAAAGTGGCCAAGAGGCGAGACCAGGAAGATGTCCAGGTATTGAGGACAGTCTGACAAAAAGGAACAAGGTCACGCAATCTGAGCTCAGGAAAAGGCACTGCAGACGCCCAAGTGAGAAAGGGTCCCAAGGTAGGTATGCAACCGGTGACTTGATCTCTCTTCCAGTCAGTGCTCGTTCCTCTAAGTGGACTAGGGAGCACTGCGAGCCACTTGCAAGACCAGGAACCCCATTACTGGGAAGCTCTTGAGCTGCTGACAAGAACAAGAAACACCCACCACTCGACCTCTTCTCCCTCGGCTGACAAGGCGACACTTGAGTGATTCTTTATCAACCAAGGTTCCACAGGCTCTCCTCCCCGTATCAGCACAGAATCCCAGCTGCCCCAGCAATCTGGTGAATAACCTACGGGGATCCCTCAGGCCTTTAACTCTCACCCAGTGGGAAGTCTGAAAACTCCTCCTTTTCAGCCAAAAGGAGGAAAGAGAAGACCCCCACCTCAGAGAGCTATGCCACACCCTAAGGAACCAAGTTGGTCAGGAACTAATGTGGCTAAGCTACTCTGGCCCGGAGGATGTCCTGTCTAACCTCCTGTGGGATATCCTGACTGAGGAAGGACTATCTCAAGCATGGGCCGTTACAAGTTCAAGGGGGACCCCCAGTTATATCAGAGTCCATGCCATTTGGATGCCCCCTATTTGGGCCTTTTTAGGAATCCATTAACAGTTTGGTGCTGGTTCCAAATTTCAGAAATCTTGTTTGGGTCAAACCTTGTGACAATTCTGTGCCAACAAATCACTCTAACTGCCTTCTCAGTAGCTGGAAACAAATTCAAGTCAGAACACCTAAGGTACGGGGAACCAAATATCTACCATAGCGAAGGACAGCCCAGTAGGGTGCCTCCTGCAGAACTGGCAGTTTTTCAGGTATGACCTCCTGACCCCAAAACATTTAAGCTTCCTATATAATACAGCCTGGCCCCAATACCAGCTGGGAGATGGGGAAAGTTGTCCCGTCCACAGATCTCTAAATTACACTATTTTACAATTGGACCTGCTATGCCAGAGACAAAAGAAATGGGGTGAAACTCCCTATGTCCGGTTATTTTTTTATGGCCTTATATCAGAACAAAGGCCTTCAAAAGGCATGTGGGCTCTCCTCCGCTGATACGTCCTTGACCCTCCTCTGAGGACCTCCTTGATCTCTTCCCTAACCCTCCTCCTACTGCTCCCTCCCTTCCCTCTTCCTTCATATGTTCCCATTGGGGCCACAGGCCTGAAGGGCCCCCTCCATGCCAGCCCCCTCCCTCCAGAACCCAGCCCAGAGCTACACAATGCCGGACTAATTACCAGCCAGGGGCCAACACCCCACCAGGAAACGTACTCCCTTTGAGGCAGGTCCTTGCTGGAGAAGGAGGGCTCTCATCTCATCCAGGTACACATCCCATTTACCACTTTGGATCTGTGTAGCTGGAAAAGTCATAGTAAGGGGTTGAAAGAAGATCCAGAGGGGTTCCTGAATCTGATTAGGGGAACGTTTCAGACCCATGACGCCACCTAGGCTGACATTCAGAGCCTCCTCAACGTACTCTTAATGGGGGAAGAAAAGGCCACAGTCTTCAAAAGCCTGAGAGGAGCAGACATAGAGAACAGAAATCATGCAGGTCATGCTATTTTCAGACCAGGGAAGCAAGTGGTCCCAGATAATGAACCCAACTAGGACCACTGAGACCATGGAGAAGTGGATGGAAGACAGAGACTGACCCGTTATAAAAATATGATCCTAAAGGGAATCCAGGCAGCAGGAAAGAAACAAATTGGAATAAGGGAAATCAACCAGGAGCCAATGGAAAACCCTTCAGCATTCCTAGAGCACCTCAGGGAATGTCTCTGAATCTATATGACCACTGACTGAGTCATTGGAAGGGAATGTAATCCTGAGGTCATATTTCATTTCCCAAAGTGTTCCTGACCTTAGGCTTAAACTTCAGCAATTAGAGATAGAACCAGATATTCCTACCTCTCACCTGGTCAAGGTTGCCTACTGGGTGTTTAATAACAGTGATACAGAGGAGAAAAAGAGGATAAAAAGGCACGGAGGCAAGCCCACCCACTGGCCGTTGCCCTCCAATGTCAACGGGGGGGGGCACGGGAATTTGGACTAACTGCCCACAGAGACTCTTAACTCCAGTGAGTGACCCCCAACCCCCACCGAGGGATAGCAAACCGAGGAAACAAGGACCCAATCAGTGTGCCATATGTAAACAAGAGGGACACTGGAAGGAAGAATGACCTCGCTGCCCTGGAAGGGGGGAGGAAATGGCAGATCCCAGCCACCACCCTCAAAGGCAGATGGTCCAAGCCAATGAAGAATAATGGGGTCAGGGGGCTCCTAAGCTGGCACTTCAATTGAGCCCCCCGAGGAGTCCCAGCTGACACTGGACATAGGGGAAAAGCCTGTCGAATTCTTAATCAACACTTGTGCCACTTACTCAGTTCTGAACACCAGATCAGGCAAACTCAGTCATAAGAGTTGTAAAATTATGGGGGTATCAGGGAAGGCCCAAGAAAAGGCATTCAAAGAGCCATTAGAATGTAAATTGGATGAATACACACTCACCTATCCCTTCCTATATGTTCTTGAATGTGCTATACCCTGCTAAAAAGAGATATCTTACATAAATTGGGGGATACTATCCACCTAATGGGAGACAAACTAGAGATTGGTGTCCCCTAGAAAGGGGGTACAAGATGACAATGTTAACAGCTGAGGACAAACCTCCCCACACAGAGCAAGTCGACCTCCATGGAGTAAATCCCAAGGTATGAGCCTAGGGATGGGTAGGACAAGCTGTAGGAGCCAGTCCCATGATAGTTCATCAAAAACCAGGACACACATGGCCCAACAGAAAACAGTACCCTCTCCATCAGGAGGCCTTCTGGGCATTGCCCCTGTTATACAGGGCCTAACTGACCAGAACCTAATTAGACTATGCTAATAAGCCTGTCATACCACCCATTCTCCCTGTAAGGAAACCCAATGGGGAATATCAGATGGTGCAGGACCTCAGGGCAGTCAATGAAGCCCCCAAGGATATACATCCAGTCCTCCCTAAGCCCTACACCCTGCTGGCCACTGTATTTTCCCCAAGTCCTGGTATTCTGTATTCGATTTAAAAGATGACTTCTTCTGTATTCCATTAGCCCCAGACTCACAAGAAAGTTTTGCTTTTCAGTGGCAGGACCCAAACACGTAAAAAAACAATACTGCTGGACAGTCCTGCCCCAAAGGTTCAAAAATTCCCCCACCATCTTTGGAGAAACTTTAGCTAAAGACCTGAAAGATCAACATCTGGAGGAGGGAACCTTCCTCCACTATGTAGATAACATTCTGATCACCAGGCTTATTAAGGAAGGCTCTGAACCACCTAGCCAATAAAGGATACGAGGTGTCCAAGAAAAAGCCTCAAATAGCACAAACTAGGGTGACCCACTCAGGCTTCATTCTCACAGAAGTTCAGAGAAGCCTACCCCAGGAAAGGAAAGAAGCCATTTGCAGCCTCACCTCCTCCTAAAACTAGAAGACAACTTAAGGGTTTCCCGGGGATGGCCAGGTTTTGCCACATCTGGATCCCTAACTATGGTCCATTAGCTAGGCCTCTATATGAAAAGTTCAAAGGAAAGGATGATGATCGTTTTGAATGGAATTCAGAATGCAAAGGGGCCTTTCAAGAATTGAAAAAGCAATTACTTCAGGCCCCTGACCTAGCCTCCCCCCCAGATTTAGTTAAACCCTTTGACCTTTACATTCATGAGAGAAGGAGGATCTCCTCAGGGTATTAGGTCAAAACCTGGGACCCTTACTCCAGTGGTTGCTTATTTCTCTAAACAATTAGGTCAAGGCACAAAGGGATGGCCTCCTTGCCTTCAGGCTGAGGAAGCTACTGCAGCCCTGATAAAGGAGGCTAAAAAGTTAATGTTTGGTCAGCCACTCACTATATGGACTCCACAGCAGATTCACGTTTTAGTAAGTTCTAAGGGAACAGAATGGCTATCCCCTGGAAGGTCAATTCAAGTCCAGACTGTGCTTTTAGACAATCCAGTGGCTATCATAATAACCTGTCACACACTAAATCCTGCCACCCTGATACCCACAGAAATGGGGTCCCTGGAGCATGACTGTATAGAAACCACAGACGCCATCTATTCCAGTTGCCCCAAGCTAGGAAATGAGCCTCTTCCAAATGCCAAAAAGGAATGGTTCACAAACAGGAGCAGTTTTATGAGAGGGGAAGAAGTCTGGCAGGATACACTGTAACCTCCTGGACCCAAGTCACAGAAGCAAGAGGGCTACCCTCCAGGGACTTCTGTCCAAAAGCCTTAGAGTTCAGGACTGGGAGGATCTTCAATGTTTACACAGATTCCCAGTACGCATATGCCATCCTCCATGCACATAGGGCTATTTGGAAGGAAAGAGGTATGCTTACTGCGACAGCTGGAACGTGGCTTAAGCATACTGAAGCTCTCAGAAGTAGTACAGCTTCCCAGAGGTCTCTCTGGGTGGGCTGGAGCGTGGCCGCGGCTGCTCGCTCCAGACGGCCACACCATGGCGGAGGAGGAGCTTGAGGCGCTGAGGAAGCACAGGCGGGCCAAGCTGCAGGCGAAGCACGGGGACCCTGGCCATGTAGCGCAACAGGAAGCAAAGCAAAGGGAAGCAGAAATGAGAAACAGTGCCTTAGCCCAAGTTCTGTATCAGTCAGCCCAGGCCCGATTAAGTAACTTAGCACTTGTAAAGCCTGAGAAAACTAAAACAGTAGAGAATTACCTTATACAGATGGCACGGTATGGACAACTAAGTGGGAAGGTATCAGAACAAGGTTTAATAGAAATCCTCGAAAAGGTAAGCCAACAAAAAGAAAACAACAGTTAAATTCAACAGAAGAAAAGTAATGGACTCTGATGAAGATGACAATTATTGAATTTAAGACGTCTAGACACTGGGACTCAATGGAGCAATTCTAGGACAGATAACATTTGGCATAAGTTAAGATCTTGATGGGATGTTTATTTTGTTTATTGTCTATATGCCTTCTAAAAATAAACTTGTTATGCAAAAAAAAAAAAAAGTAGTACAGCTTCCAAAAAAGGTGGTAGTAACGCATCGTAGGGGTCGCCAAAAGGGGGATGCAGAGGGAAACAACAAGGCAGATGCGCTTGCCAAAAGGGTGGCCAGAGAACTAGTAACTTGGCAACTACCCCTCATACCTCGAAGGCCAGATCCATCCAATTATTCCCCAATCTGCATAAAGGAAGAATCAGACAAAGTGCAAAACAGGGCTTCATCAGAGATCTAGGAGGCCATGGGTGGCTAGTTAATGAACACGAGCCATACTTCTTTCCCCAACTGCAGCTTGTCAAGCCATCAGGGAGGCTCATCAAGAAACTCACTATGGGAGGGAAGCCCTATATAATTGGTTAGTTGCAGTCACGGTAACTCCCGGCATGAAAAGTATAATCAGTCAGATAGTTGAGACATGCTGCTCTTGCTAATATGTCGGCCATGTACCTTGACTTAACTGGTGTCCTTGTCACCCACGCCATGCGGCCCAGGCCCTGGGTGCAGAAACTGCTTTTAACTATAGAAGCTAGTTGTGTTCTATCAACAGGTTGCCACAAAGGCCCACAACAAAACCAGACCAAACTGGCTAGATCCAAGGTAGCAGGCAAAGTAAACTAAAGGTCACCGCTTTTCTTCCCCTCATTTATCTCTGTTTCCATACCAACTCCTGAGAGCTGAACAACACCTGCCCAGATTCATTTCTGTGTTTGTTTCAAAAGTACCTGGTGTTTGGCAGAGATGTTTTGCAGCTGTACTTTGAGAGGTATATGTTTTGAGAGATATACAGTGGTCAACCGCCCCAAACCGGCTCTGAATTGACCGCAGGAACGCACCTGCGCAGGTGAAACCTGGAGGTGTCTGCAAGTTACCTTTACTTCATTACCACACTAAGATCTCCACCCAAAGGGGCATTTGTACTCTGCTAGACACAGTTTGTGCATGTGCAAGAGGGCCTTGCGTGTGCAAGAGAGCCTGAGGGACTGCGCATACCCGGGCTGTTCCTGGAAATCTCTGTCCTTTTCCCCAGTTTCTGATGACGCACTTACCTCTCACCCCTTAAAAGTCCCCCACTTTCCTCCTTTCAGGAAGAAGGTGCCTTTAGAGCATGAGCTACCCTTCTCCATTCCCTAGCCATTGAATAAAAGCCGGTCTTGCTTGCGCCAAACTCAATTTCATTATTGGCAGCACGAACCTGAGGGGGAAAGAACACCCTGACCGAGCCGGGGGGGCTTCGGTTCAGCTAGGACCCCAAGAGGGGGGCCTCACGTCTAATTCGGTGACATCCTCTGTCTCCAAAAGGTTAAACTGTCTCACTCAGGGATATGAACAGTTAGGGCCAAAGCCTGGTGACATACATAGCTAAAGGGAGCTGGGGAGTTCTACTCCTCTACCCTGGGTTATGACGACGCCCGAAATCAGGAGGCAGTAGTTACAGAAAATGAACCTGCGCCCTTCAGCGCCCCTCGAGAATGAAGAGCAGGACAAAAGCCAGAGGAGAGATTTGCCACCGGTAAAGCCCATTAACAATTCCCAGGAAATAAAAATAAAAGCTGGGTAATAGTGTCTTACCTTTTTTTTTCTTTTCCTTTGTGCTTATTCAGTTTCACCTGCCCATAGGCTGCTACACGCAGAGGCCCTGTACCCAGCCCTTTGAACCAGAGCTCCTCGAGCCACACAGCTGCGCCCGACACCTCAGCTCCACTGCCCCGTGCACAGGGGCGGCGCACAGCACTGCGATTCAAGATGGAGGCGGCGAGCCCGCGGGCGGAGACACTGCGTGACACCGTGACCTGGAGCGTGAGCAACACGCCTGCGCCAGACCCGCGAGAACTCGGCCCCCTCCCCGCTAGGAGAACCCTAGCAGCCCTGCCCACGGCCCATGGGGAGAGTGCGAGCTCGCAGCTCTCCATTTTTTGATCAAAGAATAAAACTTTCCTTTGCTTCTGAACCGAACTCAGTATATCATTCTATTTGGCTCCAACGACACTGGGCTGGAGGACCCTGCTGGGGCCGAATTGAAAGGGTTGTTAACATTTTTGTTGATCAGTTTCTTGTTTACTTGTTGTCAGGTTCCCCCACTAGAATGTGAGCTCCAGTTACCACGTCTCTCCTGCTCAATTCAGTGCCCCAAACCGCACCTGCCCGATACGGGCACTCAGTAAATGTGAGAATAAAGATAATACTAAAAGAATGAGAGAATGCATGAGCAGACTTTGATTACAGACATCCCACGACAGACTAGTCTCCAAGGGTGACCTACAGTATGTAACTCGAACTACATTCCACAGAAAGAAGCAGGCCCTGGGAATTCCTGCCGGTCCAGTGGTTAGGACCCCACACTTTCACTACCAAGGGCCGGTCGGGGAACTAAGATCCCGCAAGTCGAGCAGTGGCCAAAAAAAAAAAAAAAGCATGCCCTGAAGTTCTTAATCCCTGATCTAGAGTTATCACATATTTGAGCACACACTCAGCCTACTAAAATGAATGATACAGAATATGTGATGATATGCTTTTAATCTTTTATGCAAAGTTAAATATAGGATAATATACACAACCATTTTCTTCCTTTTGAAACATCACAATTCATCATTCTAATCAGGGCAGGTATGCACCAAGCCCTGCTGGCAATGTGTTTCCAATTTCTTCATCCACCTCTCCTTTGCTGTACCGCCATCCACTTGCTAACTACACAGTCCTCAGTATCATATTTAGAAGTTTAATTCTGGTAAGAAGTGGATGTTCCCTTTTTCTTTGGCAATTATGGCCAAGTTGCTGGTGCTCTGAGTAACTATTAGCATTGTAATTAGTCCCGTAGATGTCTATTTTATTCAACGTACTCATTATCATTTGAAATTATTTATTTTGTCTCTCCAACAACATGTCACTGCATGACAACAGAAATCTTGTCATAATTGTTCTTATATCCCTCTCCCCACCCCATCCCCAGTGCATAAAACACTACTAAACTCAACACTGGCACTTAATAAATTTTTGGATGAAAGTACAAACGATTGAATAAATGAATGAACCAATGAACTGTGTTTCACTGTTAGCTATGGATTTCATGTGTAAGATGTCTTTCTATTCTTGTCTGTTTCATCAGCTTTAGCTGTACTGAGTTACCCATGTAAACACAGGCAGAATATAGAAACCTAGCTTCAGTCAATGGTCATTATTTCTAAAATAAATCCAAACTGAATGATGTTAATTTTGTGTCCCATGTTCCTCATACGCAAACTCAGTGAGGCAGATGCTGTCATTGCTCTGACACCATCTGCAGCTCCTTATATACCAAGGACTGCTTCTCTTCCTGATGATGTCTTGGAATATGATAACATGACAGTGCCTAGGAATTAATGCCTCAGAAGCAATCCTCAATTAATGAAGGGTAGGAGCTGACGGATAAAATCTAATGCTTCCCTGTCCTTCAGTGAAACAATGCTGAGGCATATTCTATACAGCATTTCCAGTGGCATTTGGAGCCCTGGTTGCCCATGGCAGACACCACTAATTAACAGAACTTATTTGGTTTTCCTCCCTTCCTTGACTGACTTATCCACTCTCTCACAGAAGACAGAGCACCTGATATCATTGCCCTGGGATTGAATCCAAATCCTTGTCCCCAGGTATCCTTTTGGGATGATACGAGGTAAGACATTGGAGAATTATGTAAGTATCTATCACATACAGTTGTTGAAAGGATTCACTGAGTTAATACAAGTAAAGTGATTAGAAGAGTGCCTGGGATGTAGTCTATGGTTCATAAATGTTATTTGTGAGTTGTTATCTAGTATTATTTGTCTCCTCTGACCTACTTCCCCTTAATTTTGCCAGTATTGGTTCTCTATTTGGGTCCACACCTTTCCTCTTGATAGTTGTCTCAATCCCCAATCAATCTCTGAAATTTCTAGATGAAGTTCATCTACCTCCTTTTGAACCCACTTTTCTTTATTGCTCTATGCATTTATTAGCTGATATTAATGCAGCAGAGGGGACAAAAGCTCACAAACACTACATACATTCCACAAGACGCACTGCAGGAAAACAGTGACTAAGAAGGATCAATAGTATCCTAGGGTCTTGGTGGCCACATTCATGGTGGAGGTGGACCTCTTACTCCTGGGGGAGGGGGTCTCATTCCTGGAGGGGGCATGCCTATTGGAGTCCCTCAAGCAGGGGAAGCCTAATTGGTGGGCCCATGGGTGGTCCCATACCAGGTGCAGGAGCCATAATTCCTGGAGGTAGGGTTGCTCAACCAACAGGTGTGGGGGCAGTCCCCTGTCCTGGTGGATACTGAGTTGGGGCTCCAGCAGTGCTGGCAGTAGCAGCACCTGCAGCAGCTGCTACAATGCCTCTTCCCTGTAGGGTCATTACCTGTTGGGATGCCTCCCCCGCAACCCCTCGGACAGGGCCTGCTAATCTAGCGGGAGCTTGGGGAATTGGAACACCGGGTGGAACACCTCTGCCAGCTGCTCTGCCAACCGCAGGGCCTCCTCCAGCTCCAGCAAGTGATATCCAAGCAATGCCAGTATCTTTGGGGGGTGGTCCCTCCACAGTCATGGAAACCAAGTTCTCCTGGCACAGCAACACCAGATCCAAAGCCCGCTTTTCTTCACGCTCTGGCTGCTTCGAATTCTTTGGCTTGATCTTCCTGAACTCATCACAATCACAGAGCATCAAGTTCATATGCTCGTCAAAAGCCTTAAAGGTGCCAGTGAAGATCCAATCATCTTGCAGGACACATCTCACCCTATAGTCAATGTGCTGCTCTTCCCCACAGTCATGATTGCTGCTCCACCAAATCCAATGCCCACAGGAAAGTTTCGGGATCCTTAAGACCTAAGAGAAGGCTACAGATTAAGGTATGTCCAAGGTTCTCCACCAAACAATGCAAGCTGGGGCAGAAGCTTCAAACAGTAGATAGAGCCTATTTTTATTTTGTTTGTTTTCTCTTGAAATCAGCTACCTGGGTGTTCCAATACTGCTTTAACAACCTCTCGGTATCTCAGCCAAGAACGCCTGTCTCAGTTCTGCATGGAAATCCACCACAGGGACTTGCTGCTGCTGCTGCTGAGATCGCCTCAGGTACAGGTGACACTCCTGGTTGCTCAGTGAGGCTATCCTTCTGTGTTTGAGTTGGACTTCTACCCCTGGTACGTGCTGTTCAACAGTCCACCTCAGGTGTAAATGGTCCCTGGCCCGCTCCATCACACCACTGGCCTCAGAACAGAACAGAACAGGTCAGGCATCTCCAGCGGCCACCCCACTCTGCGCTGCTCCTGCCACGGCAGCACCATCCAATCACTCCGGCTCAGGCTGCACATGGGTGGCCACACCCCTGAACCCACTTTTGATAGCTGCCTTTCAACTTGCCTTTCTCTAGGCCATCCGCAACAGCTTCAGAGGTAGGAACGTGAAACTCGACAGATCTGATTTAAAAGACTTACATCACTGCTGAGAAATAGCTGAGGACACTCAGGTTTTCCTGTTTGGCCATTTTCCCCCTGGAGAGATATATTGCTAAAGCAACTGCTAGGTGAGCATTTAAGAACAATTATAGTAGATCCAACTGACCAAGAATGTTGCTGGAAAGCTCATTGTCCTTTCTTACTGGTGTCAGTGCTCTGAATTTCTTGAGTTAACTTTCAGTTAAGATTTATTCTAGAACAATTCCAGAATGTCTGACTTTACAAAGCAGCTGTGTCAATTCCCTTAATGTGTTATGAGCTATGACTTCGCTATATAAAAACCCTTAGAATACAGTCAGGTAGTCACCTTTTTGATATTCATTTTTATCCTTTCTCCCAATGACTAAAGGCTATGAAACACTGTGAATATGCAATAAATACATCTTAATGGATTGGTATTAAAATTATAAAACAGTAAATTCTCTTTTGCATGTGGATATCTCTGCAACAACAGGATAATCTCTATTTAAACTAGCTGCCCCAAGAACCCTCCTACACTGTTGGTGGGAATGTATGTTGGTGTAGCTACTACAGAAAACAGTATGGAGGGTCCACAGAAAACTAAAAGTAGAACTACCATATGATCCAGCAATCCCACTCCTGGGCATACACCTGGACAAAACTATAATTCAAAAAGATACATGCAGGCTTCCCTGGTCGCGCAGTGGTTGAGAGTCTGCCTGCCGATATAAAGAGAAAGACAAATAACATGTGATATCACTTATATGTGGAGTGTAAAATATGGCAAAAATGAACCTATCTACAAAACATAAACAGACTCACAGTAAAAGAGAACACACTTGTGGTTGCCAAGGAGGTGGGGGGAGAGAGCAAGGGATGGACTGGGAGTTTGGGGTTAGTAGATGCAAACTATTACATTCAGAATGCATAAACAACAAGGTCCTACTGTATAGCACAGGGAACTGTATCCAATCTCCTGGGATAAAGGACAATGGAAAATAATATAAAAAAAGAATGTATATATGTGTATAACTGAGTCACTTCACTGTACAGCAGAAATTAGCACAACATGGTATATCAACTATACTTAAAAAATTAAAAAATGAAAGAGGGAGGAGATATGGGAATATATGTATATGTATAACTGATTCACTTTGTTATAAAGCAGAAACGAACACACCATTGTAAAGCAATTATACTCCAATAAAGATGTTAAAAAAAATAAAAGATAAAATAAAAAATAAACTCGCTGCCCCAAAATTTATAACCAAAGTTATAGATATTAAAATACCTTTGTTATGAATTAGTCTGACATAATTGTGATATATATAATGAGGATGTCTTCTCTTTATCAGTTATTTTAAATTGTGGTGAAATATACATAAGATAAAATTTACCATTTAACCATTTTGAGGTTAATACAGTTCAGTAGTGTTAAGTACACTCACAGTTTGGTACAAGCAATCTCAAAATTTCTTTTCATCTTGCAAAACTGAAATGTTACACCCATTAAACAATTCATTTCCCCTTACCCTGAGTCACTGGCAACTAAACTCCTTTCTCTCTCTATGAATTTTTTTACTCTAGGTACTTCATATAAATGGAATCACACAGCATTTGCCTTTTTGCATCGGTCTTATTTCACTTAGCAGAATGTCCTTAAGGTTCATCTATGTTGTAGCATGCATTAGAATTCCCCTCCTTTTTAAGGCTGAATAATACTCCATTGTATGTACACACCACATTTTGTTTATCCATTCATCCATCGATGGACACCTAAATTGTGCCAACTTTGGGGCAATTATGTATAATGCTGCTATGAACATGGTCGTGCAAACACCTCTTTGAGACCCTGCTTTCAATCCTTTTAGGTATATACACAGAAGTGGGATTGCTGAATCATATAGTAATTACATTCTTAATTTGGGGGGAACTGTTATACTGTTTTGCATGGCAGCTGCACCATTTTATATTTCCACAAAGAGTGCACAAGGACCACAATTTCTCTACAAGGTGACTCCATTTTTTCAACTATCTCTAAATGTTACCACATCTTGGTCTCCATTTTCTTTTAGTCTTTCTTATAAATTGTAAATATCCTATTTACATACTCGTATTTACCTTTGAACAATTTTTTAAAACTAATATTCACTGAGTGCCTACCTTGGTCTTGGGGATTTTTTTTTTTATTGAGTAAGCACTAGCCCCTAAGCTCTAGAACCTCTCTGACTAGTATAATATGTATAAAAATACGTGAAAATTACAATATGATATGAAATTGTCTCATATACATATGTAAAAAAATACTGTAACAATGTCAGTTGACGTTTCAAAGAGAAGACATCATTGTGGGTTGTTTTTTTTCTAACATCTTTATTGGAGTATAATTGCTTTACAATGGTGTGTTAGTTCCTGCTGTATAACAAAGTGAATCAGCTATAATCTAGACTGCTGAGAAGGAGTTTCAAGTTGAAAAGAAAGTGTAAGAGGAAAGTGCATTATAAACTGGCAATAACATATGTACAAAGGCAGATGGCTTTGAGAGACTGGGACCAGTTTGGTCCCCAAACGTATTAAATGTCATGCAAAATTCTTGTTTATGTTTGTATCAATGCATATAATTAAAATTTCATTCATGAAAGTATAAAATGGAATGGAGATAGAGTCCATCCCCCAGATTAGTTGCCTTTTGTAATCAAGCCCAACACAAACCCAAGTATACAAAGCTTAACTTTGTTATTAGACCACCGTGATTTAGCCAGTCATCTGGGATTGTGACAGGAGCAGAAGGTAGATGCCCCACGGTCAATCTGATATGGAGTGTTTAAAGAAACCTACGAACCATGTCTCCATTAATTTGATCATGTCATAGAACCATTGTAACCGTAAGTAAGGGTCTCTCTGTATGGGACACCATGATAGACATTCCTTTAAGAGAGTCCTCATCATCCTTGCATGATTAAAATTAAAGTCACAGAAAACTGATGCAGACAGATTCCAAGAACCTCTGAATATAAAGTTCCATCCAATTACATTTATTTATTTTACTTATTTTTGGCTGAGTCAGGTCTCAGTTGTGGCACGTGGGATCTTTGTTGAGGCATGCGGGATTTTCATCGTGGTGCGCCAGCTCCTCCCTAGTTGTGGTGTGCGGGTTTTCTCTTCTCTAGTTGTGGCGTGCAGCCTCCAGGGTGCATGGGCTCTGTAGTTTATGGCACGTGGGCTCTAGTTGAAGTGCATGAGCTCAGTAGTTGTGGCACAGGGCTCAGCTGTCCCGCAGCATGTGGGATCTTAGTTCCCTAACCAGGGATCAACCCCACATTCCCTGCATTGCAAGGCGGATTCTTTACCACTGGACCACCATCAAATTATAAACCCACACAAATGTATATGTCATATATATATATAAAACAGAGCATAAGTAGGTGTCATTGGCAGGTATGTATATTAATAGAGTGGGTCAGTGGATCTTTGGGGAAAAGTCACTACTTGCATTTATCAGGAAAGTTCACTCAAGGATGTTTTGAGAAAGTTCAATTTTTAAAGATGATCTACACTTTGCACATAAAGAGCTAACCATTAAGGTAGTAAATCATAGATCACAGTTAGTTAACGTTACCTAGATAGCAGAAAAAGACATTATTCATATGTAAAAAGTAAAAAATTTACTACCAAACTAATGTTATCAGGTGTCTCATTATTTTTACCCATGGAAAGAATGATACACAAATCTTTCATTAATATTTGGGTGCATATAAGCTAACCTTTTTTCTCTATCCCCAGAGCCAACATTTGTGTAATTATTTGATATATATAATTTTTTTATCAAAAGCATTGGTGCACATCAGTGAGAACTTTCAACCACCTTGAAAATGACTTTTAGAATATTTCATTAGCAGACTGTCTTTCAGAGCCTGAGATGACATTCATGTTTCTTCATACTAGTCTTTCATCCATAAAACCCTTTGTTCTGCTGAACAGTTTTCAGACAATGTGGGCAATCAAAAAGAAAAAAAAAAGGAAAGAAAGAAAAGAAAGCATCCATTCCAGCATTTGATCAGTCTTATTCAAATCCCATCTATTAAAAATCTTTTTAAATCTTTCTAAGAATTTTATTTCCCTTCTTTCAGTATCATATTATTTCAAAAAACACCTCCCCAAACTTAAGGAAATGGGAGCTTGATATGTCATAGGAGTGAGGCACAATTCATGGTTATATTTGATCCATTTTTATCACTTTCAATAAAGTATATGGAAAAATAACAGCTGTGTTCATTTCGAAGGTTTATTTTTAATTACATAAGATTGAATTTGCAGCACTCAAACAATTGGGGAAAAAAACACTCAATTACTTAAGTAGCATTATATACACCAAAAAAATAATATGTTCAGAATGAAATAATCCAAATAGTCAAGTAGATATTTTTCAGTATTTTAATAACAATCAAATGTTAAGTGATTATTTTGAGGAGCAATGTATTTATAACACATCCTGTAAAGTGGGTGTGTTTTGGAACCACAAAGACCCAGGACTATGTACAACATGGAAATCCACTGTGTCTAGTCTCCACAAGGCAAGAATCACGTTGACTCTCTCAGCCCTTCCAATATTTATGTGCAAAATGTGTATCATTTCAGCTGATCCCTTTTGGAAGCTTAAAAATGGAGCTATTCCTAAACAAGTAAAATTTTAATGTATCTTAGCATATGGAAGTACATGACCTGTGAAATATGTACATTTCAGAAGCAGAAAATTCTGCTTTTCCTACACAACTCTGCCTACTAATCCTACTATGGTAATTTAAACAACTACTTGGAGAGTTTAGTCTTAAGGGTTAAAAACAAACCACTAAAATCTGAGAAACACCAAGTTCAACTTGATTTACTATCTTTTATATATTACACTTCTGCCTGTCGTATTAAGGCCCCAGGGGCCAGACTGAAATGTGCCAGATTCCTTTTCATAATAGAGATTTTAATTTCACCTTTTGTTCTAGAACTTAGAATTTCCAAGTTTCGTTATGTTTTAATATTTTGTTGTTCAGGCTAGTTTGCTTTTATCATACTTTGTGATATTATGGTTTGTAAACGAAATAAAAAGTAGAATTTGGTTTCAAGTTGTGTAACTTAGAACAGAGAAATGGAAATTGTCAAAAAATTAAAGGGTTAGAAGAGGCAAGATTCTTTCTATACTTCTCTTTCCAAAAATATTACTAAGAATTTTTAAATATGTCAAAATACCTCTTAAACAAGAGAACCATATCTAAAATAGTCATAGAGTACTTAAAGCAACTTTCTACCCCCTTCAGCCAATTAGACAGGAAATATTTCTCAGTCAGTCTTAGAACTCAGACACTGTAATAGCACGTTGGAAATGGAACCAGTTAAGATGGGAGAAAAACTACTTTCTAGAAAAGCCTTCCAAAGAAGCTTCATGGAGAGAAAGAGTTTAGCAATACACTTAAATTCACATGAGAGATGTTCCAGCATTTGTGCAAAGCTGATATGACTTGTCAAATAAGAATCAAACTTTCTCTGGGTAGGAGGAGTCAAAACTCTTTTAAGGAAAACTACTTATGGGAGGAACAAAAGGAGTGATGAAAGTGAGATGTATAGCATATACTGAAGAGGGATGGGGCTCTACTGAAGAGACAAATAGCTTTTTTAGCTATTCTAAATGTAACTGATTGTGTTCATGCATCAGTTTATGCCTTTGGGATGTTTTTAGGGTTTTGGACATTTGAACATTTTTGTATTCAATAATTTTCACTGAGCACCTGCTATGTTTCAAACACTTCACTAGGCACTGAGGTTATACAGATGATGGCTACACTTAAAATTTTGCAACTTTACAATGGTGAGAAAGGAATACCCATACAGTAGAAACCATACTTGGAATTTTGAATTTTGACCTTTTCCCAGGCTAGCAATATGCAGTACAATACTCTCCTGATGCTGGGCAGTGGCAGGAGCCGCAGCTCCCTACTTTGTCAGCCACGTGATCACGGGGGTAAACAACCGGTAACACTTACAACCATCATGTACCCAGACAACCATTCTGTTTTTCACTTGCAGAACAGTATTCAATAAATTATACAAGCTATCCAGCACTTTCTCGTAAGATAGGATTTGTGTTAGACAATTTTGCCCAGTTTCGGGCTAATGTAAGTGTTCTGAGCACGTTTAAGGTAGGTTAGGCTAAGCTATGATGTTTGGTAGGTTAGGTGTATAAAATGCATTTTTGGCTTAACGATGGGTTTATCGGGACATGACCCCACTGTAAGTCAAGGAAGACCTGTAATGACATTTAAAGCAGAATCTCCAGTGGGGGAGACAGCATGTTACAGAGCTCATGTGCACATACAAGTTTCAATGAACATGCAGTAAGCAGGACATACACACATCTCCTTACAGATTGGTCCTAAGATGTCTCTTTTATTGATCTGGCCTTTATTGTTGTCACGGTTTTGGAAAATTACAGGGAGATCTTGCAAGGTACTGTTTTGAGTCTGTGACTCTATATATGAATAAGGGTCTGCCATCTTAACTCACATCTGCCAACCATTACCCAAAATTTATTTCCAGTCATTCCCTAAACGCTCTCCCTTAACAGTAACTCCTCCTCTTCCCTTCTGTTCCATCCTTGATTTACTCTCCGCAATCTACCTTCTGCCCCAATACTGCCCTGACCTCAATAAAGGGTCAAAACCTCTTGTGATGAATCCCAGTAGATATTTCTCAGTCTGTGCTGTGTATATTTTGTTTGCCCCTCTTAGATCCACTCCCATCTCTCCTCCAACCTGCTCTACCCCAGAGGCTGACCTATATGGACTATGTTCATTGACTGCCTTGCTTCTGATTGGGGTTGGCCGATAGAAAGCACAGGCAAGAGCAGCAAGGGGAGGAGTCAAGAGAGGGTCAGGGTAACTACGCTCCAGCACCTCCCTGCAAAGCCCCTCCATCACAACTTAGAGCTCCTTCAGCGGCAGTCTCCCACAAAGCTCTCTCATGCCAGGTTCCGACAGTTGCTCCCTCCTCCTGCCCTGTTAGGCTGAGAAGCAGTCATGGCATCACCCTTTACCAGCCCTGCTGAAAGGCACTGTCACTTGGAGTTTCCCTGCATCTTTCTCAACACCTTGGTAAACGATCTCTTATTAAGCTCTCCTAAATTACCCAAGTTGAGAGTGCAATCTGTTTCCTGCTGGCAATCTGACAAACTACAGTCCTTATCTTACTTTCCTGCTCTCCAACATTTGATGCCAATGTCCACTCTCTTCTTATCTCTGACTCTACCTGCTTAGTCTCCTTAAAGAGTCTGTCTTAGTGTGGTCAAGAAAAAGTAACAACATTAATCTTCAACAGCCCTCCCCCATTAACATACACTCTGAGTAAAAACAATGTGCTTTGATGAAACACAGCTTCAAGACAAGTTCCCTTACTGTCACTGAGACACACACACACACACACATACACACACACACAATCCAAATTAGTTTTGTGAAATAAAATTCATGTTTATGGCAAGACACGAAAAATTTAAGCATAAAAATTCTCTGCCCTTTGGCCTCTCCTCTCTTCCCACTGTGTACTGTGTATCTACATTACGCATCGACCAGACCTCCTCCATCAGCAGGAATACCTGCTCAACCATAAAGAGCAACATCCGCCTAGCAACAACAAGATGACTCTTTAAAAGAAAACATTCCTTCTTCATCTTGTGAGGGGTCACACGACCCACCACGATGACGCATAGATCTGGATTATGTAAACTGTCAGTAATACGTTATTTGATGTACAGCCCTCTGTCTCAAAAAAAAAAGCATATAACTGTGCCTTGATTTCTAATCAACGGAACAGTTCTCAGAGCTTTCTGAGATGCTTTTCCCCAGGTTACAATCCTCATATTTGGCTCTAATATTATTGATTTTTTTCATTGACAGTTTTATGCCCCTAGGCACCTACAAAAAATAAATTCTGATTCACTCTGACTTCTCTTCCTCTGTTTATCCCTTAAATACTGTTACTTTCTAGATTTACCTTTGACCTTTTCCATGCTTTTCTCTTTTTATTATATAGACTCTTTCTGTGAAGCTTCAAGTCTATGGCTTCAATTTCCACACATATGCTGAACACTTCGAAATTCTTAGCATAATACCAGTCTTCTCCACTCACCTCTAGTCCCAAATATCCTTCTGAGTACTGGGAAACTCCCTTTAGCAGTCCTCAAAGAACCCCAAACTCAACAAATTCAAAATTGCATCATCAAGTACCCTCAAAAACGTACTTCTTCTCCTGTCCCCTATCCCAGTGAATGGCATGGGTCTGTGCTCAGAATCCCAAGACAGAAATCTATGAGCTGTCCTTTATACCTCTTACTCCATCATCCTTCACCCATTACATCAGCCAGACACGACCATTGGTTCTATCCTCTTAAATACATCTCAAATCTACCCCCTCTTCTTTCCTCAATCTCACTGCCTCCTAATTATACTGCCAGAGTCAAACATTACCCTTCTATAATCCATCTTCCATATCACTTCTTTCTGATGTGTCTAAAGTCAATCTTATCCTGTCACTCTCCCTTTTTATTCTTCAATGACTATATATTACATTCAGGATAATACACTCAAACTTTCCAAAACGATATTCAAGACCCCTGCCTACATTTCTAGGCTCAGAAAGCACACACATACCATAAAATCTAGTCGTTTTCAATCATTGTTTTATGATCACGTATACCTGTACGTGTACAGGTCTGTTTTCAGACTCTCTATTCTGTTCCAATGTTCTGTTTGTCTATCTTTATGCCAATAACTCACTGTCTTGATTATTATAGCTTTATGATAAGTCTTGATGCCACCAACACACACACACATACACACACACACACACACACATATACAACCCAGTCAGTTGAATACTATTACTACACGTATGTTATAAATGGGGAAACAAAGAGTTCAGGAAAACTGCTCTTTAACATCCAGCTTTTAAATGCTGAAGCCATATTTCAAACCTGGATGGTTTGATTCAAATTTATATCCACACCTGTATATCACAACATATTATAATAATCACAAACTATAAAAATTTTAATCATTATACAAGAGATAATACATTTATATATTTTTCAAACTTTGGCTGTGTGATGATTAATTTTACGTGTCAACTTGAATAGGCTAATGGATGCCCAGATAGCTAACAAAACATTAGTTCTGGGTGTGCCTGTGAGGGTGTTTCTGGAAGACACTAGCATTTGAATTGGTGAACTGAGTAAAGAAAGATGAACCTTACCAATGGAAATAATCCAATCTGTTGAATAGCTAAATAGAAAAACAGGGTGGAGGAGAGGTGAAATTGCTCGCTCGCTCTCTCTCTCTCTCTCCACTTGAACTAAGACATGTATCTGCTGGCTTAGGCATCTACAATCCTGGTTCCTGGGCTTTCAGACTCAGATCAGAACTTATACCATCAGCCCTGAACTCCAAACCAGCGATCAGGCCCTTGAACTCAGACTGAATTACACCAGCTTTTCTCGTTCTCAAGCTTGCAGATCATGGAACTGCTCAGCCTCCAGAAGCACATGAGCTGATTTATATATTAATAGATATATCTATATCTATAGATAGATAGATAGATGATAGATAGATAGATAGATCTTATTAGTTCTGTTTCTCTGAAGAATCCTTACTAATACAGGCTGTGACCTACAATAGAAATATAGTTTATATCACCATCACCATGCAGCACAACACACACACACGCACACGCATCAAGTACATAACTAAAACCAAAATCTAATGGCGAGCTATTTGTAGTGAGGTGGATGGACCTAGAGTCTGTCATACAGAGTGAAGTAAGTCAGAAAGAGAAAAATAAATGCCGTATGCTAATACATATATATGGAATCTAAAAAAAAAAAAAATCTAATGGCAATATATTTACTGTTATTATAGGTGCTGATTTTTTTGTATTTTATTATTAATGCTTATGTAACTCAAATTAATTTTATGATTAATAGATTTGACTTTCAATTAGAAAAACAAAATTATGTAATGTTAATTGAATCCATTTATTCTAAGACCTCCTTCTGAGATTGCAGTCTTTTCCCTGGCTTTTGTTGTGATTTTATTTGATTGAAATTTTACAGTAATCAAGTAGATCCAAAGACTAATTATAAGTTAGTTATATTTTTCCCAAACCTTGAAATTTTATTTATTATTGTAGAATTTGCTATTATTATTTACTTAATTTTTCAGCTTTGTGAATTTTATCACAAACTGGTATCTGATATATAATGTGGATTGATTGGAAATGTTCATTTTTTTAAGGACAGACCTCAATCATCCAGCACTTTCATAAGACAAAAGTTCTGGTATGATATTCCACCAATTTACTGAAATCTCCTCAAAAAGAGATTATTTTGAAAATTATTATTAGAAGTTTACCTAATCTTAAGCACAAATAAATAAACTAAGTCATATTCTTTTCTTTTTTTTTAAAGAGCATTCTTTATTCGAGCCAAACTGAGGACAATAACACAGGAAACAGATACTAAGAAGCTCTGAGAACTGCTCCATTGATCAGAAGTTAGAGATGCAGTTATATATATATATTTTTTTTTTAATAAATTTATTTATTTTTGGCTGCGTTGGGTCTTCGTTGCTGTGTGCGGGCTTTCTCTCATTGTGGCAAGCGGGGGCTACTCTTCGTTGCGGTGTGCGGTCTTCTCATTGCGGTGGTTTCTCTTGTTGCAGAGCACAGGCTCTAGGTGCACGAGCTTCAGTAGTTGTGGCACATGGACTCAGTAGTTGTGGCTTTTTGGTGTTCTGGCACAGGCTCAGTAGTTGTGGCTCAGGGGCTTAGTTGCTCTGAGGCATGTGGGATCTTCCCAGACCAGAGCTCCCCTGCATTGGCAGGCGAATTCTTAACCACTGTGCCACCAGCGAAGTCCCAGTCTCATTGTTTTCTTATTTCAATATAATAATTTTACATTTTGTTGTTTCTGATTATGCGGTATATCATTATTATTTTTATAAAGTGATTTTTAACTACCATCAATATTTGAGATTCATTGATAGTTATGGCTAGTCATCAACAAAGCATTATTTAACTTTAATAAATGAAAATATATGAGTGCAGTCAATTAGCTTTGCATAAAAAAGAAACGCATTTTTTATTTTTATTGATAAACTATTTTCTGTGTAATAGTTTTCCACTTAATGGGCTATTTGAAGGAAGATTGATATCAATTAATATGTCTATTAAGCACCACCATTTGCAAAAGTGATCCCTAATTATCTTGCTGTAGGGTATTTTGATCAACGTAAATGAAGTATCGACTTTTTTTTATACAGCTAATATATAGCAAGAACTAAATTGGGCATTCCTTGCTTATGTAATTTTCATCTAATTATAGAACCATTAGATATATCTCTCAAATGCTCAATATTCTCTCTTCACAATCAACTCATGTTTAATTAAAAAGCAGTGATGAACTTGCTAACTGTGCATTAACTACTCACTTGTGATGTAAAATTAATAGCAGGTCTAAATTATTTTAAGTGATTTAAGGATTTCCAAAATACTTTCCCAACTTCAAAGGTACTTGATTCAAACAAACAGGAAATAAAAACTTCATTAACTAAACATTTTCCTGTTAAATAATAATGTTTGCATTTCCATTTATTTTAATCTTAGAATACAATATATTAACACTAAATTTTCAAAACAAGAAATACAAATAACCAGTGGTTATATAACATTTATTCACTGCTGGGTTTTTTTGTTTGTTTTTTGTTTGTTTTTTGCCGTACGCGGGTCTCTCACTGTTGTGGCCTCTCCCGTTGCGGAGCACAGGCTCCGGACGCGCAGGCTCAGCGGCCATGGCTCACGGGCCAGCCACTCCGCGGCATGTGGGATCTTCCCGGACCGGGGCACGAACCCGTGTTCCCTGCATCGGCAGGTGGACTCTCAACCACTGCACCACCAGGGAAGCCCCACTGCTGTTTATATACAGTAAAATGTAATTTAAAATAAAAAGGAGGAGGGAAGCCTATTTTGCTCCGAATTTCTGCCAGAAATATACCCCTCTGTGGATGGGGTTCTTACACAGTTTACCATTCTCTGTATCTCTGCCCTGCTTCTCAGGTCATAGCCCATTGGGCTTGGAAATCCAGTTGACCTATGAAGCAGTGTGGAGCAAAAGCATGACCCAGGAGGTACATTCATTATGCTCTGACCCAATGATATTATTTATCTAGAAGTTTAAATATGAGAAATAGAGAGTATATAAAGTTGATAATAAGAGCAGAAAGCAGTAAGAAATATTATGTAAGAAACCAAAACGGAAGAGTGCTGAAGTTTAGTAAAAATTCTGTTACTTAAGATCAACTCTCTTGGCAAATGTAGAGTATACAATACAGCATTATTAACTATAGTCACAATGCTGTACATTAGATCTCCAGAACTTATTCATCTTATAACTTATATACCCTTTGACCAATGTCTACCCATTTCCCCCACGCTCAGCCCCTGGTATCCACCATTCTACTCTCTGCTTCTAAGAGTTTGTTTTTAGATTCTACATGTAAGTGAGATCATATACTATTTTTCTTTCTGTATCTGGCTTATTTCACTTAGCATAATGTCCTCCACGTTCACCCATGTTCTCACAAACGGCAGGATTTCATCTTTGTTTGTGGCTTAATAATATTCCAGTGTGTATGTGTATATTTATGTATGTGTGTATGTAATTCTTTTTATTCACACTTCTGTTGAAGTACACAGGTTGTTTCCACGTCTCAAATGCTATAAATAATGCTTCAGTAAACATGAGGGTGTAGATATCTCTTCAAGATAATGATTTTATTTCTTTGGATAAAAACCCAGAAGTGGGATTGCTGGATCATATGGTAGTTTTATTTTTAATTTTTTGAAGAACCTCTATACTATTTTTCATAACAGCTGTATCAATTTACATTCTCACCAACAGTATACAAGGGTTTCCTTTTCTCCACATCTCACCAACACTCATTATCTTGTCTTCTTAATAATAGGTATCTAACAAGTGTGAGGTGATATCTTATTGTGGTTTTGATTTGAATTTCCCTGATGATTAGTGATGGTGAGCATCTTTTCATATACCTATTTGCCATTTGTATGTCTTCTTTTTAATATCTATCTATCCAGGTCCTTAGCCCATTTTTCAATTGAGTTATTTGTTTTTCTGCTGTTAAGCTGTTTGAGTTCCTCTCTCTTAGTCTTTTCTACTATCTATGTCATTACTATATATAAAAGCTGAGTTTTTTAAAAATTTAGATGAAATAAAAAGTTAAAATAAATATATTTTTTTAATCTATTTATTTTTGGCTGTGTTGTGTCTTCGTTTCTGTGCGAGGGCTTTCTCCAGTTGCAGCAAGCGGGGTCCACTCTTCATCGTGGTGCATGGGCCTCTCACTATCGCGGCCTCTCGTTGCGGAGCACAGGCTCTAGACGCGTAGGCTCAATAGTTGTGGCTCACGGGCCCAGTTGCTCCGCAGCATGTGGGATCCTCCCAGACCAGGGCTCGAACCTGTGTCCCCTGCATCAGCAGGCAGACTCTCAAGCACTGCATCACTAGGGAAGCCCCTAAAATATATTTTTTAAATCTCTTACCAAGGGCAGAAGGTGACCAGATCTGATAGCTAGAGTTGTACTTCATCTTGAAAAGCCTTCCTCTATCACATTCAGCATCAGACTCCTTGGTGCTTGGCTTTTCTATGATCCTATGAGGCCCAATTAACACAAGTTTCCTCACAAAATCCTCATTACATGAAGCAACGTAAGTGAAATCTGTTCCTTCCAACCAAACGACATGGACACGGTCAGATTCCCCTTTTTGTCCAGGACATTAATATATATTTATATAATTATACATAATCCCCAAGCATGATGATATACAGTATACATAACAATTCATACACTCTCAGTGAGAATGAAAATTATTCCACTTTCCTGCACAAAAATTTTACTTGTAGGAATTTATCCAAAAATTATAACGAAGAGTAGGTGTAAAGTTTTAATGAAGAAATATTTCAGAGGTTTGTATATAAAATGCCAATAATAGGAGACTGTTAAAATAAATCGTACTGTGATAGAATTCTATAGATTCAGTAAGAGTGGTATTATAAAAGAGTCTTATTAGCCTAGAAATATAAAAATGAAGTAATAAATCACAATAAAAAATTGTCATCCAATAGTGTGGTTTCTTTTGTTCAAAATAAAATGCATATCTTAAATATCTGGTATACAAATATATAATCTAGATAAGGACTTTGGCCAACATGTTGAAAGTGTCATTTCTTAGTAGTGAAATTGTGAGTGATTTCATTTTCTCATATTTGCATGTCTGAATTTTCTAAATTTCTTCTCTAAACATGTTTAACTTGTATACTCAAGACAAATTAAAAGTTAGAAATACGAAAGCAGTGATTGTCTCTAGGTGTTTAGGATTATGCTTTTCCCTTACTTCTTTACAACGAGCAAGTATTACTCCATTATTGAAAAATAAATTATAATTTAAAAACAACAAAGGTATAATGTAAAATGAGAGACTGTTTGATTCCACACAAGACTTTATCAGGATTGTGGTACCCTATTGATAGATCCTACATGAACAATTCTGTTGTTAAAACACACCACTGTAGAAATAATTTTTCCAAAAAATATAGTACAATATAAGTTGTTCAGAGGCAAGGATTTCCAATGACAAACTGATCTTTACAACCTTTGTAATACACAAAGGTAATCTTCCTCTTCAGATATAAAAAGCAAATTCCAAGGTATTTACGGTAAACCCACCATTGCTAGGATTGCCGCCAGGAATTGCCATTTGCCACCCTCATTGAATAAATCATTCTCTGTAGCCAGAAGTTTGGTGGTAACTCAAATATTGTCAATATATTTAATTTTATTGTTGCTAACATCATCAACAGAGAACATATTTTCTATATGGCAATATGTAATGTGCAAGTTAAACATTTAAACAAGAAAAATATTTGTTTTGGATGGCTACAGGAATACTTTCAGTGTCATAGGACCAATCAAGGATTTCTGATAGATATACTTTCTAGAACTGCCAGTCCCTTACCACAGGGTTTTACTTATTTATTTTTCTTTATACAGGAGTCAAAATAATCCCAGCATTATGTCTATGCTAAATACATTTAATTTTTCTCTATAAGATCTCATGACTGTGTCCTCCTGCACGTCTGTTCTTTTCCAGATTCCATGTTTAATGGACCCCATTCCTCCCCAGGCCATTTTGACCTCTATGTTTGACCAACTCTCAATGAGAGGATATTTCTCAGTAGACTGATGTCATGGATTTGACTCTTCAAAGTCAGTTAGTACTGCTGTATTTTGAGGCCAACAGACTTATGTTCTAATCATGGCCATTCATCTCACAAATGGTGATAGTGACGAAGGACTAAAAAAATCAGTATTGAACCAAAACTAGCTTTTCCCAACTTACTGAAAAACAAATAGTAGCACAGCACATTGAACACAGCAGTCACTCACTTATTCAACAAACACTGAGACCTAGCATGTGCCAAGCATGCTTAGAAGTTCTGGAAATACACAATTGAATACAACAATGTCATTGCCTTCATGTAGCTCACATTTTGAGATTGGCTTTAAATGTGGTAAAAGCTCCAATGTTCAGAATCTTTAATTCATGCCCCAAGGCAATCATTTTCTAACTGCTCTTTTGATTCTTAGTGGATTTTTTAAATACCTCAGGGGCATCCAAAAGAGATCAGATGAGGGTCCGCATACCCTTTCTTCTCCATTTTCTAGCATTCAGTTCTCTAAGAAACTATCTAATTCAAGCAGGGGGACTTCATTTGGCATCCAACATATTATGGTTCTGCATAAGATTTCATTTGCCAGTTAGGTTCCATAAGAGGGAAGAAGCACAGGACATACACAGGGGAAAAGAAAAGATCCCAATGACAAAGCTTTAGTAATGAACCTCCAAAGAAGCAGCTGTCACAAAGACCACAGAGTATCACTGCTTTCTGAATTGCAGGGTTTCTTAGAGGATATAGCCCTGTGCTTGCACAGACTCTAAGAACTTCTAGACAGAGGTGTGGCCAAGATGGAGCAGGAAGACCCTGAGCTCACCTCCTCCCATGGGCACACCAGAATTACAACTATTTACAGACTACTATAGATGAGAGTGACCTGAAGACTAGCAGAAAAGATTTTCTGCATCGAAAGATATAAGGAAGGAACCATAATGAGACAGGTAGGAGGGATGGCAACACAGTAGAGTCGAGACCCACACCCCCTGGTAGGCATCCCACAAACAAGAGGATAATCACAACTACAGAGGTTCTCCCCAAGAAGCGAGAGTTCTGGGCCCCATATCAGGCTCCCGAGCCCAGTGGTCCTGCACTGGGAAGATAAGCCCCCAGAATGCTGGCTTTGAAGGCCAGTGGGGCTTGCATATGGGAGAGCCAGAGGGCTGCAGGAAACATAGACTCTGCTGTTAAAAGGTGAGTGCAAAATCTCACATGCTCCAAGATCCCGCACAGAGACAGTAATTTGAATGGAGCCTGAGATAGACTCACTTGCGGATCTTGGAGAGCCTCCCAGAGAGGCAGGAGGCAACTGGGACTTCCCCTAATGACAGAGACACTGGCGGCAGCCATTATGGGGAGCTTGATCTACCGCGAGGACACGAGTGCTGGCAAGTGCAATTTTGGAGTCCTCTCCCTAGCCTATTAGCGCCAGGGGCTTACCTGCCCACGAGCCAGTTGGCACCAGTTCTGGAACCCCCCAGGCCAAGCAGCCAACCATGTGGGGACATAGCCCCACTCACCAGCAGGCCAACACCAGCATCAGGACCCCCTGGGATCCCCTGGGACTTGACCTTGCCACCAACCAGCCAGTAGAGGCTGCATGAGGCAGGAACTGGCAGCCAACCAGGCCAGAGGCCAGTCCCACCTACCAACATACCCACAGTAGTCAGCCCCACCACAACAGAAGGGTTCACATGGCCCACTCAGGGGGTACCCCTAGACCATATAGCTCTAGTGATCAGAGGGAAGTGTGCTGCTGGGCCCCATAGGACACCTCCTACAAAGGCCACTTCTCCAAGATCATGAAACAGGACTGACCTACCTAATACCTAGAAATAAAATCAGAGAATAAGGCAAAATGAGGCAACAGAGAAATATGTTCCAAACATGTTCCAACCAAAGGAAGAAGACCCCAGAAAAACTAAGTGAAGTGGAGATAAGCAATCTATCCAATAAGGAGTTCAAGGTATATGAAAAGACGCACAACATCACTTATCATGAGGGAAATGCAAATCAAAACCACAATGAGATATCACCTCACACCTGTCAGAATGGCCATCATCAAAAAGAACTCAAATAACAAATGTTGGCAAGGATGTGGAGAAAAGAGAACCCTCTTACACCATTGGTGCAGCTACTGTGGAAAACAGTATGGAGGTTTCTCAAAAAACTAAAAACAGAACTACCATATGACCCAGCAATTCCATTCCTGGGTATATATCTGAAAAATACAAAAGCGCTAATTTGAAAAGTTACATGCACCCCAATGTTCATTATTTACAATTGCCAAGGTATGGAAGCAACCTAAGTGTCCATCAACAGATGACTGGATAAAGATGCGGTATAGGGCTTCCCTGGTGGCACAGTGGTTGGGAATCTACCTGCCAATGCAGGGGGACACAGGTTCTAGCCCTGGTCCACAAAAACCCACATGCCGCGGAGCACCTAAGTCTGCGCATCACAACTACTGAAGCACACATGCCTAGAGCCATGCTCTCCAACAAGAGAAGCCACTGCAATGAGAAGCCCACACACCACAACCAAGAGTAGCCCCCGCTCACCACAACTAGAGAAAGCCCGAGTGCAGCAAAAACCCACATGCCGCGGAGCACCTAAGTCTGCGCATCACAACTACTGAAGCACACATGCCTAGAGCCATGCTCTCCAACAAGAGAAGCCACTGCAATGAGAAGCCCACACACCACAACGAAGAGTAGCTCCGGCTTGCCTCAACTAGAGGAAGACCATGTGCAGCAACAAAGACCCAAAGTAACCTAAAATAAATAAAAATAAAATAAATAAATTTATTTTTTTTTAAATGTGGTATACACACACACACACACACACACACACACACACACACAATGGAATACTACTTGGCCATAAAAAAGAATGAAATTATGCCATTTGCAGCAACATGGATGGACTCAGAGAGCATTATGCTAAGTGAAATAAGTCAGACAGAGAAAGACAAATACTGCATGATATCACTTATATGTGGAATCTAAAAAATATTTTTAAAAAACTAGTGAATATAACAAAAAAGAAGCAGACTCACAGATATAGAGAACCAGTGAGGAGAGGGAAGGTCACCAGTGGGGAGAGGGAAGCGGGGAGGGGCAATACAAGGGTATGGGATTAAGAGGTACAAACTATTAGGTATAAAATAAGCTACGAGGATATACTGTACAGCATGGGGAATACAGCCAATATTTTAGAATAACTATAAATAGAGTATAATCTTTAAAAATTGTGAATCACTATGTTGTACACCTGTAACATATATAATATTGTAAAGCAACTATAGTTCAATTAAAATTTTTTTAATTAAAGAAAATTTTTAAAGAGTTCAAAGTAATGATCATAAAGAAGCTCAACAAACTTGGGAGAAGAATGGATGAACACAGTGAGAAGTTTAACAAAGAGTTAGAGGCTATAAAGAAGAACCAAACAGAGCTGAAGAATACAATAACTGAAATAAAAAATACACAAGAAGGAATTAACAGTAAATTAGATGATACAGAGAACAGGAGATTAGATGATCAGTGAACTGAAAGACAGAGTTGTGGAAATCATCCAAGCTGAACAGAAAAAAATTTTCTTAATAATGATAGCTTAAGAGATGTCTGAAACAACATCAAGCATACTAAAATTGACATTATAGGCACCCCAGAAGGAGATGAGAGAGAGAAAATAGCAGAGAATTTATTTGAAGAGATAAAAGTTGAAGACTCCCCTAACTTGGGAAAGGAAACAGACATCCAGGGCCATGAAGCACAGAGAGTCCCAAACAAGATGAACCCAAAGAGATCCACACCAAGACACACTGTAATTAAAACGGCAAAAAATTAAAGATAAAAAGAGAATCTTAAAAGCAGCAAGGGAAAAACAACTGGTTATGTATAAGGGAACTCCCATAAGACCATCAGCTGACTTTTCAGCAGAAACTTTGCAAACCAGAGAGAGTGGCATGATATATTCAAAGTGGTGAAAAAACCTACAACCAAGAATACTCTACTGGGCAAGGCTATCATTCAGATTTGAAGGAGAGATAAACAGTTTTAAAGACAAGCAAAAGATAAGAGAATTCAGTACCATTAAACTGGTTTTACAAGAAATGTTAAAGGGATTTCTCTAAGTGTAAGAGACCACAAATAGAAATATGAAAATCATGAAACAAAAAATCTCATTGGTAAAGACAAATATATGGTATAGGTAGTAGATCAACCATTTATAAAGCTAGTAGAAAGGTTAAAAAACAAAAGTAGTAAAATCATCTATATCCACAACAAGTAGCTAAGGGATACACAAAACGAAAAGTTGTAAAATATGAAGTCAAAAACATTAAATGGGGTAGAGGGGAGTAAAAATGAACAATGCCCACTCTCACCACTTTTATTCAACATAGTATTGGAAGTCCTAGTCATAGCAATTAAACAAGAAAAATGGATAAAGGTAATGCAAATTGGAAAGGAAGAAGAAAAACTACCATTGTTGCAGATGACATGATAGTAGACATAGAAAATCCTAAAGATAACAACCAAAAAAAAAAAAACAAAAACCTATTAGAACTAAAAATGAATTCAGTAAAGTTGCAGAATACAAAATTAACATACAGAAATCTGTTGTGTATCTAGACACTAATAATGAACTATCAGAAAGAGAAATTAAGAAAATAATTCCATATACAATTGCATCAAAAAGAATAAAATATATAGGAATAAATCTAACCAAGGAAGTAAAAGACATGTACTCAGAAAACTCTGATTCTGTGCTTGACACTTATGCAGGAGATACCTGAAACGCATCTTTCCACTCCCTGCTACCTCAGACAGTTCTGATTTTTGAGACACTCATTAAGATTTTCAAAAGGTCCCAAAGAACCAGCCATCCTGTATCCTTGGCCAAGTTGGTTTCACATCCTTCTATTAATGGTCCTTCTTTCCCTGCTCCACCACCCCAATCCTTCACACTTGCTCCCTAGAATCACATCCCCAAACTAACAGCCTGCAAATAAGCCTTGGATTTGGGCTCTGATTTAGGGGAAGGATAGCTTCTCTGTTGTCTTAGAAGGCAGCTTATAAGGAGTAATGTCAGCAAGATGGCAGACTAGAAGGTCTTAATGTTTGTCCCCCCACAAGAACAATTATGAAACAACTATGTACCAATGAAAATAGCTCTAGGAGAGTTCCAGAGTGCTATGAAGAAGCTGCAACAAGTGGAGGACAAAAACTGAGGACGGCATAGGAAAAAGTATAGAGAACATTTTACCTATGTCACCCCATTCCCTAGCCCAGCATAACTCTTCCTCCTATGGAAGAAAAAGAGGGCAAGAGATCCCAGCAGCCTTCGCCACTGAGGATCCAAGCAGCCCTGACCACTTCGGTGGTCACTTGCAGCCTTGCCACTGAGGAACCCAGTCTTTGCTGATGCTGACATCAGCTGAGAGCTGTCTGGAGTCTACCCTGCTGCATTCTCCCCCCACCACCTGCCAGAGCCAGAGCCACCACTACACTTCCCCAGAGACAGAGCTGCAACACTCCACCTAGCTGGTATCCTTGTACCCACCCATAGGTGAAGGGCTTTCCCCACCAAAGCCAGTCCATTAAGTTAAGAAGAGGTCATTGTGCCTTCAGATACACAGACATCAACACAAGGCTACAAGGAACATAAAAAATCAAGGAAACATGATGCTATCAAAGGAACATAATAGTTTTCCAGTATCCGACCCAAAGACATGGAGATCTATGAATTGCTGGAAAGGATTCAAAATAATTGTTTAAATAACCAGCATTCTAATCTCTGTTTCTACCAGTCTAGCTTTTTTAGATTCCACATGTAAGTTATATCATTCAGTATTTGCCTTTCCCTGTCTGACTTATTTCACTTAGCACTAAGTTCTCAAGTTCCATCCATGTTATTGCTAATGGCAGGATGTCCTTCTTTCTTATGGTTGAGTGATACCCATAAATATATATATATGGTTATAGGTATATATATATATATATTTCTCATGGCTGAATAATACCTATATATATATGGGTATTATTATATATATATGGGTATATATATACACACACACATATACACGTACACATACACACACACCACATCTTTATCCATTCATGCCACTCGATAGGAAAAGAATAAACAATCCTATTTAAAAATGGTCATAGGAACTGAACAGACATTTTTCCAAAGAAGACATACAAATGGCCAACACATACATGAAAAGGTATTCAACATCACTAATCATCAGGGGAATGAAATCAAAACCACAATGAGGTATCACCTCACACCTGTTGGAATGGCTATTATTAAAAAAAAAAAGTAAGTGCCGGTAAGGATATGTAGACAAGGGAACCCGTGTACATGGTGGATGAAAATGTAAATTAGTAGAGCCATTATGGCAAACAGTATGGAAGTTCCTCAAAAAATTAAAAACAGAACTAATATGAGGTCTAGCAATTCTACTTCTGGGTATTTATCCAAAGGTATTGAAATCAGGATATTAAAAAGATAACTGCACCCTCATGTTCATTGCAGCATTTTTCACAATAACCAAAAAATGGCAACAACCTGTCTATTAATGGATGAATGGATAAAGAAAATGTGGTATATACATACAATGGAATATTAGTCAACCTTAAAAGAGAGGGAAATCTGTCATTTGTGACAACATGGCTCAACCTGGAGGACATTATGCTAAGTGAAATAAACTAGATTCAGAATGACAATATTACATAATTTCACTTGTATGTGGAATCTCAAAAAGTCAAACTCATAGCAGCAGAGAATGGAATGATGGTTACCAGGGACTCTGGGTGGAAAAATCGGGAAATGTTGGCCAAAGGGTACAAACTTTCAGTTACAAGATGAGTAAGTTCTGAACATGTAATGTATACTTGAAGCTTACTACAAGGGTAGATCTTCAGTGTTCTTACCACACACACAAAAAAAGAAGGTGGTAACTATGTGAGGGAATGGATATGTTAATTAGCTTGATTTTGATGGTTCCTTCACAGTGTAGGCATATATCAAATTTTCAAATTTTACACTGTAAATATATACAAATTTTAATTGTCAATTATACCTCAGTAAAGCTAGGGGGGTGGGAATAAAAAGAAGGCAGCTTGAGGTAGACAGAAGAACATAAGCCACACCATGCAGAAGTGGATTTCAACTTTAGTTTATAATTGGTTATCTGCATGACTTCAGGCAAGGTTCATAATCGAGGCACCTTTTAAAAAGTGTGAAGAGTAAATAAGGTTTTACTGTTGTTAGCCTCCAGATTCCCAGACTCCCCTTTCCAACTCACAGCCATTTTTAGCAGGTTGTAGACTCCCTAGAGATAATAAAGTAGAAATTCAATGAAGCAGAAATTGAAGCATACAAATATTTTTCTGTAAATGATGTTTCCTCCTTTTTCCCAGAAGTTTACTTGTTTGCTTTGGAGGCTTTTTCACCTTTAGAATTAGATATCCTTACCTAATATGCCTTGCAGGCAATGTTAGTTCTAAGCAGTTACCATTATAAGAACATTTCAGATTCTGCAGTGCAGGTCCCTTTAATTTTTCAACGAAATATCTGGACTTGGCCATAACCCTTTCAAGAAGATGAGTAAAGTAAGAAGTGAAAAGAAACAATGATTTGAGAGGATAGCAGGAATGTAGGACCGTGACCAAGGGTCAGCAGGAAAATATAATAGAAGGATTGCGGAGAGTCACTGAGGTCCCAGCTGAGACTAGTTTGCAGGTGAATTCTGGTGAATTCAATCAGCTAAAGTCTAAGAACGTGCCTTCTCTGATCCTACCAAAGCATCCTTCACTGCTTCCTATTCTTATCCTGATCATAAATGGCACTTATTACACTAAAATTTATATATTTCCTTGTCTATACCATTCATTAGAGAACTCTACAAAATGTAGGGACCTTGTGCCCAGTACAAAAAGGGCGGGGCAATATCTTGCATATCCTTTAGGAAGTCCATTTAACTTAGATTAAGGATCTCTGCATTTGACTCTGAGCATCTTGAAAGAAGTGCTCAAATAACGTTAAACTCTATCTCCAATGCACAATTCCTGGTACATAGGATCTATTTTAAAGTATTAAGAGAATTAATGAAGAAATTTTTTCAACTTGGGAAAAGAGCTGAATAAATCATATAAGGCCTAAGGTTTTGGCAGAGCAGGAATTATGGATAAACAAAGGGATGAGAAAGTATTGAGATGAAACTGTTTAGGTTATGTGAAAAGGTAGATAAATGATGTAAAGGCAAAAATCATGGTCTGAGACTATAAGCATGTTCAGTATACAAGTAAGAACATGGGAAAAACTGGGCAATATTGTGGTCAGAGAAAACAAACTCTGACAATGAAGATATTTCGAATTATTGTCACATAACTGTGAGCAAGAGAAATAAACTCTTTGTGTAATGAGTAGATTAGCCTTTGTATACAAATAGAAATGTATACTGAAAAAACATCCTACAGACTCTTGGTATGTAATGAGTAGATCTTATTTAACCTATTAAGAGAAGACTTCTAAATAATAATAGGAAACAAAAGTAAGACTTTACCAGCCTATGATGATTTATCAAGTTATTCCCACAGAGGTTCTATCTTAATTATTTTCTGCAGCTGCCACCAGGAAAATAATTGTGTGATGGATTTTGTCCCTATGAAATAATTGTTTAGCTTTTCAAAACATAGAAAACCAAGAAAATCCAGAATTATTAAATTATTAAATCCATCCTCTAATTATTCATTAGACAAGCATTGTTTACCAACATATCCCAGAGACTAGTATGTAGAAGTTGCTCCATGAATCAAACACTTAAGAACTGAGTATTATGCTAATAGTAAGTTTACAAAGATGAACAAGGCACCATCCAAAGCATTGAAGAGCTCACAATCTAGAAGAAAGAGTTGTAAATGTGAACAAATAGCTATAATGCATTTTAAAGCTGGACATGTAGCTAGGGGTATATAACTCTACCTTTTTAAAAATTATTTTATTTATTATGATTATGTAAATTCAGATTAACTGGGGCAAAGGTGGAGAGGTACTGGCAAGAATCATAAGAATTTATAAACAATATCATAACCAAGGTTAGACCAAGTTTTAAAAGTAATTTTTCCACCTATGTACAGTTTAAAGACTGTTTAAAGACTGACAGTCTTACGCATCACAGCTTAACTCTGGCTTTTCCTAATGGGGCTAAACAGGCGACCCAGACTTCATTTTTTTTTTTTTTTTTGCGGTACGCGGGCCTCTCACAGCTGTGGCCTCTCCCGTTGCGGAGCACAGGCTCCGGACGCGCAGGCTCGGTGGCCATGGCTCACGGGCCCAGCCGCTCCGTGGCATGTGGGATCTTCCCAGACCGGGGCACGAACTCGTGTCCCCTGCATCGGCAGGCAGACCGTCAACCACTGCGCCACCAGGGAAGCCCCAAGACTTCATTTCTGAGCAAGACTGGGATGTGTCTTGGTCAGCACTGCAAATGCTAGTCAAACTTTCATATCAACAGTCCTCCCCCAGCAGCTGAGGACGACTGAGGATTAAAAAGCCTTTTAACAACTTGTGCGGAATCATTTATTAAAAGAAAATCAGGGCTTCCCTGGTGGCGCGGTGGTTGAGGGTCCGCCTGCCGATGCAGGGGACACGGGTTCGTGCCCCGGTCTGGGAGCAATTAGAGAATAAAAGTAAAATAAATGTATGACCTTGGCTTTCCAACTTTTATCTGCACACTTCTTGTTTGAACCATGTCCTTTGGGTTTCTCTGCACAAAGGGGACTGCTTCTCTCCTCTGTATGCCTAGGATGCCTGCCTTTCTCTCCACTCCCAGCCCCAGTAGGATGTTGACTTGTGATCAACAGAGAGAAAAGATGATGGAGAAATAGGCTATTTTTCCACATCCCCTGTTTCCCCATGACTGCCTTTTTCCTGGTCTGGAAGAAAAGTTTCCATGACAACCAAGTCACTAACATCCACACCCCACCAGCTGACTTGCTTGCCTTCCAAATGATCAGCTGGATATTGTGTTAAAATTATTTTACAGAGGGTGGCTAATCTGCAGGGATTATTTGTTTATTTTTGAGAAACTGGCTCCTTGGTGAAACTGCTTCACTGGGCCTAACTTTTATTTCTTGTCCTTTAAAAGCATAATTTCAACTAAACAGAACAAGCTTAAGCCAACATTAGACAGTCACCTCACAGGAAATAAAATATGAATGTGAAGCTTCCTTCCCCATGAAGGGCATGTAAGTGCTTTGAGGGCAAAACTAAGTTTTATTTTTCTTTCCCTCTTCACGTGCCTAACACATGGTCTGGCAGGTGGTGTACATAAAATAAATGTTGAATATCTCATCATCCGAACTTCTCCAAACAGAGTATTTATTTTTAGGTTGATCGGTTGAGGTAGAATCGACTTCCTAGTAATGTAATAATCCCCTTATTTTTAAAAATGTCTGTCTATGAAAAAGGTAAGAAACACAGTAGAGGGTTAGTATACCAATCGTTAAGCCTGTGCCTATAGAAAGACTAGAATGAAATATACTAAAATTGTTATGTTTAGTAGATGGAAATATGGGAGCATTTCTTCTGATTTTTCTCAATTTATTTTTTTCTTTTTTGTTAACTAAATGCATTTTTCTTTTGAGTATTATCTTGGTCCTTTGAGGGGGTAATAACAAGATACTATAAATTAAGTAGTTTATAAACAAAAACGTTTATTTCTCAAGGTGAGGGCTTTCTTCATGGTTCATAGCTGGCACCTTCTCATTTTGCCCTCACATGGTGGAAGGGGTGACGGATTTCTGGGGGGTCTCTTTTATAAAAACATTAATCCCATTCAAGAGGGCTCCATCCTCATGACCTAAGGCCCCACCTGGTAAAGCCATCACATCAGGGATTAGGAAAATCACCTGAGAAACACAAACATTCAGATCACAGCAAGTATCTATTATGTTCGAGGCACCGTACTATCTCCCAAATCAGAAAGATTAACAAAATCGCTCTCATATTCAGAGCCATGAAGAGAAGAGGTGAACTAGGTAGAGAACAACTTGCTAGAAGGATTATCTACCCTGACATGCATGTTAACTGGTGTTATGACTATATGCTGTGGTGTGATGAAAATGAGATAGGGGCCTTCATTCAGATAGGGATCTTGTGAAGAAGGGTGATCAAACCTTTTTCTCACTCTCTGAAGACAAATCTGATCTTAGTTAACTTTCTTGCTCTTTCTCCTGAAAGCCTGATACAGGTGGACTCTCATTTGTATTACCAGGCAACATTATTTATGGTAAAGATGGCCCATGATAGATAAACCTGGCCTGGAAAAGCATGAATGAACCAAAAATACCTGGTGGAAGCACAGCTTTATGATTCCTTGAATACAGAGACTCACAAGTGGGCATATCCTTTCTGGGGACCTGAAAGTTATACCTAAGCCTATTACAGGACATACTGGTCTCTATGGGGCATGAGGTTTCTATGCCAAGGCAGCTATTGTACCTGTTGAATGTGAATCTTGTTCTCTCACACCTAAACTCTCATGGTGGAGGGAGAGAAGGGGAGATGCAGGAGAGGAACAGTCAAAGACTGGATTGCTATGAGGGTTATTCCCTCTGAAAGAAATGCCTAACACAGCCCACGTGGGATGCTGTCTATGTTTCTGGACCAATATCCATCTGATTAAACCGGTGCCAGGTGTTACATGCTCAGGTCTTGTGAGTTTGAGTGTCTAGTTAAGAATATCCCCTACTAGGAGTTACAGAGAGTATGAAGAAGACAACCAATTTTATAAGTTGAGACCATTTTCTCAATAATTTCATGTCCAGAAGAAACATAAGCATGAGCTACCTGAGGCGGTATTACTGTAGCTTCCACAAGAACATTTTTTATTTCTTGAGCTAGTATGCTGAGTGTGTGTTTGTTGATTGACACCCATGGTGGACAATGCCACTCAAATTCTCCTTCAGAAGTGAAGGATAAATTTCCCAACACTGGACATGCTGTTGACAGGCAGCCCTCAGCTATCAACCCCCCTTGCAGACTGACTGCCGTAGTGGAAGACAGCCCCTTCACCCAATTACTGAACAACACAGATGTATAAAGATCTGGTCATCTCACCTCAATTTGAGACCACTCTGAAGGATTGTCCCAGCTTCAGAGCTTCCCATAGGACAGTTGAAGCTTCCATGCGGCTGTTTCAAGGCTAAACTTCTCCTTCTGCCCAATCCCCATCCCAAGAGGGCTCCCTGATAAATCTCCTGCACATTAATTTCTATCTGCGACAACAGCTAATTAAACATATTTACAAGGCATCTATCATGTTTTGGGTACTAGAATCAGCACTGGTAAATACAATATGGTCTTTGCTCACAGGAAGCTTACAGTTTAGGGGGCAGAAATGCCTCCATTAAAATGCAGCATAGGGCTTCCCTGGTGGCGCAGTGGTTCAGAGTCCACCTGCCGATGCAGGGGACGCGGGTTCGTGCCCCGGTCCAGGAGGATCCCACATGCCGCGGAGCGGCTGGGCCTGTGAGCCATGGCCGCTGAGCCTGCGCGTCCAGAGCCTGCGCTCCGCAGCGGGAGAGGCCACAACAGTGAGACGCCCGCGTACTGCAAAAAA